>NC_134499.1:24370332-24690332 GCF_040206685.1 Ascaphus truei
TTGCAACTAAAAGCCACCAGACAGGTGTGTGTGTGTGTGTGTGTGTGTGTGTGTGTGTGTGTGTGTGTGTGTGTGTGTGTGTGTGTGTGTGTGTGTGTGTGTGTGTGTGTGTGTGTGTGTGTGTGTGTGTGTGTGTGTGTGTGTGTGTGTGTGTGTGTGTGTAAAAACGGGCTGCAGGGTGTGTGTGTGTATATATGTATATATGTGTGGTGTGTGTGTGTATATATGTATATATGTGTGGTGTGTGTGTGTGTGTGTGGTGTATATATATATATATATGTATGTATGTGGTGAGTGTGTGTGTGTGTGTGTGTGTGTGTGTGTGGTGTATGTGTGGTGTGTATATATATATATATATATATATATATATGTATATATGTGTGGTGTGTGTGTATATATATATATATATATATATATATATATATATATATATATATATATATGTGTGGTGTGTGGTGTGTGGTGTGTGGTGTGTGGTGTGTGGTGTGTGGTGTGTGTGTGTATATATATATATATATATATATATATATGTGTGTGATGTGTGTGTGTGTGTGTGAATATATTTATCAAAGTTGCACAATGTTAATAATTTATTCTCACATGTCTTTTTTTTTTAAATGTTTAAAATATTATATAATATACACACACACACACACACACAGCTACCAAGTGACAAACACACACAGTGATACCCGCCTCCCAAGCGCGCTTGCTGTCTCCTCTGCCAGGACAGCAAAAAGCTCCTGGTAGAGCGAGCGGCAGCAAGCAAGAGCGAGCAGCAGCACCTATGTCGCTTACTATGTCCCAGGCCGGAGGAACCATAGCCGCGTTGATTACAGATGCAGGGGCTTTGTGCATCTGTTCAGCCCGGCTCAGCGACGCTGAGCTGCCTACGCTGAGAGAGGGAGGCCCGGCGCTCACGCTGGAGGAGCAGCACCGGGAGACAGATGTCTCCCAGCAGCACTGCAGCGTCACCCCCCCCCCCCTCCCTCCCCGCAGCACACCGGCCCTCCCCCCACGTGGCACAGGCCCCCGCAGCACTGACCTCCCCCGTGCAGGGACCGGGCCGTTCAGGCATACCCTCCCCCACCCCCCCGTATCTGTGTGTATTTATTTGTGTGTGTGTGTGTATCTGCATCAGTGTGTGTGTATCTGTGTGTATTTATTTGTATGTGTGTGTGTATTTATTTGTGTGTGTGTGTGTGTATTTGTGTGTGTGTGTGTGTGTGTATTTATGTGTGTATTTATTTGTGTGTGTCTGAGAGAGAGAGTGAGGTCAGAGAGAGAGAGAGAGAGAGTGAGGTCAGAGAGAGAGAGAGAGTGAGGTCAGAGAGAGAGAGAGAGTGAGGTCATAGAGAGAGAGAGAGTGAGGTCATAGAGAGTGAGGTCAGAGAGAGAGAGAGAGAGGGGGGTCAGAGAGAGAGTGAGGTCAGAGAGAGAGAGAGTGAGGTCAGAGAGAGAGAGAGAGAGAGTGAGGTCAGAGAGAGAGAGAGAGTGAGGTCAGAGAGAGAGAGAGAGTGAGGTCAGAGAGAGAGAGAGTGAGGTCAGAGAGAGAGAGAGTGAGGTCAGAGAGAGAGAGAGTGAAGTCAGAGAGAGAGAGAGTGAGGTCAGGGAGAGAGAGAGTGAGGTCAGAGAGAGAGAGAGAGAGAGAGAGAGAGAGAGAGTGAGGTCAGAGAGAGAGAGAGAGTGAGGTCAGAGAGAGAGAGAGAGTGAGGTCAGAGAGAGAGAGAGAGAGAGTGAGGTCAGAGAGAGAGAGAGTGAGGTCAGAGAGAGAGAGAGTGAAGTCAGAGAGAGAGAGAGTGAGGTCAGGGAGAGAGAGAGTGAGGTCAGAGAGAGAGTGAGGTCAGAGAGAGAGAGAGAGTGAGGTCAGAGAGAGAGAGAGAGAGAGAGAGAGAGAGAGTGAGGTCAGAGAGAGAGAGAGTGAGGTCAGAGAGAGAGAGAGTGAGGTCAGAGAGAGAGAGTGAGGTCAGAGAGAGAGAGTGAGGTCAGAGAGAGAGAGTGAGGTCAGAGAGAGAGAGAGAGAGAGAGAGAGTGAGGTCAGAGAGAGAGAGTGAGGTCAGAGAGAGAGAGAGTGAGGTCAGAGAGAGAGAGAGAGTGAGGTCAGAGAGAGAGAGTGTGAGGTCAGAGAGAGAGGGAGGTCAGAGAGAATGTGAGGTCAGAGAGAATGTGAGGTCAGAGAGAGTGTGAGGTCAGAGAGAGTGTGAGGTCAGAGAGAGTGTGAGGTCAGAGAGAGAGAGAGAGAGTGAGGTCAGAGAGAGAGAGTGTGAGGTCAGAGAGAGAGGGAGGTCAGAGAGAATGTGAGGTCAGAGAGAATGTGAGGTCAGAGAGAGTGTGAGGTCAGAGAGAGTGTGAGGTCAGAGAGAGTGTGAGGTCAGAGAGAGTGTGAGGTCAGAGAGAGAGAGAGAGGGAGGTCAGAGAGAATGTGAGGTCAGAGGTCAGAGAGAGAGAGAGTGTGAGGTCAGAGAGAGAGAGTGTGTGGTCAGAGAGAGAGAGTGTGAGGTCAGAGAGAGAGAGTTCTGAGAGAGAGAGTGAGGAGAGAGAGTGAGGTCAGAGAGAGAGAGTGCGGTCAGAGAGAGGTCAGAGAGAGAGAGAGTGAGGTCAGAGAGAGTTAGAGTGTGTGAGAGAGAGTGAGAGTGTCTGAGAGAGACACCAACTGCGCACTGCAACTGTTAGGTATGTTTGTACACCTATGTATGTATGTACACTTTGTTTTTACTTTGGGCGCCGCGTAAAAATCCTGATCGCCTTGGGGAGCCTTGAAAAAATTCTGATTGCCTTGGGGAGCCTTGAACCGAAAAAGTTTGGGAACCACTGCCCTAATACTTCCACACTGTCCCACCCCTCACTGAGTTTTGGGAACGCTTTGCTTTTGCAACACCTAATCCTCTAATCCTCAACCTGCTCTGGGGCCACGCTTCACAGCTATCAAAACCTTCACGTCTGCTACCACAGACTGCCGAATCAGGTACAGAATCTACACACAACGCACAAACACAGCACACACACACATTCACACAACACCAAACTGCAGACTGCCTCTTCAAACCCCCCCTCCCCTCCACGCCACACATCTCCCTCCCGCAACCGGACCGCGAGGCCGCGGCCTCCACTCACACACCATGGCAACGATGTCCCTCCCCCTATCCCGCTAGCTCACACAGTGTAGCTCCCGCGAACCGCACAGAACGCCTCATCTCCTGCACCTCACACAGCTCCCTACCGCAACCAGACCGCGAGGCCCCCTACCCCGCTACACCATGCCACCAATGTCCCTCCCCCTATCCCGCTACCTCACACAGTGTAGCTCCCGCTACACACCACTCCCTCCCACTACACACCACTCCCTCCCGCTCCATTCCCTCCCCGGCGGGGGAACAGGCTGCCACGCGGCGCCTAAGATGGCGGACCCCCTTCCTCCCTCGCGCTACATACCCTCCCGCTCCACTCACCTCCCTCCCGCTCCATTCCCTCCCGCTCCATTCCCTCCCGCTCCATTCCCTCCCGCTCCATTCCCTCCCGCTCCATTCCCTCCCACTCCATTCCCTCCCGCTCCACTCACCTCCCTCCCGCTCCCTCCCCGGCGTGGGAACAGGCTGCCACGCGGCGCGTAAGATGGCGGACCCCCTTCCTCCCTCGCGGTGCCGAGTGAGAAGATGGCGGCGGCCGGAAGTACAGGTAGGTGTCGCGTGTGTGTGTGTGTGTGTGTGTGTGACACTGCCCCCCCCTCCTGTCCACTGCCCCCCCTCCTGTCCACTGCCCCCCCTCCTGTCCACTGCCCCCCCTCCTCCTGTCCACTGCCCCCCCTCCTGTCCACAGCCCCCCCCCTCCTGTCCACAGCCCCCCCCCTCCTGTCCACAGCCCCCCCCTCCTGTCCACAGCCCCACCCCTCCTGTCCACTGCCCCCCCTCTCCTGTCCACTGCCCCCCCTCTCCTGTCCACTGCCCCCCCTCTCCTGTCCACTGCCCCCCTTCTCCTGTCCACTGCCCCCCCTCTCCTGTCCACTGCCCCCCCTCTCCTGTCCACTGCCCCCCCTCCTCCTGTCCACTGCCCCCCCTCCTCCTGTCCACTGCCCCCCCCCTCCTGTCCACTGCCCCCCCCCTCCTGTCCACTGCCCCCCCCCTCCTGTCCACTGTCCACCCCCTCATGTCCACTGTCCACTGCCCCCCCTCCTGTCCACTGTCCACCCCCTCCTGTCCACTGTCCACTGCCCCCCCTCCTGTCCACTGTCCACCCCCTCCTGTCCACTGTCCACTGCCCCCCCCCTCCTGTCCACTGCCCCCCCTCCTGTCCACTGCCCCCCCTCCTGTCCACTGCCCCCCCCTCCTGTCCACTGCCCCCCCCCTCCTGTCCACTGCCCCCCCCCTCCTGTCCACTGCCCCCCCCTCCTGTCCACTGCCCCCCCCCCTCCTGTCCACTGCCCCCCCCTCCTGTCCACTGCATCCCCCTCCTGTCCACTGCCCCCCCCTCCTGTCCACTGCCCCCCCCTCCTGTCCACTGCATCCCCCTCCTGTCCACTGCCCCCCCCTCCTGTCCACTGCCCCCCCTTCCTGTCCACTGCCCCCCCTCCCCCCTTCCCACCGCCTCCCCTCCCCCTTCCCACCGCCTCCCCCCCCCCTTCCCACCACCTCCCCTCCCCCCTTCCCACCGCCCCCCCCCTTCCCACCGCCCCCCCCCTTCCCACCACCCCTTCCCTTCCCACCGCCCCCCCCTTCCCACCGCCCACCCCCTTCCCACCGCCCCTTCCCACCGCCTCCCTTCCCACCGCCTCCCCACCCCCTTCCCACCGCCTCCCCCCCCTTCCCACCGCCTCCCCCCTCCTTCCCACCGCCTCCCCCCCCTTCCCACCGCCTCCC
The DNA here is from genome assembly GCF_040206685.1 of Ascaphus truei. NCBI lineage: Eukaryota > Metazoa > Chordata > Amphibia > Anura > Ascaphidae > Ascaphus > Ascaphus truei. The sequence continues at coordinate 24,375,186 of NC_134499.1, forward strand.
CCCCCCCTTTCCACCGCCTCCCCCCCCCTTCCCACCGCCTCCCCCCCTTCCCACCGCCTCCCCCCCCCCTTCCCCCTCCGCTCCCCTTTCCCCCCCCTCCGCTCCCCTTTCCCCCCCCTCCGCTCCCCTTTCCCCCCCCCTCCGCTCCCCTTTCCCCCCCCTCCGCTCCCCTTTCCCCCCCTCCGCTCCCTTTTCCCCCCCTCCGCTCCCTTTTCCCCCCCCTCCGCTCCCCTCCACCCCCCCCTCCGCTCCCCTCCACCCCCCCCTCCCCTCCACCCCCCCCTCCCCTCCACCCCCCCTCCCCTCCCCTCCACCCCTGCACCCCCCTCCCCTCCACCCCCCTCCCCTCCCACACCCTCCCACCCCTTCCCCCCCACACCCTCCCACCCCTTCCCCCCCCTCCTCTAACCCTTCCCCCCCCCCCCGCTCCTCTAACCCTTCCCCCCCCCGCTCCTCTAACCCTTCCCCCCCCCCCGCTCCTCTAACCCTTCCCCCCTCCTCTAACCCTTCCCCCCTCCTCTAACCCTTCCCCCCTCCTCTAACCCTTCCCCCCTCCTCTAACCCTTCCCCCCTCCTCCACCCCTTGCCCCCCTCCTCCACCCCTTGCCCCCCTCCTCCACCCCTTGCCCCCCTCCACCACCCCCTCCTCCCCTTCCCGCCGCCCTTCGCCTTCCTGCCCGCCTTACCGCCTCCCCACCCCCGCCTCTGCCTTTCACCCGCCCGCCTCTGCCTTTCACCCACCGCCTCACAGCCGCTGCACGCACTCAACAGACACCCGCCACACTCGACACATACCTGCCGCCACACACACCTGCTGCCTCCCGCCCCTACGCACCGACATCACTGTCCCACCGCCTCACACCCTAGCAGGACCCCCACGCACAGACAGCACTCACAACCCACGCGCCACCCGCCGCCTCACACCCTAGCAGGACCCCCACTCACAGACAGCACTCACAACCCACGCGCCACCCGCCGCCTCACACCCTAGCAGGACCCCCACTCACAGACAGCACTCACAACCCACGCACCACCCGCCGCCTCACACCCTAGCAGGACCCACACTCACAGACAGCACTCACAACCCACGCACCACCCGCCGCCTCACACCCTAGCAGGACCCCCACTCGCAGACAGCACTCACAACCCATGCGCCACCCGCCGCCTCACACCCTAGCAGGACACACGCCTCACATTTTTACATCACTTATGGCACCAAAATATACATTGTACTGTGGTGTGGTTACAATAAACCATTTTTATACAACATCGTATTACATTTTCTTCCATCTTTCTTTTCAATATTATTATCCAACCTTTACAACAAATACTCACCTATTGTTCCACAATTTATAAATAATACTACCTATTACGCATTTACATCCCGGGCAACGCCGGGTCTCTCAGCTAGTATATATATAAAGCAGAAAATAGCCGTGTTAGTCCAGTTGCGATAGTGCAGAATAAATGAGTTCTTCACCTAATACTGAAGAACATATATATATATAAATACAACTGTATGCTCATCTGCATGTCTTAGGCAGGTCTGCAACCCCGCCTTTCACCATTATCACCCAGCACACAGCACTTCCACTGCAGCAAGGGATTCTGGGGAATGACATGCAAATGAGCACACAGTGCCACTTTTTGCTTCAAAAACCATTTTTAACATGGTTCCCTATAGGCTTAAGGGTTAAGGTGCATACCCAGAAACCCCACCCACAGACAGCTTTTTTTTTTTTTTTGTAGCCCGGGTGGTGAAAAGGTGATTTCACCTCTAAAAACCATGCTCATGGTCAAGTGAGACCAGGTGCGCAAAACTTGTGACTATAGGCTTCGGAGAGCTGCAAGTCCATGACATAGTCAGTCCTCTTCAGCCACGAGGGCCAGGAAAAGTCCTGATGTTACACCGACGTCGTCATCCAAAGAATACGACATCCATCCTATCCCCTCCCCGTGCAGTAGGCGCAGCAGGAGGTTCCAGGTCTTTAGGGCTTTCAGCTTACGCCTACTCGCCCACCGTAGTCTTCTCCCGAGGGAATGGCGACCACCGACCAGCACACAGTCTTGCATTCTCCGAAGAAAATTAGGTGACTGATAACCCCCAAAAAAAAAGGAAAACAAATTGATAGTGCGAGTGCTCCAGTGCGCTGCAGTGCAGGAGGTGCTCAAACGAAACAACAAAAATAAGTGTGCACAAGTGCACGCCAGACCCGGAAGCCTGGCGGGTAAAAAAATAGTGGCGAACCCCTCAGCGGAAGGCAATAAGGGGTGCCAGTGCAGAAAAATGTAGGGGTGTGCAAATTATCCGTGCAATGTCAAGTGCTGTGCAGCAAATGACTACGCCAGGTCAACCACTCCTGGGGTGCCGTGATAAAATAGCCCGGGCTACATATCCGCCCTTCCCAGCCATGACCAGAGGAGCAAGTGGACTACTACACTTGATCTTAGCCAAAAGGCCACCCACAGACAGCTGTTTCGACCCTTATGGGTCTCATCAGTGTGGGGTTGGTAAACTGGGTATGCAGAGAAGCTAAAGGATGGGGTTTACCATACTGAGTTAAGTTATGGTGAGTAAAAAAAGTGACAAAAACCCTCCACAGCAAAGCAAATATGCAAATGTAAATATAACTGTATGCTCATCTGCATGTCTTAGGCAGGTCTGCAACCCCGCCTTTCATATATATATATATATATATATATATATATATATATATATATATATATATATATATATATATATATATATATATATATATATATATTTGTGCCATCTGAAGGGAAACATTTTACTTTAATGCTCAATTAAATATTCAACAGGCATGGCGATATTCGGTAGGTTTAGGATTTTTTCAGTTCTGTTTTCTCTAAGAAGTGAAAGTCAACATTTTTAAAGTACCGCAAACTCCATATGGGGGTGCGGGGCAGAGGCTTATCCCTCGAACCTGCTGCTTTCATTTTTCACACATCAAAAGCTAACTTTAAAAAAAACCCCAATAAATACAATATTGTCCGTTTACTAAAATGAAAGTGACAGAAATAGTATAACAACAAGTTACACATTTATTTTGGGTACATGCAATTCATTTAGATTAGTAGGACTGAATTGATGGTGGCAAATTAATTTTTTTAACAATCGTAGCCTGAAATATTATGCACTTTTCTTAATGCAATTGGGTTCAGTTCGTTCAAATATTGTTTTTAATTGGTTGGCATGCTCAACCAAAGGATGCAATTAAAAATAATGCATACACAATTGTCATCCTTATTTTAACTATGATAGTCTAAATATCCTAAACGACAACATTTAATCAAAAATAGCACAGGTCAAGTTGTGAAGCTTCGGTCGAAGATACAGTATGTTTCCACTTACGGGATTTCAAATTACAATCAAGGATACAGGTTACAGATTGAAGAGGGGAAGTTATTATCAAAAGCCCTAACTCTGTCTCTGTAATTTAATGGGTATTTCAAATTGTTCATTTACAAAATGCCTCAACTATTTATTATATCTGCAATATGTTTCAGTCTGCATTAAATCTGCATGCTTTTATAATCCCTGTTTATACAAATGATTTCATTTCAAGAATGATCCAACTGTTTCAGATGCATCTGGCAATGACATCCTTGAAAAGAATGAGTTTATTTCTCCGTTCCTATTACCATTTTAATATTCAGAAAAGCATTCAAGTACTGGAGTTAATTTTTAATTGCGGCCTTTTGCTAAAGAGTCAACAGTTTTATGAGAGTAATTGAGCTAATGCACGTCGAAACGGAAAGAACGTACGATTAAAATGTGGTGGGGGTTTTTCTCCTTTTTTTCTACGAGTGTAAAATTAGAAAATACATAAATTATAAATATTAGGGACGAGAGAGTTTATTTCTTACAGAGAAAAAAAAAACAGATAAATATGACAAATGTTAGTTCAAGTATAATTATGGAATGAAAACAAATCAGTTTATACTGTGTGTTTATAGCTAGACACGTGATATTGCATTTGAAATGATATATTAGCATGTTTATGCTGCTGTGGTCCCTTACACCTTCCTACTTAACTAGAAGATAGTGCTATGGTAAGGTGGTCAGTTCAGTGGGTGACGGGTGGTGTTCAATAAAACCACAAGCAAAGGATGGGAACCCAGTGTGTAGATGGAGATGAAGCACATGAAATAGGGATAAAAGGCCTAGATCATGACTGAGGGTGGAGCTGTATCTCCATCAACACAAGTGTACAGTAGATGTCTGTCTTTTAAGAACCTTACTTGTGCTTATAAAAAATATCAGGCGTATCCATCTGATTTGGGACAGATCTGCAAATGTTCTGTCTGCGGAATATTTGAAAACAATTAGCAGAAAATGGGTATCCACCAATTAAAGTATTTCACCAGAAAGCAGTGCTGAAAGAATGCACGTTAGACATGTCTAGGATTCGAGGAGGTGGCCCCTGCCCTGTCTCCTCAGAGCTTCTCATTAATACAGCTTTTTATATATGTATATTATCTCTGGACTGAAGGAGTAGCTTAGGGTCAGCTTACTTTGTGACATTCCGCAAGTCAATTTCTCTCCTTGTGCCACACTTTTAGTGAATTCGACTGAGTTTGAAACAAGTCACATCTCTATCTATCTATCTATCTATCTATCTATCTATCTATCTATCTATCTATCTATCTATCTAATGAATAGACAATACCGTTCTGTGGCTAACTAAATGCTTTTATTTATTTTTAAATGCTTTAAGCATATTGTTAGCCACAGAACGGTATTGTCGGTTCATTTTTTATTATTAAAGCTCGGCTAACACGGTACAGATACCTCTACATCTATATATATAGATAGATAGGGGCGGGGCTAGGTGGCGAGTAGATGTTTTGGTTCGGCAAGTAGATTTTTGGGTGATTTGTCAAGCACTGTATACATATATATATACTGTATATATATATATATAAAAAAAAATATATATATATATATATATATATAATTTATGTTATGGTGGATGAAAAAGGCAACAATAAACCTCCACCATTAGCATATAGCGAATTAAGAATATCACTTGTGAGTACATTCACATGTCTTAGACAGGTCTGCAACTCTGTATTTCACCTCAGACCTGCCTAAGACATGTGAATGTGCTCACAAGTGATCTTTTTATTTGCTATATGCAATCCGTGGAGCTTTCTTGTTGCCTTTTTCACCCACCATAACTTAAAATGTGATGGTAAACCCTACAGTCTTCAAAATGCAAAGCCAGCAGTACAACCAACTTCACACTGATGATACCTATTAAGGTTGAAACATTTCTGTGAATGGCTTCTCTGGCTTTGCATTTGATTCCCATGCTGTGCTTTAAAGCTGTGTTAACAGCGAGCATTAGCTTTTATGGTTTTCCAGACAAAAGGTGACACATTGTTTGCTCATTTGCATGTCATTTCCCAGAATCCCTTGCTGCAGTGGAAGCACTGTATGCTGGGGATAATGGTGAAAGGCAAGTAGGCGGCTGACACAGCTAAGTGCCATGGGGCGGCAAATTTGAAAATCCGCCGCTGATGCTTCTGCTCAGCTTTTGAATAACAAAAGGTTTGCAAAGAAATAGAAAAGTTTGTCCGAAAGTTTGCTGGCTGGACTTTGACACATTCGCCCATCACTACCTATCAGTAGGTAAAACAGATCCCTTCAGCTTTGTGGTTATATAAATAAGATGGACTAAGATACAAATACACTAGAATAAAAGATTTGAATTTTTTCTTTCCCCAATTTCTCTCTTTCCCCCCCCTTTTCTATCTCCCCAACTTCTCTCTCTATCTTCCCCTACTCCTCTATCTCCCCCCCCCTTCCCTCACTCCACTGCATGTATTTAATTTAATACCTTATGATGTCATCTATTCTTCCGCCTCTCTCCTCTAGCATTCTTGCTTTCTCCTTGCATGTCAACTAACAGTCTTTCTTTCTCTATCTGCTTTCTGTTTAAATGTTATCTGACTCTCCATATCTGCCACCAGGCTACGTGCATTATGAAGTAACCAATAAGCTCCAGCCAGATACAAGACCCACTGACTTTTATATACAGTACGTTAGATTGTATTATGTAGTATAGCATTTGAAGGTGAGTTTCTTTTTATAAATACAGCTCAACCCCGTTATAACGCGATCCGTTACAACGCAAATCCGCTTATAACGCGATGCAAGCATGGCTCCCCAGTTTTCGTATTTATGAATACTTTACAGCACGATTATTGGTGTCTTAAATACTTTATTGTACAACGCATACAATTGTACATTATTTCTAGCGCGATCCGCTTATAGCGCGATGTGAGTCTTTGGACCCCAAGCACAGTGTTATAAGGGGGTTGAGCTGCATATGTGTTACAACATGAATGTAAAATTATGTTGCGGAGGTAGCCTACTGGCTTTTGAAATGTGGCTACTGAATTTTAAATTAAGGCGGTTACATAATCACCATTTCCAATCTTTCTGACGTGATCAAATAAAGAGTCGTGAATTTGTTCTTCCTTGGTGGATTTTAGCATTTACATTGCAAGCGCTTGTCATGCTATTAGGAATACTTAAGACTTTTAAAAGCACAGTTTCTAGAAGACAGCATTGTTTTAAATGGTTCGCACACATATAGTATAAGCAGAACATTATAATAAATATTCCTTTTAGGCTGGAGTTCTAAAATATTTATAGAAAGGAAGAAGTCATGCATGCTGAGTACACAAGAGTAAAACCAATTCTGATGTAGATACAGCACCAAAACATTATCTCCATGCGTAAGCTTTATTTACAGCTCTAAGGAAACGCACAATCACAGTTATATTCCAGGAGACTCAACATTATTTCATTGGCAGATAATGAGCGGCCCCGTCACACAATCTGCGCCAATCTCAAGCATCAGGACTGTGTTTCACGTGGCGGGTGAAAGCCCGAGACCCAGTTCTTTACCCCACTCCTTTCATCATTACTCCGCCGCATACAGATGTAGAGCAGGATTAAGTATCTTTGGGGCTGCTGCCACCTGCGGTCACGTGACAGCAGTGGTCACGGCACCGGGGGGAATTAACAGGTCTCATTCGTAAACATTGACCTCCCCTCCCCCCCCCCCCACCGCAACTCGAACGTGGCAGACACTGTCTCCGGTTCTTTGGCCACGGTGCCGGGGAGAGCGAGTCTGGCTACAGCTGCATGTCATTACCCTGCCCCTGAGATAACAGACTCGGCCCACGGCAGACACCCCCTCTTCAGGTTCAGATCTCCTGCTCTGGAACTGAGGATGGGCCTTTACACAGGACCTACGCCTTAACAGCCGAATGATAGGACAGTTTTAGGATGATGAATCAGAGCTGAAAAGGAGAAGTCAATAGGAGCTATGTTTTAAGTTCTCAAAACATGTGCCTTGAAAGAAACACTATGGGGGCTATTTAAAAATGGACACAATTATACTTTTTGCTGTCAAATTGACGCTTAAAGAGGCATTTATCAACCTTCAAGTTCATTTTCACCACTATTGCCCTGGGTGCGATTGTGTTTTGGAAAATTGGTTACCGGAGGAGTCACCAGACGCACATATGATAATGAAATATATAACCCTTAGGAACTCCAGGGGCCCTTGTGATGTTCCGGAAACATCATGCTGTTAATGTTAGTTTTCTGGGGAGGAGCTTGCAAAAAATAACATTGAAACTACTGTACATCTCATATGCATACACGTAACGTCACTTTATTGCAGCATAATGTTGCGTTATATTCCAATGTTGTCATGGCATTACTCCTATCCAGACCCTGAAAGGGGAAAGAGTGCGTAGAGGGATGTATTGCTGGAAAATAATGCTATGTTTTGTAAATTATGCCTAAGTGAGGAGTAAACCCCATCCAGGCACTTCAAACGTCCGATTTTATGGATGGGAGCAAAGCGAAATTTAGGTATAGCTTAAAAAGCGTAGCGTTAAGTCTCTGTTTAACCTTAACTGACTTGTGGCTATGCGATGTTATGATAACGCCTCATTTGAATGTCATTCTCACTAACATCCGTTATTCTCAACACATGCTCTTTATGGGAGAAAACATGGGCTTACACGCACTCCATAGGGCCCGCTTTCCCCCCGCCCCCCTTTTGAGACAAGAGGGTGGAGATGGTATGTGGCAGCGGGCCCCCGGCATTAATGGATAAACCGGTAGAAGAATCAGCACTTTAGGCAGAGCCGGGCGGAAGGGGAGGAGCGCGCTCTAGCAGTCTGACCCAGAAGTCTTTCTTACTTCCGGTGTCTGCTGCTATAGTGCGCACTTTACCTCGGGCTGTCCGGCTCTGCCTCAAGTGCTGATTCTTCTACATGTTTATCCTTTAACACCGGGGGCCCGCCGCATACCATCTCCACCCACCTGTCTCAATTACCACAGGTAGGCATGGAGGATGAGCATTATGAGGTCCCCAATGAGATGATGATGAGTGGTACTGGGGGAGATATGATGATGATGATGATGATGATGATGATGATGATGAAGGGGACTGGGGGAGATCTGATGATGATGATGAGGGGACTGGGGATATCTGATGATGAGGGGGTCTGGGGGAGATCTGATGATGATGATGATGATGATGATGATGGGGGGACTGGGGAGATCTGACGATGAGGGGGGCTGGGGGAGATCTGATGATGGTAATGATGATGATGATGATGATGATGATGATGATGATGATGATGATGATGATGATGGAGACTGGTGGAGATCTGATGATGATGATGATGATGATGGAGACTGGGGGAGATATAATGATGATAGGACGAACTGGGGGAGATCTGATGATGATGATGAGGGGAACTGGGAGAGATCTGACGATGATTGGAACTGGGGGAGATCTGATGATGAGGGAGACTAGGGGAGACCTGATGATGAGCAGGGGGACTGGGGGAGACCTGATGAGGATGAGGGGAACTGGGGGAGACCTGATGATGATGATGAGCAGGAGATCTGATGATGATGAGGGTCAGATCTGATGATGATGAGAGGGAGATCTGATGACGATGAGTGGGACTAGGGAAGATCTAATGATGATGAGGGGAGAGGTGATGGTGAGGGTGAGAGGTTATAATGATGGGTAGAGGTGATGTACTGATGAGGGAGAGAGCTGATGGCGATGATGATGAGGGGAGAGCTGATGATGAGGAGGGGGAGGGGGAGAGATGAGGAGGGGGAGGGGAGAGATTATGATGATGGGGAGGAAGAGAGATGATGAGGAGGGGGAGAGATGAAAACTATATGAAGGGGGAAGTTTTTGCTACAGAGGCCTTACAATGTGCATATAAAAGTAAATTATTAATGTATATACCCATTTTAACACTTTTTATATAAAGTAATGTTTCCAAGGTAATTCAGCATTAAATAAATTCATTACCAAAATAATGATACTGCCCTTATTACAAAGAAGGTACTGTTTGGAAAGTCTACATTAAAGCCGCGCTCTGTGCTGATGGATGTTTTGTTATTACAGCTGAACCCCGTTATAATGCGGTCCTTGGGGGGCACAGAATGAGACCACGTTATAACCGGGATCGCGTTAAAATTTTGCCACGTGATACCGGCATCTAGATCTCTCTCTTCTTTGCAGCTGTCGGCTTCTCTTGCGCGGCGTCGCAGAGGAGGGTCACAACACACATCCCCTACACTTTTTTTTTTTATCATTCAATTCAATGCTTTACTGATAACGGATTAGTGTATTTACAAAGTACATTGTGCACTGTGGCAATGTGCTGTAGAGGATAAATATATTTATAGGGTCTGTATAAGCCTATGGTGTAGAGATAAAGCATTGATACCAGTATATGGAAGGTTCTGAGTTCGATCTCTGCATGTGTATTATATTAAATGTATTAAATGAATGTTCAATTTCAACATGGTGTAGGTGTGTGTATCTGTCCGTTTGCAATACAGCATTAATTTGAATGTTTAAAACAAAATTCCCCATGGTGTAGGGGTGTGTGTGTTGTGTCATGTGACACTTCTCTGTGACGCGGCACACTAGCTGCAGAGATGAGAGCACGTGGACACAGCCCTATGAAGTGAGGAGAGAGCTGACTGCTGCAAAGAGGAGAGAGATCGAGATGCTAGTAAGTCCTCGCGCGGCAAAGTGGAGGTTTTCAAATCGGGAGCCACGCCCAGAGGTTTTCAAATCGGGAGCCACGCTCAGATCGTGTTGTAGCAGATAACGCTATAACGGGGTTGAGCTGTACTAGTATTTTTTTTACTTACTTGAAGATAACTCTTCTTGCCCTTTCCAATATTATTTGTATGTAGCCCCCCTAGGGACTACCATGTCAGGTAAGGGGTTAGTGACCTTAAGGGATTAAAAGTCTGGGCTCACGTAGGGTATCGCCCCTCTCTCATCACGTGGTATGGAGTGACTTAGCAGGAAAGAAGTCTCTCCCTCTGTATGCACGGTGACCTGTCACGTCACTATAGGGAGGGGGGAACGATGCTCGTCTCTGAATAGGAAGTGGACCCGCAGTGCTGAGGTACAGTAGGGGTATAAGATCACCGACCAGAGCTAGGGGACAGAGTCCTGTTAGAGTAGTCATGATCCAGGCAGAGGTCAAGGCATGAGGCAAAGGTGCAAGTCCGGGTACAGGCTGGGGTCAAGGCATGCGGCAAGAGCAGTGGTTGGGGTAACAGGCTGAGGTCGGCAACTGGGAATCCAAAAGAACAGGGAGGACTCAGGAACAGGGTAGGCTCAGGAATCAGAAGACAAGGGGGCCAGGCACACAGGGAAATGCATACAATGCTCAGGCAGGGGCTGGGAGTCACTGACAGCTATTTAAGTCCTGAAACAGGTGCAGCCAATTCAGGAAGTTCAGGAAGAGACTTGCCAGAATCCAAGATGGCCACAAAGCCATGTAAGGGCAAGATCCAGCAAAACCCTGGACTGGAACCCTTACAGGATGTATATATAGTTAGCCTGAGTTAGCCCAAAGGTTCTAAAACATAGGTTCCTTGAGTGACAGTTGGAGGAGCCTCACTATGTACATATGTTCCAGTGTTTATATGTGTATGTGTATAGTTAATGTATAGTGATATTGCCCTGTCCCTGTTTGTTGTTTTATAGTCAGGGAAAGTGTCTCATACAGTTAGCGACCAAAGTATACAGGCTATCAAAGAGGAAGCCTATGTCATATAGGGGTTATCACAGTAGAAGCCCTGGCACCTAATCGGAATGGCCCTACTGAGAGGCCCCCTGTTGTCTCCAAAACTGAGTGCTAAAGTGAGGCACGCAATACCTTGTACCGGGATAGTGATCCCACAATTCAGGCAAGAAAGGCTAACTTAAAATGGGGCCCAATTGATACAGAGAGTTACAGATGCTAGGCAAAAGATGGTCATTTAAGATGACAGTTATAGCAACAAGAATAAGTACCTCCCTAGAGCATTATGGGGGCGATGCACTAAGCACTGATAACTGCTTTTAAGAGCGATAAGTGGCTTTTAAGGCTAATACAGCCTGCTTCACGATTTACTAAGCAATGATAACAGCACTTTATCGGCCCTAAAATGCATTTTTTCAGCCCTGTGAAGAAAACACGTCCAATCAGGCAAAAGACGGCAAACTCGCCATTTTTTGCCAGTCCGCATTATTCACTAGGCAGTGATAAGTCAATCGTGCTTTAAAAGCATGCCAGAATTTTACCCAGTTAAAGCCGGCACACCATTAATACAACAGGCCGGTGGCTGATCACCACGGGAGTCCGGGGCCTCGGGTGATCCCCGGATGTCCCCGCTGGCCTGCGGTACCAATCATGTGTCCCCCCAAAAATAAACAATACTTTAAAATAAATACACCCCTCTGGTGTCCAGGAGTCCTCAGCTGGTCCCCGTGGGTCCCCGCTGGCCTGCGGTACCATTCCTGTATTTAAAAAATAAATAAAACATGGCCTACGTTTCAATAATTACACCTCCCCCCCCCCACCAAACACATACAGTACAGTAATGGGCAAAATAACTATTATCCAGATATGGATAATAGATTATTTGATCATTATTAAACACAACATTAGCCATGAAGCATAAATAAAGTAAATAAAAACCGTTCTACTTACCCCTGGCAATATGAAGGGCATCCTCGTCAGCATACTGCTGGGCCATGTCCTCCGTTGCCAGAAAGCATACATAATAAATAAAATCTAATGGCCCCTAGCCCTTTATTCACCTTAGCGGTTAATAACCACTATAGTAATTAAGGGGTTAACCCACCCTCTACCACTACCCACCCAGTAGGCCTAACCACCCTTCCCAGGCAACTACCCCCACCCTTCACCCATTCATTGGTACAGTGGATACATCATATCCATATCTAATAGTAATTTTGACCATTATTGTACAGTATGTGTTAGGGGGCTGGGGGGGGGTGTATTTATTGAGAAGTATTTATTTATGTATTTTTGGGGGGGCACAGGATTGGTACCGCAGGCAAGTGGGGACCACCCGATGGCCACCACCGGCCTATAGTTCCTGTGCATTAAAAAAAAATAAGATCTTTTATGTATGTTAGGGGGGTATAGGGGTTGTTGGGAGCACAGGGGGTGGGTGTGTTGTGTATTGCAGTGTTAATTGGGGGAAATTGTCCCCAATAAACATGCTATTGTGCCTTAACCCCTTCATTGCCTTAGCGGCTTCAATGTCTTTTTTTTTTTAAATAGTGTGCGGTAGCAGGGGGTCTCCTGAGCTGAACCGATTTGATTTCTGGCTCAGGGATCCCCTGCTTCCTGAGTTACAGGCCCAGGTATGGGGCATCGGATGCCAGTGTCACTGCCATTTTTAAAGCGTCCACGTCGCGTGACATGTGACGTAAATAATGGTGGAGATACCGGCACCCTATATCTGGGCCTGTAACTCGGGAAGCAGGGGGTACCCGAGGCTGAAATCAATGCGGTTCAGCTCAGGAGACCCCCTACTCTATTAAAGCAGCTTCATTACCATAGCGGATAGCTGCTACGGTAATGAATAATTTTTTATTGTTATCTGTGTTTTCATACTAGCGTAGATGAGCAGGGGTCTCCTGAGCTGAACCGTATTGGTTTCAGCCTCGGGGACCCCTACTTCATCAGATACAGGCCCCTTTATGGAGTGACAGTATCCCCCTCCAGGATTTAAGTACCCCGGTCACGTGACGCGGGAGCTTTAAAAGCACGGGGGATACCGGCACCCCATAATTGGGCCTGTATCTCATGAAATAGTGGGTCCGCAAGGCTGAAACCAATGCGGTTCAGCACAGGAGACCCCCTGCACATGTACACTATTATTAAAATGTATATGTATACTGGACGATCGCCTGTAAGTGCCTTGCATGGTGATGCAGCGTCTCCATGTAGTTCTTACAGGCTGCCTTTTTTTCTATCAGCTATCGCATTTTAAAAGTTTAAGCGTGATAGCAGGGGCAAAAAACCAGCTTGCGCAATCGGGCATATTTTTGCCCGCCCGGACCACAACATGCACTTCACTTGTTAGTGAATCCCGCGTTTGGCTTCACTTTTTAACGTGCGAGTAAAAAATTCCCAAATCGGGCGCAAAAAACGCGCTGCTTCGTGCATAGGCCCCTACGAGTGTGTGCTATTTAGAGAAGATATAAATAATACAAACACTGTGAAGATACAAGAAGTATGTTTATTGTGGATAATATCAATGTGCGAGGAGCCTTATGGACGGCTGTCAATAAAGCTCGTTTGTCTATAAAGGTTCCTGGCGCCCATCATTATTCCATCAGCACATCTGCGCCCAGTGGCGGATGTCAAAATCCGCCTCCCCATGGCACTTAGCTGTTGCAGCCATCTCCTTGCTGCTGCCCCCCTCCTCCGTCTGAATCGCAGTGTCAAATGACGCCGTGGACGTCAGCAACGTGACATCGCCCGGCGTCGTGTTGCCATGGTTGTGCAACATCATGACTTCATTTGAAGCTGCGACATCGCGCAACGGGACGCCGTGAGACGACACATTGGTGATGTCCGCGGCCTTTTTTAACGCTGTGATTCAGGAGGAGAAGGAGGGCAGCAGGTAAGGAGGCGGCTGCAACAGCAAAGAGACTTCCCATCAGCCCGAGAGCACACAAAATGTCTATGGGGGTGGACATTTTTGCTGCCCCCAAATTTTGCCGCCCTAGGCCTGGGCCTAACAGGCTTAATGAGAAATCTGCCACTATCCACGCCCAGCCTGTGCGGATCCAGCTCCCTGAGAAGGTATGAGAGACTGAGCAAAGCCATGTACATAGTCAGCTGATGTAAACGCCTTAAGAGCCAGGCAAGGAGGGTTACATAAAATTAGGGTTGCCAGGTGTCCATTACGGAACCAAACTGTCCTGTATTTGGACTCCCTGTCCAGTAAAAAGGAGAGGTAATATTGGACATGTGTCCGGTATCACCTCTCTGGGCATAGCGACCTGACCGGCTTGGGGAGCCGCGGGATGTCTCCGAGCAGGGATGTTGCCAGGGAGCTGGAGAGCTTCCTTCATCCTGATTGGTTGCATTACCCAGCAGCAGCCAATCAGTAGGAGGTGTCAGGATTTTCTTTTCTTGGGGTTGAGGAGGAGCGCAGGATAAGCTCGTGATATGTGAAAAAATAAAAATATATATAGTGCAGATGGTAGATCACTGCTAAAAAGATAATCAATATATGAAATGAACTCACAAAAATCGTATTGTATTACTGCATGTCAGAGATCCATCTGTCTCTGACTGGAGCCCTTTGTGTAGCTGGGGTCAGGATGCCTCTCAGTGGAGTGGATGATATGCAAGTGAAAGAAACCACAAATAGTGCATACTGTATAAACTATAAATATGTATTAGTCACAAATATTAAGGAAACTCACATTTTCCATAAATTCAATGGGTGGTGGAGAGAACCGCCGATATAAGGGTGGTGAAGTGTAAGGCTGCTGCCCGGTGCTTCACTTTCACTTACACCTCACAGTGTAGTTCCGCATCAGTCTCTGCCGTCGCGTCACTTCCGGTTTCGCGTCACAGGTGAGGGCAGGAAGCCAAAATGGGTCTGGCGTCAGCAGTAGATTGCCAGTCCTTCAGTGAGCAGATTCTCTCCAAACTCTAACTCTACGCGTTTCGCACACTGCTTCGTCAGGAGGTGTCAGGAGCCTGATGGTGGGGCCAAGGAGAGGAGGAAACAGCATGGAGCAGAGAGATGTGTGTGTCTCTCCTGAGCATGTGTGTTTCGAGCGTGTGTGTGTCTCCAGTTTGTCGCACCTTTCACCATTGTGTCAAGTATTTTTGGAGAAGCCACCTGGTAACCCTAGTTACATTTATTGTTTTTAATCTGATGCCCCATCCAGGAGATACAAGCATTTGAAATATTGGCTGTCCTGGAGGTTAACATGGAGATCTCTATTATGAGATGTCTATCTAACCTGGGCATCTCTATTATGGTAACCTCAGATGCAACAGATTGAGATGAGATTTTTTAACACTAAAACATTTATCTTTAAAAGAAAAAAGAGCAGCACAAGTTCAGGGGGAGGAGAGGTGATACAAATATCATAGGAGTTTAAGTCATATAGACTTCTGGGGAGGGTCTTCTTCTTTGCTGCTTTAATATATGTACCTGTACTTGACTGGGGATTGTTTATATAATGTAACTGCGTACGAAACAGAACCTGCCTTTCGTCCCGTTGGAGAAATGTAATTTCCCCTTCTCTTTCTTGATTATCTGGCTAAGATGGGCTGAGTGAGGCTGAAAAGGAAAGTGTTTGCCATTTTCAAAGAAACCAGAATTGTAAGTTGGAGGAAACCTTGTGAGGACCAAAATAGTACATTTGAAGAATAGACCTGTGAGGTTTTTTTAAATCTCTGTACACTATCATTTCCCCTGAAGAACCATACTTGTATTTGCACCATGAAAGCATTAAAATGTATTATTTAAAATACAGTTTTTTTTTTTTTTTTTTACAAGTCAGTCGTCTACATTTAATAAATGAACATGCCATTAGGTGACATTGTTCCTATGAAAAGTTGCCCATTGAAGGCCCACTTCCTGGATAGACACTTTTGTTTTTTCTCCTGTGTACCATCTAAATGTCAAGAAGGGAAATCCAGGCCCAAAAGCCTGGCTGCAAAATACACAGTAATAAACATCAGGGACTACTGGGGGATATTTATGATCTCAAAACTCAATGGGAAAAGACTAACAGCAGTTCCAAGTTCACAGTGAATGGCTTTGTTGCAAAGAAGTTTTTAAATAAGCCCAATGGCAGACATTTTTTATAAGTCCTTGCTGTATTATTTTTGTTTTCAATATTGCAAAACTAATTGTAGGAGGATTTGAAGTAAGTGATTTGAATGCAAACGTGAATATAGAATATATTTTTTCATTACAATGATTATTCTACCATGTACAGTAAATTGGCCAGTGTGAGTTGCTGAACTAAACCTGTTACAGGCATACCCCGGTTTAAGGACACTCACTTTAATTACACTCGAGAGTAAGGATATATCGCCCAATAGGCAAAAGGCATCTTACACATTCGCCTGTCAGCACGTCCTGAACACCAATATCAGCTCCTTACCTGTACCGAAGCTACGCGCAAGCGTGGAGACTATAGAGCCTGTTACAAATGCGTTACATCAGTTATGCACGTATATGACGTTTGCAGTACAGTACATGCATCGATAAGTGGAAAAAAAGTTAGTGCTTCACTTTAAGTACATTTTCGCTTTACATACATGCTCTGGTCCCACTGCGTATGTTAATTCGGGGTATGCCTGTATATGGTTGCCACATTTAAGTTTTTATAATAGTGGATGTGAAATCCAATATGAAAGTGCGACGTCATAATGAGTGATGAATGCTGTGAAAATGCTTCAAGCTGAATTGTATCTGCCGCTTTGGTTTTTACCATCTTTGCTCTTGGTCAGGTGGGGAAAGACGCCTACAAGGGTTGGTGTCATGGTGTTATGAGATGACCAAAAAAGGAAAAAACTAGCGCACCACCAAGAGTGGGTCCCAAGCCAATGTGTTTAAAAGTTCTTCTTTATTGATCCATCTTAAAAGTGGAGGTTAACACCCTCCTACGCGTTTCGTGTAAAAGTACACTTTATCAAGGTGTATGTGCTACACAAACATTACTTCCTTATATACACCTACTAACTCCCCATTTTCACGCCACAGCTGATGACGTCGGCACGCCCACAATGCGTGATGACGTCACTCACCCGTCGGGCCCGCCCCCAGAGCCCTCCGGAGCATCCAGGCAGGCTGACAACTGCTATTCATTGCCTGAGCCCAGGGAAAGGAAGTCCCACCTCCAGGAACCCCGGAGCCAATGGGAGTATGCCCCAAGAGATGAGCACGCCCCCATAGCGTCATCTGTTGCTGGGCGGAAAAAAGGGGAATACGAAGACATTACAACTTTATTAACAAAACATTCCTATGATCATTGATTCTACTGTTACTTGTATGTAAACAATGTGTAAAAATTAAAACCATAACAAACAGACATACCAAAAACCTCCTTAGAGACTGTGCAGTAGATATATTGATTCTTATATAATAAAGATAGGTCAATATCTATTTATAAAATTATTTGTAATTTTGTAATTTTTCAATTCTTTAATTATTCGTTTTTATTTTTTAATTGTTAATTACTTAATTACTTCTGAATCCATCAAACCAACAAGCCCCTCAATTGAGGAAATGGACATAAACATAAGAGTATGGAGATAAGAAAAAATTTGGCTGTTTCGTGGATATAGAATTCGCCCCTAAATGTCAACTGTGCAATACGCAAGACTAAAAAAGATTGACTAAAGCAAAGTGATCTTCATTACCCATGCCTGTGATGGCAGATACAATAGATTTGTTCAAAAAGGTTGGATTTGTTTTTAGAAAGGAAAGGTATACAGGGAAATACCAAATAAGTAAACATGGGAAGGATGCTGATCCAGGGAGTAATCTGATTGCCAATTCTTGGAGTCAGGAAGGAATTTATTTTTTCCCCTTATGAGATATCATTTGATGATATGACACTTGGGTTTTTTGTTTGCCTTCCTCTGGATCAATAAGGAAGTATAGATATAGGATAAAGTATCTGTTGTCTAAATTTAGCATACTGTAGGTTGAACTTGATGGATGTATGTCTTTTTTCAACCTCATCTACTATGTAACTATATGTAACTATGTAACTATGTAACCTGTCTACCTTGTATTGGAATCTTGAGTTTGTACAGAGAACGCATCTTCCCAAACTTCACTGCGGTGCCAAAAAGCCTGCAAAATATAGCTCTTTCATTCTCTGCGGGCGGATTTGCAGCTTTCAAACTTCCAGCAAAAGGTTAGAAAGCTGCACACTTGTATTTCTTGTAATCACCACAAGCATCCAAAGAAATTGTACAGAAGACTGAGGGCCACGGCATTCCACTCCAGACATTGTGATTTCTTCTGAGCTCTTTTGCTGACACAGTGGCCTGCGATGCTTCTCTACCAGCCAAAGGGTTAAAAAGATGCTAAAAGCATCATTTTGAATATGCATGACCTAATGTCAGTTCATTGAGCTACCTTACTTTACAGATGTGAGGAAAGGAAAGGGTTAGATGGAGCGTTGTAATAATGGGAGCTGTTATCTCATGTGCATTATTCTATGTATCAATTTCTGTTTCTGTTGTGATTTGTCCCCTTTTTCGTTGGTTTGCATGACTTCCACAACCCTACAGGTCCTTTACATTTTAAATGGGAATCAGGAGGCATGAAATCTGTTTAAAAATCTTATGTGAAACACAAAGACTAAAAATAACATCAATATTTAACAAACTATTATATTTGCAACCAAACTACGGTATTAGGGCAAATAAAGAATTGTTGTGAGAATACATGAGAAAACGAAAATGTGTGTAAACTGCTTTATATATACTGTATAAACCCAAGGATAATTGTCTGTAGGAGACAGCATTGAAACCAGTGAGTAAATTTTAAGATAAATCTGTTATTTCTTAACACACACACACACACACACACACACACACACACACAACAGTGATTGAATATACCATGGACTGAAACTCTTCACTCGGTCCTAGCAAGATTGTCCATTTGTAATTACTTCTTTCATCAACTATACATTTATATTATATAATGCTAGTAGTAAAGTGCGTCTTTTTGTTTCAGAATACCTTGAAAATGAAACGTTATTGCTTCAATAGCTATGTCACAATATCATAGGTAACTGTAAAGTTTCATAGTCAATAAGTAATGTCATTGGAGCAGAAAGAACAGTTTAACTTACCTTCTTTTAACCAGGAAACATTTTCCTGGTCATTCTGAATAATCGCTGCCTTAATTTTTCCTTTGTCCACCTTGGTTTCTGACATCTAAACAGAAATAAGTGATCATTTCCATAGCAGAAAGGAAAGTTATCAAACATTAAAACAAGAATTCTCCTTATATCTTCCTAGTTACATAGTAAAACAAGGGATGCAAACATAAGGTACGATCATCAAAAAACTCCTACTGATGTAAATGCATCATATAAACGTAGAATTAACTAGGAATATCTCAGAGAGCCGTATACTGAGGATGCAAACACCTTAATGTTAATTGGGGTTTCTGTCTTTACAGTCGCGGAGTTCGACATTGAAATGATTCAATAGACTTGCTGTCATCTAAAACAGAGCGACAAAGTAGCTGCAGTAGATTTAAGTTCACCTGTTCTACGTGCAGGATTCCGTGTTGTTTATTGTTGTCCATCCAGGACTCTCTCATGCACTGCACTGAACTGAGGAGAAATGCACTCGCTATGTGGTGGCAGATTTGTCTGAATGCCAGAATCCTCCAACTTATTGTCGAGGGGATTTGCAGGCAACATTAGCTGAGATATTCAAAATCAACTCAGCACTCATAAGCATAAAAACAATAAACCATATTAACCTCTTGAGTGACGCTGGTGGGGCCTGCAGACGTTGCAGTATATTGCAATATCCAGAGGCGAGAAGCACAAGGATATGGATACGTATAAAGTTAAGCGTTTTCATTCAGGCAAATAAGATAATCATTTGAGAAAGTAAGCTGTATACAGGTTGGCAATCATAATTGAGGAAATATTCAAATAAGTGTAAATAAAGTTCAATGTTCTACTAGCCATACAGCTGAAAAAGAGACCTGTGTAGTTTGTAAACCTCTGTAGACGATTGTATCACTTATGACAGAGGCGGCCAACTCCAGTCCACCAACAGGTCAGGTTTTAAGGATATCCCTGCTTCAGCACAGGTGGCTCAATCAGTGGCTCAGTCAAAGTATCACAAGATGTTTTTGCTTGACACTTATTAAAAACAATTTTATATGCATAGTGAAATTAAAAACAAAGTTCCAATTGTTTAAACTTTCCTGATAACACTGCTTGTATCATTAACAACGTTGCTTGTTTAGGTTTAAAAGTTACATTAAAGACATCTTAAAGACATACTAAAAAACATGCAGCCAGGTAAAATAGTGCTTATAGTGTAACTAGGCATAGGCAAACTTTTCTCAGGCTTCAGCAAACCGTGCGAATTTCACCCTGTTTCATTTAGTGAAAAAGTTTGCTTCGAAACAAAAATTTGCTTAAAGGAGCAATCCGTGCAATATCCTACATGTGTTTTATAAATAAATCAGTTCTGTAGTATTAGGTAATACTTACTACATTACCTTTTTTTATTTTAAAATTCAGCTTCTTTTTAATTTCTCTAGCAGGTTTTAGCAAACACCTCCTCAGCAGTGCAAGATCTTTGTAACACTTTCCTGTTGGTGATAATGTGTTGCCAATATTCCCAGCAGTTTGAACTGTAATATGTAACAATAGATAATGCTATTTTAGTAATTTAAGAATACATTGTAGCTGCTGAGTCACACAGACTGAAAGATTGATTTGAAACTAAAAGGCAGCCATTAAGTGAACCCTGGGAAACAGGATTTTGCTGATCGATCACGGAAGAACCAATGAATCAGCAGCTTAGGTAATCCAATCCTGCATATATTAAAACAAGAAAAGTTTTTGTTCTGTTCTGTTTAAGATACTTGGATTGCCTCTTTAACACTAAAAAGTCTATAAGAATCGCGTATTCAATTCATTTTGATTACTTTCACTTTCGAAATTCAATTGAACTTTAATAAACCAGAATGTTACAAAGTCACAAGGCTGCTTTTTCGCCATTTTAAAAATGTGAATTTTGAACAATTTGGGCAGTTTCACTAGAACTTTTGATGCCAAATTATAGCTTGTCTCGTGAACTTTTAGAAAGCAAATTTTGGCATGTTCACACGTTTTTTATTTTGTATAGCGCTGCTAGTTTTACGTAGCACTTTACAGAGACATTTTGAGGGCACTGGTCTCTGCCCCGTGGAGCTTACAATCTACGTTTTTAGTGCCTGAGGCACAGGGAGATAAAGTGACTTGCCCAAGGTCACAAGGAGCCGACACCGGGAATTAAAGAAGGTTCCCCTGATGCAAACTCAGTGCCAGTTAGTCTGTACTCACTGAGCCACTCCTCCAACATCTCTGCTTGTAGAAAAGTTAAGTAAATTTGTATTCTGTAGTACTGCGCCCTATTTAAATATTACTCTAATTAATAAAATGGTTTAAAAAAAAACCTTAATGTTGCCTTTATTAAGTCCTGCTTTCTGTGGCACTGCTGTCTGGGGAAAAAAAGGAAATTGCATTGTATTTTCTGCTGATGTCAAACTATGGCCAAACTTCTGGATGTCTGTAAACTTTTTAATTAGAAAACCATAAAGCTTTTATAAAATGTTGTAAGGTGTCAACAGTCAATCTAACTTGAGAAGTCATTGTAACATCCTCACATCATCAGATACTTCATAATGTGCAGAGTTTTCCAGTCAGATGCATTATCATCCCAGCATGCTCTAGTTTTGAAGCTTCAGGTATATCCTTTATGCTGTGCTATGGGTTATGAAGACATTACATGGCAAAAAGTCGAAACGACAAACACACGCTAATGCTTTTCGTGGGATTCTCCAATGGTTCTCAACCTTCTTCTACAGCAGGACATGAAAATGTTATATTCATGGTGGTAAGGACTAGTGCAGACACAAATCTTACACTGTAGTTACTGTACATGCCTCTGGATATTAGGTATTGTTCTAATCAGTCTCTTTATTTATTCCTGTTAGAATACCTTGTGAATCCAGTGGTTCCCTTCAAGAAATCATTCTTTATTTACTTAGTTGCAGTGCTATCTGCTTTCTAATAACTCGTACGCATTTACAAAGCTATGCTGTGCATACATTCTACACAGAATATAAAACATGGCAAGATGTATATACACTTTGTAAGCTGATGAATGTCCACAAATACGAAGATGAGTGATTTTCCTCTTTACAATAATACCTTTGGCTTCCTTTTCTCACTAAATGATGTAAAAAAAAAAAAAAAAGACTTCTCTAGCATTTTCTTGCCAGGACGACCTTAAGGCTTAGTGCATCCAATTTTCTCTCTGTAAGGAAAGTCCACATCTTATGAATTCTGCTTTGCTTGTCTAATAATCTTCAATAATGCATGATCATTCCAAAGTGAAATATATTGATGTTGTATGCTGAGGAATTTATCTTTACACAATGATCTTCCAA
The DNA here is from genome assembly GCF_040206685.1 of Ascaphus truei. NCBI lineage: Eukaryota > Metazoa > Chordata > Amphibia > Anura > Ascaphidae > Ascaphus > Ascaphus truei. The sequence continues at coordinate 24,397,780 of NC_134499.1, forward strand.
CCTTTCTAGATCCTTGCTCAGAGTGCCTGATCAACATCCAAAGAGTAAATACCATTTCTTTCAGTGAACTGATTGATAATACTAACTACAAGCTCAATTATGTAATTGACTACAGCTTATCCGGTCTGCTACTGTAGACACTTTGCAAAACAGATCATCATGAATCTATCAGATTAATGTTTTTTGCACCGTTCTTGCCTATACATCCCCAGAGTTGAATTTGTCTTGTAAAGGTTTATTTAGCTTTAAAAAAGAAAAACCCTGGAACATACAGTATTTGTAGTATTACCAAAATCAGAGGTGTGACCTATGGGAGTGGAATTGTGTCTTTGCTATCTACAGCCACAGTAAAATCTGTGCAAACCTGATATTCGCAGGTTCAAATCCCAGCAAAGCATTTAATGCTTCCGAAAAGATGAAAGGAGTGCACCCCAAAACTGGAACAATCTACCGGAGACTCTCACAGCCACCACCAATCTAAATTCTTTCAAAACTAAAGCTCTCTCACATTTTAATCTGGTCATATCATATACAATCTCTAACTGTGCATGCAATGTCTTGTATATAATGTATAACCCGGCTCACTTATGTAACTATGTATTTGTAACCATGTATTTGTCATCATAACTCTTTGCTCTGGACATGCTTGAAGACAAGAGGTAACTCTCAATGTATTACTTCCTGATAAAACATTTTATAAATAAATAAAAGTAACAAGTATATAAATAATAGTAATGTACTGTACAGTATAAGCCTGGAAATGATTTGCACAAAATCACTACATAAGTATATTTATTATTCTGATCATCATGCCACTGATTTCAATAAACCCTTTGCTGCATTGATTTTGTTCTGGGTGACTTGCAGGTGGTCTCATTCGTCAGGATGAGAAAGAAAACCATGTATAGAGATGTGAGTGTATCTTTAGAATCGTACAAGTCCTGTTTTATCTGCTTCCTTTTCTCCTTAGTAATCATATAATGCATATTAGCAGAAAAACAAATGCTTCTAAAAGAGGAAACAGCAACATGTTCTGAAGTTGTACAAAATGTTAATCTGTTTAGTACAAAAGAAATGCACGAATCAATGGAAAAAGCATGAAAAGCCTTTTCTAAGGTGTTACACTATTTTTTTCTTGCTGTCACTACGTGAAACGGCTTCATTGGAGACTTACAAGGGGGAAACACAGGGTATTTATGAGTTTGTGTTATTCCCTGGGGCCAAATGTATCAACGTACAGAAAAATAAATGTCTCAACGCTCCAAAATAGTATCATACTGTACTGTATGTATGAAGCTTGCTGTTGTTTCTTACATAAGGCACCATTTATTAAGCAAGAAAGTTACGTTCTCCTCAGATGAGGCAGATTTGTTTGAGCAGATTGAAGGGAGAAAAAGTGATGCACATCGATGCAGAGTTTGATACATCTCATTATAATCGGTGGTCGTCACACTCCCTGAAAAACAAGCTGACACCCTTGAGGCAAAAAGTGGAGCAAAGTGCTTGACAGATTGATGTAGAAAGACCCCTCTCTATTGGTAGGAAATATCAACTAATCATGTACTGTATATGTTTTCTGTCCTCAAAGAAGGCTGAAAACAAACCTCTGTCCATTCCAGCTTAATTATTTAATAGGGTCTAATGATCTCCCAGGTGGAAGATAGGTACAGGTAGAATCCTTTCCATTATGCATTATCCTGGAGAAAAGAAAATACCACTGGTGGACCAATAGGAAAGGCTGCAATTTTTGGTAACAGATGAGTGCGTTTGGATTTTGGAAATCCAACCAAACTTCCATGACTAATTTAGTTTGCAGCTTGGATCTGAGGGCTAGGCCTGTTTCCCTTTTTCACGACTCACATTTCGAGGCATTTCCCCTCCAAAAAAATGGGGGAATGGTAGGGTTGGAATGTGTGAGGAGGAACGGAAGGAAAGACAGGGGCAGAGACAGACACACAGAGGGGCAGGGAGAGAGAATTATATATATATATATATATATATATATATATATATATATATATATATATATATATATATATTGTGACAAACGCCCCTCTTTTGTAGTGCTGACGTCTGTCTGGGTTCTTCCCGACACAGTCTTCTAGGGTTAATTATACAACAAACAGGATCATGCAAAGTATTATGCTGCTTAACTCAGGCTTCTGCCTGCTTTATTTTCATCCAATTAAGGTACTGCAGCTTTAACATGTGTAGGTTAGAGGTACTCAGATACTTTCATTCAGCAGTTCACACATTTCAGTGTTACAATATTTCCCACACTGTTATTTCAAGAAATAAAACCAAAATCATATAAGCAAATCCTATCCCTTTCAGGGATCTAACTACACATCAGAATCAGTCTCTCTAACAGCTGCTGGCCAACTAAACTGGTTCCCCAGCTTAAAACAATGCTCTCTCATTTAGGGACACAAGATACAGCACAGTCTTTTAGCAACAGCAGTAACCATTTGTTTTGTCTTATCTGTTCGTGGAGTCCAGGCAAATCCTCTGGTACTGTGATACGTGGAGGGGCCGTCAACCCCGATACTGAATGCAGGGGAGCAACGATACCCCCAGCCCCCAGGCTCCAAGGAGAGAGAGTGAAATGCAAAACCTCTCTGCTCTAAGTACCTGTGCATGTGATTAGAAGAGCAGGTGAGGGAGAACTAGAGCCATTGTAATCTGTGGTCTGGATTTTCCATCCAGCTGCCTGAGTTAATGGGAAGCTGTGGAACGGATCATTAACTATTCCTGCACTTTCTGCTCTAAAACGGGGCAGAACGCTGCCTAACATCTTTGGACTATGTCACATATCCCCCTCCCCAGCTCACACCTACTGGGGTGAGCGGCCATGGACCTCACTGGGGTGAGCGTCCTACCTGAAATACTTGAGCTAACTCCTCAGTACAATATTAAACATTCACATGACACGAATATGAACTTTTTCCACGGCAATTATGGACAATAGGTTTCGTCATAAGAGACTATACTTGGCAAACATATATTTTTTTTCTCTCTATTAGGGAACTATTTTGAAAAATAATTGTCTAGCACACATTCTTACAACCCAGGATCTGCTAAATATATTCACAAAACCATACAATTTCTATTACCTCCCTGGGTTTTTCTATTCTAGAATATGAACCTCATTATAAATTTACCAACCGAAAAGGGCATTTTTTTTTTTTTTTTTTTTTCATATTGTAAGCAACCAATATTTTTTTTTTCCTTATACTACAGCCTTGTAATCTTAAGGGCCATCAACCCTGTATATTAATTTGTAGTTTAGCTACATTTTCAACACAGAGAACCAATATAACATTGTAATATTGACAAAATGCTTATTTGCATAGTTAAGTGTCCGTGACATAGTCCACACGTGTAATAAAAAAAATAAATCGGTCAGTTCTCCCAAACATATATTTTTTTTTTTTTTTTTTTGACTTCCAGTCCTTTGACTTTATTTCATAGCCCGCTGCAACCTGCAAATGACTGGACTGTTTCTTTAGCTTCTGATGAGACCCTTGGACCGGATTCTCCTTGGCTCCACAGTGTGGTCCAGATTGGTGAGATATGGAACTATTCAGGCGCCGTGTTAACCTTCGTTGTTTTTTCTTTTCAATCTTTGATTTCCCTTTTGTGGCCATTACCAGGCCTTTGGGTTTTGGAGACCTAGTTGCCTCTGTACAAACGTAGTCCATATTAACCACGTCATCAGGATCTGTCAACAAGTTTGTGTTTTCAGGAACTGCCACCCACTTGGCTAAAACATCTTCTGTGGTGTCCTGGGTGTGTCCACTAGTTTGATAATCTTCTGGACAACGTAAATGAAATTGAGGATCTGGATTTTTGAATCCCAGATCAGGGAGAATATTCTCAGGAGGGTGCCTATCTGTTTCTGGAATAACAGCAGCACAATCAAAGTCAATTCTTTCTCCTTCCTCTTTGTCATCAGTGAGGGCATTGAGTTTACGTTCCCTGGTCTCCTTTTGTGACCGTGTCTCTTTTAGCCTTGGAATCTCTTTCTCCAACTTCATCTTTATAGCAAATCGTAATATTGCAACAGCATTGAAGATACACGTATAGGAACGTACAGCTTGCTTGGTTAGGAGGTAGGATTGATAGCCCGACTGAACCACTTTAGCCGCTTCTCCCATGTCCGTCATCTGTTTCAGGGCGAGGTTTAACTCTGTTTCATTTTCTCTATTCTTGACCTGCAGCTGCAGGTGCTCCTTTTGGGTCTTGTCCAGCTCCAGCTGCAGCCGGGCCCCCTCATTTGCCGTGTGGTCCAGCTGCTTGTAGATATCGGCCATCTCGCTTTCATAGCGCAATGTCAGGCAGACCACCTGACGGACGGAGATCTCCTCTCTCCTGGCGCACTGTATCTCGCGCTCAGCCATCTGCTTCTGCAGCTCTTCAACCTGATCGTGCCAGACCTCCCTCAGGGTCTTCACCTCTATCTGGTGCTTGCTCTGGGTTTGCATCAGCGCCTCCATTTTTTGGAGCTCTGCAGTTTGTGTCGCCTGGATCGCCGCTGATTCTGTATTCTGCAGTGCTTCCTGCATTTCTAACTTTTCCTGGATCAATTGCTTCTCCACTTTTTCTGCTTGGTGAAGCTTCTCATCACCTTCACTGATCTGGTCAGTCAAGTCTGAATTTTCCTGTGTCAGACTTACATTCTCTCTTTTTACAGTCTCTAAATTACTCAGGGTATTCTCATAGGTTTCCTTCAATGTACACAGCTCTGTGCTGCGAGCGTAGATCTCATGTCGTGAGAGTTCCAGCTCTGCTTTAAGCGCGCTAGCCTCTTGCCGAGAAACCCCTAACTCTGTGATGAAGTTTTGCACATCTTTCTGGGACATCTCATAGCATAGTTTCCAGTCAGTTCTTGTTTTCTTTGATTCGCTTGGCTCTCTGCCTATGATGGTAGCAGTAGCCTTTGTCATCTCTAGGCGTGTCGTCATTCCTGGGACGATTGCGCCAGGCCCTATGGGCTGTTGCTCATCTCGGCGCCTTTCTGACGCATGTCCTGACAGTGCAGGTTCAAGTGGCTCGTTCACTTCCCCTGTGACTTGAGGAACAGTTTTCTTTCTTTTTGCTTTATTAGCGCCAGAGATATCAGTGGTACTGGGCACACACTCACTGTTATCAGCTTCCACATCTTGCTTGCACTCACAGGGCGTTGCTTGCTTTTGCAGCTGTTTGTCTTTGAAAATTTTGGGACACACATCTTCCATGTGACCTACTTCACGACAGGCCCCGCATACTAAATTCATCTGCGGGTACGGCTCTCCTCCGGGGTCGTGATCATAGTATGGCCTGAAGGGACACTGTTTTGTATGGTTACGTACATTACACAACAAACATTTCACGTCGGCCATTTTAGAAACCCGGCAGGGACAATTTGCTAGCTGCAATTTCACTCACTTCAGCAACTTGCATACAGCACTTGCTAGCTGCAAATTCACTCACTTCAGCAAAAGGCATTAGCTTTACAAACAGCACTTGCTAGATGCAAAAAAAAATTTTTTCAGCAAAACATTTTGGTTTTCTGTTTGGGTTCAGGGTGCTATTGCATCCACACTTCGCACATTCTCTGTGTATGCTAGAAGCACAACTGATATACACAGTGGGACAGACTTCACTCATAGCATCTGTACTTTAGTTCAGCTCGGTGGCCATTTTAAACCCCCGCATTTATTTGCAAACCCACAGACTTTTTAGTGTCTGCCCGCATTCTCCACCATATGTGACAAACGCCCCTCTTTTGTAGTGCTGACGTCTGTCTGGGTTCTTCCCGACACAGTCTTCTAGGGTTAATTATACAACAAACAGGATCATGCAAAGTATTATGCTGCTTAACTCAGGCTTCTGCCTGCTTTATTTTCATCCAATTAAGGTACTGCAGCTTTAACATGTGTAGGTTAGAGGTACTCAGATACTTTCATTCAGCAGTTCACACATTTCAGTGTTACAATATTTCCCACACTGTTATTTCAAGAAATAAAACCAAAATCATATAAGCAAATCCTATCCCTTTCAGGGATCTAACTACACATCAGAATCAGTCTCTCTAACAGCTGCTGGCCAACTAAACTGGTTCCCCAGCTTAAAACAATGCTCTCTCATTTAGGGACACAAGATACAGCACAGTCTTTTAGCAACAGCAGTAACCATTTGTTTTGTCTTATCTGTTCGTGGAGTCCAGGCAAATCCTCTGGTACTGTGATACGTGGAGGGGCCGTCAACCCCGATACTGGATGCAGGGGAGCAACGACACCCCCAGCCCCCAGGCTCCAAGGAGAGAGAGTGAAATGCAAAACCTCTCTGCTCTAAGTACCTGTGCATGTGATTAGAAGAGCAGGTGAGGGAGAACTAGAGCCATTGTAATCTGTGGTCTGGATTTTCCATCCAGCTGCCTGAGTTAATGGGAAGCTGTGGAACGGATCATTAACTATTCCTGCACTTTCTGCTCTAAAACGGGGCAGAACGCTGCCTAACATCTTTGGACTATGTTACAATATATATATATAAAACTATATATACTAACTGTAAATATTACTGTATGCTCATTTGCATGTCTTAGACAGGTCTGCAACCCTGTCTTTCCCCATTATCGCCCAGCATACAGCGCTTCCACTGCAGCAAGGGATTCTGGGAAATGACATGCAAATGAGCACTCAGTGCCACCTTTTGTCTCAAGCTCGTATTACACAAGCAAATCCTCAAGCCAATGCATGTTGTTTTAAACACAGCTTTTAGACAGAGGCTGGGATGAGATGCAAAGCCATTAAACCCACTCACAGAAATGTTTCAACCTTGATGGGTATCATCAGTGTGAAGTTGGTTGTAATGGCTAAGCTGGTTTGAGACTATAGACTAGGTAATCACCACAATTATTAAGGTTATGGTGGGTAAAAAAAGTGACAAAACCCCTCCACAGTAAAGCATAAAGCATATATATAGCACTGTGTGCTCATTTGCATGTCATTTCCCAGAATCCCTTGCTGCAGTGGTAGCACTGTATGCTAGGAGATAATGGTGAGCAGCAGGGATGCAGACCTGTCTGAGACATGTGAATGTGCTCACAAGTAATATTATATATATATATATATATATATATATATATATTCCTATAGGGAACCATGTTAAAAGTGGCACTGTGTGCTCATTTGCATGTCATTTCCCAGAATCCCTTGCTGCAGTGGAAGTGCTGTGTGCTGGGTGATAATGGGGAAAGGCGGGGTTGCAGACCTGCCTAAGACATGCAGATGAGCATACAGTTGTATTTATATATATATATATATATATATATATATATATATATATATATATATATATATATATATATATACTAGCTGAGAGACCCGGCGTTGCCCGGGATGTAAATGCGTAATAGGTAGTATTATTTATAAATCGTGGAACAATAGATGACTATTTGTTGTAAAGGTTGGATAATAATGTTGAAATGAAAGATGGAATAAAATGTAATACGATGTTGTTTAAAAATGGTTTATTGTAAACACACCACAATACAATGTATATTTTGGTGACATAACAGATGTAAAAATGTGAGGGTGTGAGGCGGCGGGTGGCGCGTGGGTTGTGAGTGCTGTCTGTGAGTTGGGGTCCTGCTAGGGTGTGAGGCAGTGGGTCAGTGATGTCGGTGCATAGGGGCGGGAGGCAGCAGGTGTGTGTGGCGTCAGGTATGTGTCGAGTGTGGCGGGTGTCTGTTGAGTGCGTGCAGTGGCTGTGAGGCGGTGGGTGAAAGGCAGAGGCGGGCGGAGTAAGGGTGGGTGAAAGGCAGAGGTGGGTGGGCGCGAAAGCAGAGGCGGGATGGCAGGGGTGGGTAGGCGGGAAGGCGGGCAGGAAGGCGAAGGATGGTGGGAAGGGGTGGAGGAGGGGGGAAGGGTGGGAGGGGGGAAGGGGGTGGGAGGGGGGTGGGAGGGGGGAAGGGGGTGGGAGGGGAGGAGGGGGAGGGAAAGGGGAGCAGGGGGGAGGGAAAGGGGAGCAGGGGGGAGGGAGGAGGGGGGAGGGGGGAGGGAAAGGGGAGGAGGGGGGAGGGGAAGGGAGGAGGAAGGGGGAGGGGAAGGGAGGAGGATGGAAAGGGGAGGAGGGGGGGAGGGGAAGGGAGGAGGAGGGGGAGGGAGGAGGGGGGAGGGAAAGGGGAAGAGGGGGGAGGGGAAGGGAGGAGGAGGGGGGAGGGAGGAGGGGGGAGGGAAAGGGGAGGAGGGGGAGGGGAAGGGAGGAGGAGGGAAAGGGGAGGAGGAGGGAAAGGGGAGGAGGAGGGGGGAGGGGAAGGGAGGAGGGAAAGGGGAGGAGGAGGGAAAGGGGAGGAGGAGGGGGGAGGGGAAGGGAGGAGGAGGGGGGGAGGGGGAGGGGAAGAGAGGAGGAGGGGGGAGGGGGAGGGGAAAGGAGGAGGAGGGGGGAGGGGAAGGGAGGAGGAGGGGGGAGGGGAAGGGAGGAGCAGGGGGGAGGGGAAGGGAAAGGGGAGGAGTAGGGAGGGAGGAGGGGGGAGGGAACGGGGAGGAGGGGGAGGGAGAGGGGAGGAGGGGGGAGGGAAAGGGGAGGAGGGGGAGGGGAAGAGGAGGAGGGGGAGGGGAAGGGAGGAGGAGGGGGGAGGGGAAGGGAGGAGGAGGGGGGAGGGGAAGGGAGGAGGAGGGGGGAGGGGAAGGGAGGAGGAGGGGGGAGGGGAAGGGAGGAGGAGGGGGGGAGGGGAAGGGAGGAGAAGGAGGAGGGGAAGGGAGGAAGAGGGGGGAGGGGAAGGGGAGCGGAGGGGGGAGGAAATGGGAGGAAAGGGGAGCAGAGGGGGGGAGGAAAGGGGAGGAATGGGGAGCAGAGGGGGGGAGGAAAGGGGAGGAAAGGGGAGCGGAGGGGGGAGGAAAGGGGAGGAAAGGGGAGCGGAGGGGGGGAGGAAAGGGGAGCGGAGGGGGGGAGGAAAGGGGAGCGGAGGGGGGGAGGAAAGGGGGGGGAGGAAAGGGGAGGAAAGAAGGGGAGGAAAGGGGAGGAAAGGGGGGGGAGGAAAGGGGAGGAAAGGGGGGGGAGGAAAGGGGAGGAAAGGGGGGGGGGGAAAGGGGGAGGAAAGGGGGGGGGGAAAGGGGGAGGAAAGGGGGGGGGAAAGGGGGGGGAGGAAAGGGGAGGAAAGGGGAGGAAAGGGGGGGGGAGGAAAGGGGAGGAAAGGGGGGGGAGGAAAGGGGAGGAAAGGGGGGGGAGGAAAGGGGAGGAAAGGGGGAGGAAAGGGGGGGGGGAAAGGGGGAGGAAAGGGGGGGGGGGAAGGGGGGGGAGGAAAGGGGGGGGGGGAAAGGGGGGGGAGGAAAGGGGAGGAAAGGGGGAGGAAAGGGGGGGGGGAAAGGGGGAGGAAAGGGGGGGGGGGAAGGGGGGGGAGGAAAGGGGGGGGGGAAAGGGGGGGGAGGAAAGGGGAGGAAAGGGGAGGAAAGGGGGGGGAGGAAAGGGGAGGAAAGGGGGGGGAGGAAAGGGGAGGAAAGGGGGGGGAGGAAAGGGGAGTGTAGGTGGGGAGGAAAGGGGAGTGTAGGTGGGGAGGAAAGGGGAGCGGAGGGGGGGAGGAAAGGGGAGCGGAGGGGGGGAGGAAAGGAGAGCGGAGGGGGGGAGGAAAGGGGAGCGGAGGGGAGCGCGGAGGGGAGCGGAGGGGGGGAGGAGAGGGGAGCGGAGGGGGGAGGAAAGGGGAGCGGAGGGGGGAGGAAAGGGGAGCGGAGGGGGGAGGAAAGGGGAGCGGAGGGGGGGAGGAAAGGGGAGGAAAGGGGAGCGAAGGGTGGGAGGAAAGGGGAGCGGGGGGGGGAGGAAAGGGGAGCGGAGGGGGGGAGGAAAGGGGAGCGAAGGGTGGGAGGAAAGGGTAGCGGAGGGGGAGAGGAAAGGGGAGCGGAGGGGGGGAGGAAAGGGGAGCGGAGGGGGGGAGGAAAGGGGAGCGGAGGGGGGGAGGAAAGGGGAGCGGAGGGGGGAGGAAAGGGGAGCGGAGGGGGGAGGAAAGGGGAGCGGAGGGGGGGAGGAAAGGGGAGCGGAGGGGGGCCCCCATTCCCCATGACTCACGGCTCGCCCCCCCCCCGATGTGACATCCGGCTGAGTGAGGCTCATGCAGGCGGCGGTAGGAAGCGCCCTGTGTGGGCCTGAGGCTGAGGCGGGACGCGCAGTGACTTATCTGAGGGGGAGGTAGCGCCGGGGAGGTAAGGGAACGGCTGGGGTAGCAGGGCCGAGCTTCCCCTCCGTCCGGAGCCGGTGCAGGGCGGCGCACGTGATGGGGGACGGACACGGACAGAGGGGGTGGTGTGTGTGTGTGTGTGTGTGTGTGAGACCGGCCAATGAGAGGTGTGCGGGGGCGGGCCAAGGGAGCCAATCTGATTGCCGCTAGGGACACAGGGAGGGACACAGGGAGACACATACATACAGACAGACAGACAACGACACATAGGACACTTTCATATATATACATATATGTATGTATGTATATATGTATGTATATATATATATATATATATATATATATATATATATATATATGTATGTATGTATGTATATATATATATATATATATATATATATATATATATATATATATATATATATATATCCATTACGGCCTCGTTTGCATGTTGGCAAGTACCTTTTCCACTTTAGCCGGGTAAATTGCTCAAGCTTCCATAGTATGGTTGAACCTACAGCACGTGACACGATATATATTTTTGAACACCTGTTACCACCACCCACCACTTTGAGGCAGTGAGATAAGGATTTGAGAAAAGGATATATATATATATTTATTAACTTATAATATATACCAGCGGTGCGCAAACTGGGGAGGCGTATGTAACAGTTACAGACCAGACTAAAATGTGAGACAGCTTTAGTTTTGAAAGAAATTAGACTGGTGGCAGCTGTGAGAGTCTCTGGTAGATTGTTCCAGTTTAGGGGTGCACGGTAAGAGAAGGAGGAGCGGCCAGATACTTTGTTGAACCTTGGAACCATGAATAGTTTTTTGGAGTCAGATCTCAGATGATAAGTGCTGCATGTGGTAGGGGTGAAGAGCTTGTTCAGATAGACGGGTAGCTTGCCCAGAAAGTATTTGAAGGCAAGACAGGAAAGGTGAACTTTGCGCCTAAACTCAAGTGATGACCAATCTAGCTCTTTGAACATTTTCGCAGTGATGTGTGTTGTAGTTGCATTGGAGGACAAAATGGCATATTGAATTGTAGAGGGTATCAAGTTTGCTACGGTAGGTTTGGGGTGCTGAGCCGTAAACTATATCCCCATAGTCGATAATAGGCATTAGCATCTGCTGTGTGATACGCTTTCTGACCAGCAGACTTAGGGAGGATTTGTTCCTGAAAAGTACACCTAGTTTGGCATAGGTTTTGGATGTCAGGGTATCAATGTGCATCCCCAATGTTAAATGGGAGTCAAATCATATGCCCAAGTATTTAAAACTAGTAACAGGAGTTAGGGCGGTGTTAGCGTTCGTTCTGATCTAGAGCTCAGTCATTGGAAGTTCTAGAAATGTAGCCTTGGTCCCAAATACCATTGTTACAGTCTTGTCAGTATTTAAAAACAGTTTGTTTAGGGAAATCCAATTTTCAAGTCTCAAAGTCAGATTCAAGTATGTGTTCAAGGTCGAAGAGGCTAGGGCTGTGTGCATATAAGATTGTGTCATCTGCATACATGTGGATTGAAGCTCCTTTACAAGCTGTAGGAAGTTCATTGATGAACACTGAGAAGAGTAGGGGTCCCAGCACAGAGCCTTGTGGGATACCACAGGTGATATACAAGGGGTTGGAGCTAGAGCCTGAGATAGACACATGTTGGGATCTGATAGGTAGGAATGAAACCAGTTTAAAGCACACTTTCCTGTTCAAGAGCACTGGAGTTTGTTAAGCAGGATAACATGATCAACAGTATCAAAAGCCTTTGCAAAATCTAGGAATATTGCACCAGTGAGTTCTCCCAGTTCCATTCCACACTGTATCCCATTGCAAATTTTTAGGAGAGTAGTTACAGTGGAGCATTTGGGGCGAAAGCCAGATTGGAATTGGCTAGGGAAATTTGTCTTGGTATAGTAATTGCTTAGTTGGGAGTGAACACATTTTCCCATGATTTTGGATAGTATTGGGAGAAGAGAGATTGGCCTGTAGTTTGAGACAGTGTTTTTGTCCCCACTTTTAAAGATTGGGCCAACTCTGGCAGTTTTCTAGGACTTAGGTAAATGTCCTGCAGCCAGACTAGAGTTGATTATGGAAGCAATTGGTTTGGCAATGGCTGGGGCACCAAGTCTTAGGAACTTGGATTGCAGTAAATCAGATCCACATTGGCTGCTTAGTTTTATTTTGAGGAGCGCTTGTGTAATCTCCTCTTCAGATACTGAGACAATTTGAAAATTGTGAGCAGTGTTGGGAGAAGGTGGGGCTATAGGGGTACTGTCAGAATGAGAGCATATAGCATATACCATATATACATAGGGATAAAAAAAACAGCTTCAGATTACAACGTTATGATTGTTTTTAATCAAATTCACATTTCCCTATAATCCAGAATGAAAACCAGTACCAAGTGCCCATCAATATTTTTGCAATGAATAGAAAATGTGTAGAAATCTAAGATGGGATGTACCATTTTATTAGCTTTCCAAATTGTATACAACAAAAAACAAACAAAGATGCCCAAAGCTACTTCCAATGTGACATTTTGCTGGGTTATGACAGATCCAATGCAGATCATTCTTCCTGTAATTATACAGGTAAATAAGAATTTTAACTCAGGTAGTGTTAGGACCTGCTAACGGTTATGCCTTGAAGGGGCAGCAGGCTTAAGACGCTTTGGCCAAAGGGTTAAACGAAATGACACTTTTTCAAGAGAATATATAGGTATTGCACTGTGTATTTTTGTCACATTGGAAGTAGCGTAGGGCATCTTTGTTTGTTTTTTGTTGTATACACTAGCACTCCTTTTGACACTTATATACATATTATGTGGTAATGTTTGGGGTTTCTCAGAGCTTGTTGGGTATCTGTGTGTTTCTTTTCAAATTGTAGTCAGAAAATCACAAATTTAATTCAGAGTTAGATTATTAACCTTTTCTGCACAGGGGCCCAGCGGCACCACAGTACCAGAGAACCCCCGGCACTTTCACGTCACCTTACCTCAGGTACAACAATCACAGGCCCTGGATACAGGAAACAGAAGTACAGAGAGCTCCTGTGTGTATCTGTTCGGCTGCTCCATCATCCCCGCTGATCTGCTCCTAAAAACGGGTCAGAGGCCACGACGAAACAGGTACTTCAATAAGGCACGGAAAAGGTGCCCTATAAAACAACATACAGAGGCATATCACATAATGTGTAATAGATTAAGCTTCATTGAATAGCTAGTTAGGGGTTCAGACTTATCTATGAGGTTACCTGGAAATTACACAATGGTCGCCATAAATCTGACAAACCTTAATATTGATTTAAGATGGAAAAGTGCTGAAAGATTTGACCAAGAAGACTGTGATCGGAATAAGCGAGGGAAAGAAAAGGAATCTGAATACTGTAGTTATTTTTGCCTCATTACAGCAGGAGGTCAATTGTGACCAATGCATAGTCTCTTCCTGACTGCAACATTACAAATCTGGGATTCTTGTCTAATTTTAAATGCTTCCTTTCTCACAATCAATTGTTTACGCACAAAATACAGCAGTGGACTCTAAGAGATGAATCTTAACAAGGCCCTTTTGTGGAATGCTGCTCTAAAGATTATTATTAAGAACTTTGAGCATCAGCTTTGAAACGACTTAAACACACAAACTATGCATGACTTTGCTCATGGGATTTACTCATCTACTCAAGAATAATGGATAATTGCCATAGTAAATGTATCTTATTATTACCCACACACTAACTTGTACAGAATGCTAAAAAAGACACGTAGAACAAATTATATGGAAATTAGCTTTTATTCTAAAGCTAGAAAGTGATCTGTTTCATTTGAAATGAAAAGTTACATGGTCTTCTGGATATTACTGATATTCAGAAACATACAGAGTCTCTGATTTGGCTCAAAACTGGAAGGGACATTTACTATTGAGTTTAGGGACTCATGAGTATTATTTAACCCCAATTGCTAAAGAGAAGGCTTTGATTAGAGATTATTGTGTTCTATGCACTATTTAAAGACATACAGTATGTATACATACTTCTTCGTACTATAAGGCACTTGCTAAATGAACCATATTAATGTCACCAATTAGCAAGAACCTTGTTGTATAGTATTTTGCATTCATTGATTTTGCTCACTCGGTTCTCTCAATTTTTGAGCACAGAGGGCGGACTCCGCCCAGCTTACAAATATATTACGTACTGGAGGGGTGCTAAAGGGAATGTGCACTATATATAAACAAAGGAGAAAATAATTCCAATAGTAAGCACTCTACCTCTACTAATATATACAATAATACTTTAATATTATAATGAACAGAAGAGAAAAATCTAATTGTGAGTTAAAACCTGGAAGACGCTTAGTACTGAATTGGGACCACATTAGGTTCCCCAAAACTGCATGGAATATTCTATGTCTAAGAGAGTTCCTAGTATTGAAGCAATAATAGTACTTTAATACTTAGTCACAGTTGTGTATAAACTCCATGCACTATGTATATACATGCAGTGCTAATACAGGGCTGTGTTACATATATATGCACCAGTAAAATAATGTACATCATATGAAGAGAATCCGTTGTAATGTTGAATTCAAAGGACTACTAACAAGGAGAAAAAAACTCCTCAAATATCATACTTCCTGTTAGGCAGGGTGTATGCAAATAGATCCGTACAGGGAGATACAGTACCTATATCAACAGATCTAGCATATAGATCTGTACCATTCACCCTGAAAGGGGCTACAATATACTTGTTGCATATAGAGAAATACCAGCTGAGTTAACCTTAGAGCTACCAGCTTCATATATTCTTATAGTGGATTCATTAGGCAGCTTGTAATGCAGCCGCGCATCAAGGTAAACACTAGAGATCTGTATCACCAAAATGCTTCCTTTTACGGTGCTATTGCTGACGGACTGACTAGTGCTAGTGGCTGTCTCCTGGGGCCCACAACATAGTTTAGCTTGCTAAGTATTGTATATTAAGCTAGTATGGTTCGAATATATCAGCATGGCCGAAGCCTAGCGTTTCGGTCTCGTCTATTACGTCACAATGACTGCGTCATCAAACCCGATGCGCGTTTCGTTCCTATGGGAACTTCTTCTCTCAATTTTTCACTTACACATATAAGAAAGAATTCACATTTTTTCCCTTTTTATAAGTTTCCTTATTTCACCTTGCTTTTCATATTAAAGATTGATCATATGTTGGGGGTTTCTTTGATTCCACTGTAGATGCAAAAGTATTGGAAAAATGGGATCATACATTCTGCAATCCATGTGTCCATTATTACCCTTTCTGCCACACTTCTGGCTGGAAAGTTGTGTTTTAATAGTCTACAAACCTCTTGTGCATTATGTGGCATGTGTTGCACCAACACAGTCATTAAATTCTAGGGAAACCATGCAATATTCTGAGTTATAATGAAATATAACAAAAAACAAAAAGCCCCAATACTACAGTACATCCAATATGACCATTTATATTGTTAAATACTCATCTGTCTCTCTTCTTATAAGTAAGGGTCATGTAGCTAAATTCTTTGGCTCAAGTATTTTTAAGCCTGTAACCATGCCACGGTATTCCCTTTTTTACAGGTCCATGGAGGGTCAAATTACTTAATAGACTGGTCATTCACAGGTTCATAACAAGACTTACTATTTAAAAGTGGGCTGAGTGGGCTTAAAACCAGGGAGGGTCCTGAGCTAGCGTTGTGTGTGTTTATAATGGATTATGTTGTGTTATCACTAGTAACAACATGGCTCCCTACATTCATACTTTCCTGTTTTTTTATTTCATGTGGCTGATAAGACAGGATGATTGTACCTGGAACATAGGCTAAACATAGGTCATTCAACTGTGCACCTGCCCTCTTGACATGATTACCAATTAAAGCATATACTGTATTACCAGCTGACCACCCAAACTTGAGAATCAACCAAATACACTGTGTAAGACCATTCAAATGATCAAGTATCTTATGTTAGACATTGAGTGAAACTGACTGATATATTGAACTGGTAGAGGGTTTGAGACTAGTAGACATTATGAAAGGTCAGATGGCCGTATATCTTTGATCATCCATACAACATCGTGGGGGTATTTTAACTACATAAGCAGTAGTCTTTTTAAGATAACACACGTCAAACGTTTGTGGACGCCAAGATTTGAGTAGTGAAAGTCTTTAATGGAGTTCATTATTCTTGCTTGGCTGCCCTCTGCTGGAATTTCTGAATTATTAACTTTAACAACTCGGCACAGAAGATGAACAAGAAGTTAAAACTGGTTTACACAGACCGTAAAACTGAGCAATCCGTACCAACCAGGGCATTGGAAAGCATTTATGGAAGCAAAGGAAAAGAAATGGAACATCAAGGGAGGGTAAAAATATTCAGATTTGATTTAATTATCCATGGAAAAGTAGTAACATTTGCAGAGAATTGAAGAAAACAATTATACAGCGTGTGTGTGTAGACAAAGCAGTTCACAATGGAATAGAAATGGTATTTAAACGAAACTAAAAGCAAATGGTGTTAAAATGTGTTGTATTACATAGAAACATACAACTTTTGAAAAGGTGGATGGCAGGAAGAAAGAATAATTAAATGGATATAGAACAACCCGTTTCCCTGGTGGGGCGTGTGAAACTATGGCCCAGATCCCCAAAAGGGGGGTACACTTTTTCACCCCTTTGCTCCCACTAGGAGCGGTTCAGTGAGTACAGACCCTGACTCTGAAAACAATGACAGAGTTTGAAGCAGGCGAGCCTGATTCAAATACTCCGGAGTCTGCTCCCTGTGACCTCGGGACAGTCATTTTATCTCCCTTTGCAGGGACTCGTGCCTGCAAAAATGCTATGTACAGGGCTGCATACACTGTCAGCGCTATACAAGAACAACTTACTATTATTCAAATTAATAAAAGCCATGTTAATGCTTAGCACTCTTTTGTGGATCTGTGGATCTGGGTCTTTTCACCTCAAGTTTAGGCAGCAAAGGGAACCTGTTAATTTGCAAAGCTTGCAACACGCTACCAATTTAATGGTGGTTTAAAAAGAACAAATGGAGAAAACTGATGTTATTTGGTGTTCAGTTTGTTTAAGAACAAGTGTGCGGTTTAACCTCAAACGTACAGTGTATGAAAGTGCATTCAAGGTTCTGAGCGTCTACCCAACCTAATGCAACATATTGTGGCAGATTACATTACCACACAGCACTCTGTGGGACTTTTCCTTGCCAACACTAAATATTCAAAACCTGAGCACATTTTAAAACAATAGCTTATGTCTTTATACCTCATACACACACGAGTAACAATGAATTATTATTTTTAGCTCAATTTTTTTTATTACATTTTCAAGAGAGGAGGGAGAAATAAAGACTGGGAGGGGTACAGAAACTAAAATTGGGAAAGGGAAGGGGGGAGGGTACAGTCCGATCCAAACATAAAATAATACGTTAGCCTTAACACATACATAAAATTGGGAATAGAGCAACATCAACTCTTATTGGTTCTGAATACTTGATCCTGATCGGCACCTCATCTTGGGGTACCATAGAACTTGATGTGGTTTGAAGACACCCTGAAAAAGAAGCACAGCCACAAACACATCAGTGGGAAAGAATGTCTGAGATCAGGGATATGATGTCAGAGTTAGGGAGGCCCATCTGAGCTGAAACTTGTTCTAAAATTAAAAAGTACATTACATCAGTGAGTGTGTCCGCCCCTCTCTTCTGGTTTCAATAAACCATCAGCCTCAAGATAGCGCCAATGGTTGGATTAAGACACAAGCATGAAGCTGGATCAGCAGTTGCTAACCCTCGCTTCTCGCTCAATATAGAATTTGAAACAGAAACACAGAATTGGAAGGCAGATAAGAACCCCTTGGGCCACCTTATCTGCCCAATTCCCTATCTGCTGTAAAACCACAGATCCTATTTGATCGTTAATTGTTTATTTATTTATTTTCAGGAGAGGCGGGTTTTTCCAAACTCGGAGGCACCTGTCAAGTTTTGTCGATTGTGGCAAAAACTTTTTTAAGAGAAGTATCATTCTTATTTTCTTTTTCTTTTGGGTAGTACTGTAGCCGAGTTGCTTAATTAACAAGGCAGCAGCATTCTTTCTGGGAAAAACAACTATTTTGAACGTCTCCGTGTTAATTTGTTTTCTGGTGGGCTGGGATCCCTAATTAGTTGTTTACGGTTTAATCAGTTTCCATGACAAATCAGGCTAGAACTAATGGTAAAGAATTCAAATGCCGTTCAATCTTTCACAAATAATACACTAACAAGCTGAAATGCAAATATGTGCATCTTGTGGGCTAGCAAATTATACAAAAATAAATCAAATAAAAAATAATGTATTCTGCTGAATCCATAGAATAATCCTACTTTTCACAATACAAAGGTAACAGAACAAGGTATATTTATTTATACATTTAAACTAATACGCTTGAAAAAAATATGTTAGAGCCAAATTTACTTTTATTTTTAAAATTGGGTTTGATTATTTGGAGAGAAAAAACACACAAATGTTACAAATACTTCTTCCCGTACATTTTGTAAGTCTTATGGACGTTTGTGTAAAACTGCTTTGTTGGTTTAGGAAATAAATGTAAAATTAAACAACAAAAACCATGTTAGAGAGAAGGAGAGGCTCAGTGAATAAAGACACTCTGTAAACAGCAACCTGGTTCACTTCCCGGTGTCGGCTCCTTGTGACCGTGGGCAAGTCACTTTATCCCCCTGTGCCACAGGCACCAAAACATAGATTGTAACATCATCTGGGCAGGGACGGTGTGTGTAACATTATTATGTGCCGAGTACCGCGCGCTATACTGTAGTTGTGAAGTGCTTTAAGCCCCATTGGGAGAAAAGTGGTATATGAATTTAAGTTATTATTATTAATAATGTTTTTATTTTATATTTTTAATCTACATCAACTTCTATCTATCAGCAATTGGTCCCTATGCCACCAGTTAAACCAATGACTACCTCCAATCAGTGGGATATGCTGGTAGAACTCATACCTGCTCCAAGACCAGTGTGCTATATCAGTGATTTTAGTATACAGCAATTTAAGTTACTGTAATTCATTTTTTTTCAAATGCACTACATCCTTCTGGGAACCAGGAGTCATACACTGGAGAAGCTGCTGAGAAACTACAAAGTAACAAGAGATGGCTGAGTAAGGACTCAAGCACACATGGGGCTTCTCGACGCTGCGTGGCTGCATGCGCGCGTCCACACCTCCGTCTGCTGGGCGATGTGTGATCATCCCCAGCAGACGGAATGATCCGCGAGTGGGCGGAGGGAGCGAGCGGGCGAGGGAGCGGGCAGGCGGTGGATAAATAAATAATGTAATAATATAATAATAAATGTGAGAATAAATAATAAATAAAATAATAAACCCCATCCCCCGTCCCCCGTCCCCCAGCAATTTCAGCAGCCGCTCAATGAAAACGTCTGGACATTGACGGGCTGCTGAAATTCCCGTCACGCTGCTGCAGCCTGGAATCACAGTTTGGAAAGACTCCAGCGACTGCAGCAGCAGCGACGCCGTGCTTTGCAGCCAATGGTAGCTTCAACAATGCACACTACCATTGGCCACTAGGGGTCGGTGACGAACGTGCGCATGAAAGCGCACGCACGTTGTGTAGCGCGGTGTGTGCTCCAGCCCTAAAGCAGTATGGTTACTGCTCTAACCAAATGGATTTTGCCTTGCTGTACAAACACTGGGAAATGTGACCATTTCTAGAAATGTACGAATGTCTTCAAAACTGCTTTGCAAAATGTTTCACGATTCTCCTTAAATTTCATGTTTTCACAAAGTTTTGCGGTCAGTGCTTGAAATTTTCCAGGTGACAATTTTCATCAGAAGTTCACCATTTTTCACCAGAAGTTTGTGAACTTGGCAGTTGAAACAAAGAGGCAGAGAGAGGCTCAGCCCTCAACTGCACTGGCTTCAAATAGTGTTAAATTGATGCCTCCAAATTAGGAGGATTGAATTTAAATGGCCTGTAGATGTGGGTGTTGGACCACTAACAAATCAACTGAACGTGGGTTGATTATTACTTATCAGTGTAAAAATGCTAAATAATTTAAATAAAATCAATTTTAATTCAAACAGAGTTAAATTAAAGGTGATTGCTAAATGGACATACGTTTACATGAATGTAAAAAAAAGAACCAGTGTATGGAACCCCAGGTAAAGAGAACACAAGTGGTCCAGGATAAATTGGCTGGGATACTTAGCTGCTATTACTTAAAAAATTAGAGCAATAGTGAGTGACTAATTATCACTCTCAAATGAACAGCTAATGATGACCTGAAACAGTGTTAGTATTAATTTGAGATTAACTAGCAACTATTGATATATAATCAGATACTTTTCTGATGTAAAATCGGATACTTAATCCAGGGGCGTAGCCAGACATGTGCGGGCCCCTGGTCAAAAAAAAAGAAATTCAGGGCTCCCTCATGTCTCTCTCTCTTTTCTCCCCGTATGTCTCTCTCTTTGCTCTCTCTCTTTACTCCCTGCTCTCTTTTCTCTCTTTTCTCTCTTTGCTCTCTCTCTCTCTCTCTCTCTCTCTTTGCTATCTCTCTGATTTCTCTCTTTGCTCTCTCTCTCTCTCTCTCTCTGATTTCTCGCTTTGCGCTCTCTCTCCTATGTATTTCTCTCTTGTACTTCACTTTCTCTTTATGTCTCTTCCTTCCTTTATCTTTTCCTTTTCATGTCTGTTTATACCCCTGATTTTAACCCTTCCCCTCCCTCTCACCTTTTCCAGCCTGTCTCTCAGGCTGCAGCGCCAGCCCTACGCTGCACGACTTGGGGCCCCGCCTCCTGACCTAGGCCCCGCCCACCTACAGAGGCTCTGCAGAGGAAGAAATTTCCCCTCTGTCCTTCCTACTGCATCTCAGGACCCCGCCCCCTGATCCAGGCCCCGCCCACCTGCAGAGGAAGGGATTTCCCTCTGTGATTCCTTCCTGCTGTATCTCTGGCCCACACAAGCCGACGGGGAGAGAGCAGACCCCCAGGAGTGCGGGCCGCCGGGCTATAGCTACGCCCCTGACAATCAGAAATGAGTATAGAATAATTGCCAGAGAATGTTCAGCTGTAAACTGGTCTGGCAAAAATAGGATATGATTGGTGTAGTAGCTATATCAGTAGTGCTCATGGCCAACACCCACATTTACAGCCCATTTAAATTCATTCAATCCTCCTATTTTGTAGTCTTGCTATCAATCTCAACATTATTGGAAGCGAGTGTAGCCAAGGGCGCAGTCTCTCCCGCCATGTTCGTTTAAACAATTCTTTATTTACAGTGGCGGCCGGGCTAAACCTAATGCGGCTGCCCCCCGCATTTTAAAAATAGCGCGGGCGGCGCGCGGCAGTCTTCGGCCGAGAACCGGACGGTTTTCCCGCGCCTCGGGCGCGTTCAATAGTTCCCGGCCAGCTCCAGGCAAACGTTAGAATAAAAGCTGCCGCAGCAGTAGCCCTGTGCATTTATTAATTAGGCTGAGGTAGGTGTTCCTCATGGCTGTTCAGGGTTGTGTGACCTAAATTTAGGCTCATGTGATCTGGCAATTCATTCATATTTTTTTCTTATATATATATATACCTTACTTCGTGATAAAGGGAAAAAATCAGACCTAAAAGTTGAACACACATACATAAAATGGCTACGTTGTTAAAGCAGAATATTTTTTTAGCACTGTGTGGACAGCACAAACAGATTATCTCTAGGTTTGTACCTTTAAAGAGGCACTGCAGGCAAAATGTGATTAAAAAAAAATAGGTGGGAAGCAGGGGGTCTCCGGAGCTGAATCTCGCGGATTTCAACTCCAGGCACTCTCCGCTTCCAAAGACAATTACCTCTGTAGGTGCTGCCGATAGGAGCCCTGGCTGGGTTCACAATATGGAAGTTTAAAAGTTCTGCATCTTGCAGGCCAATAGGAATCCGCAACATCATCCCTTGGTAAGTATCTCGGGAAGCAGCTGAGATCAGTGCGGTTATGCTCCAGAGACCCCCTGCTTCAAACCTAGAAGAAGGGAAAAAAACAAAAAAACAATGTCATCTGGAGTGCTCCTATAAAGGGATCTTGTTTCCCAAATTTTTTTTTGAGAAGTACACAGGAAAACAAAGTGCTCCACATTCCAAGGAAGCTCACAGGTAAATTATGGCCTGTCCACAGTTGGTCTTAAGCCTTTTGTTACATTGTGCAAATTGTGAAGTACACAAGCACTTAAAAAGTTTGAATCAAGTCAAGTGCTAACGCCAAGTTGAATTTCCATAAAACAGAAACAAAATAACAAACATTGTCCTTTATGCAGCATTATTTTTTAAGCTTCAGGGTGTGCTGGGTAAGCAAAATTAGAATACTAAAAAAAGAACTAATTCAATTCAATTTTCAGGCAATGAGTAATTATTAAAGAGGTAGTTTTGCAAACAGCAACATTCCCATGAGATAGGATGCTAATCTAAGATGAATATATTATTTAGCTCCATTTCCAAGGTTAAAATATGCCAGCTATTTAATAAATCAAACGTGCAATTATTAATGTTCCATTTATTATATTATTTTTACCGTGCTTTTTTGTAAAACTTAAATCAGACGTGATGTACACACTATAATATAAGGAATATACTTTAACGTGGATGGAATGTAGTTTGTATGTTGTGCTTTCTAATTTCATAGGAGAATTTCTTGTACCTTTTTTAGCGTTATTTGCCATGGTTTAAAACCAGAGACAAAACATAAAACACAGACAGAGCTCAGTGCACATCCAGTGAAATTCATATACGGTACAGTGCCTAAATATATATGTATAAATATCTATTAAATAAAAATGGTCTTTTAGTTTAACATTTTTGGCCAAAATTGTTGTAA
The DNA here is from genome assembly GCF_040206685.1 of Ascaphus truei. Lineage (NCBI taxonomy): Eukaryota > Metazoa > Chordata > Amphibia > Anura > Ascaphidae > Ascaphus > Ascaphus truei. The sequence goes on from NC_134499.1 coordinate 24,420,809, forward strand.
GCCCCTGAGCCACTGCACGGCAGACCACATTCCACATTCTCAAGGGTACCGTATATGAATGTCACTGGATGTGCACTGAGCTCTGTCTGTGTTTCATGTTTTGTCTCTGGTTTTAAATATATATTGCCATGCTCAGTAGCACTCCTCTGTGACACTCATATGCTTATATATATGTTGTGGTTATTTTGGGGGTTCAATAGGAGCTTGTTAGGTGTCCAGTATATTATTTGCCATGGTGTCATTTATTATGGGGGGGAGGGACCCGCTGGCTGCATGATGCCTTAGGCCTCGGCCATGCTTACTGCTTGCTGGCGGAGGCGCGCTGAGGCGCGCTCCCGCTCAGCACAGAGCCCCTAGAGCCTTTAGTAGGGGCTCGCCTACGTTTCCGCAAGCGCGCGGAAGCGTAGGTCTTAGGGAATTTTAAAATTTCCCCGCCTGCCGGTGCGCAGCGCCGGTCACGTGAGCGGTTCGCCCAATGAGGGCGAACCAGCTCCGTGCCGCCACTGGACCGCCCCCGGCCCGCCCCCTGACGGCACGCAGGGAAAGCACCCGCAAGGCCAGGGAAAGCACCGCTTTCTCTAAGCCTCAGCGCGCCTCAGCGCGCCTCAGCACGCCAGCGGGGAGCCTGGCCGAGGCCTTAGACTGTGGCCCCAGTCACTACGTGCGTCGGTGCGCCTGGCGGCACATGCACCAGTTTCAGCCGCGATCTGTGGTCTGGGACGTGCATCCAGAGAAGAGCAGGAAATCGCTCAGCTGCCCCACTGGCAAATTGGCTGAGCATAAACCTAGGTTGCGTAGGGTTCATTGCTTCCTTGCCTCCACAGTCCTGTCTTGTTCTTACTGTATGTTCCTAGCTCTCTGTTCCTGACCCAACTTTGTATTGGACTCCAATCTTCTCAACTCCTGACCCCGGCTACCATTGCCAATCCGTACCTCTCCAACCCCGACCTTGGCAATGTACCACGACTACTCTTACCTCTCCAATCCAGACCACGGCTAATAGTACCTGCAACGATCCGCTACTCTCCAACCACGACCTCGGCAAGTATCACGACTACTCAACTCTCCAATTCCGACCCGGCTACCTCGACTAATCTACACTCCAGACACGCCCACGTGGCTGTGGGTGGCGTTCATATCAATTCACCCCCTCGGCCTCGCGGTCACGCCTTGTTTGTGGTGAGCACTCCGTTACAGCTATACATGGATGGCTCTGTACAAATAAATATATACATACATGTAAATCCTATAACTCTGCCACCAATATGCCCTTACCTAACACTTGTTTTTACAGGACTGGGTTTCAGCTCTGGGGACACCCCAGGACACGAGATACTTACTGATTAAGTAACTGGTATTACTTCCTGGTTTTTAACAGGGGATTTAAATATAACTATAATGTTGTGACTTCCTATTGATGCGAGATTTGGCAGCCATTTTGTGTTCACTGGAGGTAGATTTACAACCAGTAACTTTCCCAGGAAGTATGTCAGGGACTGGGGTGTCATAAGAGCTGGAAATAGTGAGGTTCAGCTCCGGGGACCTCCAGGTTTTCATCCTTTAAAATAAATGGGGACTAAAAAAAATAACAAGTTGGGGCCTGGGGGGGGGGGGGTGTATTGCCTCTTTAATAAATGAATCCCATCAGCTGTCATTTAAAGACACTTTAATGCTGAGACTGTGATCTTTAAGGGGAGCCATAAATAAGTGGTTAAAATGGAAAACCCAATCCCTTGGTTACGTTGAACCAAACGCCAGGTCTCACAGCAACAAAAGTAATAACCTCTCCCCAAGTAAAAAAAATATAGAAAAACTCCTGCTATTTTCTGCTTAAGAAGAAATGATCACTCAGTATGCCTGAGGAAGGAGAGAGAAATCAAAATGAAAGAGGGTGGGCTTTCAACTGAATTATTTAGTAGGTATTTTTGTTACGGCCATTGCAATTAGGCAATAGCACACTGCAACGACAAAAAAACACCTAAAGGAGTGAATTTATGTAAGTGAACATGCATCCCAGGATACATATTTGCTTAGTACCGGATCCACGGAGCAAATTAGATGACTACACAAAAAAAATCCACTTTTTTTTGCCTTAAGAAATATCCAAAGTGTAGGAAAACAACTCATTCTAGAACTGGATACTTTGGACAACTCATTTTTTTTTTTATGCCGGAAGATTTTATGCCCAAGCGTTCTTCTTCCATTTTTCTATTATAAGAACATGCCAGACATATAAATCATACTGCATTCTAACATACAATATGCTTCGCTAATTTGCAGGAGGAAAACGCCTATATCAGGTGATATAATTTGGCAAAATTATTTATTATGGGGAATAGAAAATACTGAGAAAAAATCTGCTTGACCTATATGAATTTACTAGATCATAAAAAAGGTTATTACGCATTTGCATCAAAAGTATCTCATAAAAACTTAATTTTTTATCATTCGGCTCTTCAGATGGCTTGTGGGTGAATTATTCATGGCTGTCATTTTTTGTTGCTTAATCAAGACTTCATCTATATTTACACGTATAAGGCTATGAAAAAAGTTATTCGGCATAGTTAAAATATATACTGTTTATTGCCAGCTATACTCAAAGGTATATGAATCCTGTGTTGTTGGATAGAGAAGATTGATACAGTAAAATGTTTACATTTACTTCTCGTATTGCTATGAATGGTGGAATTAGACATAATCCACTATTATACAATTGCTTACAAAATGTAAGGCATGAACAATTAATATACTACAACTAAAGTATATAATACTCACTATTGTCTATTTCTTGAAAATATTGGCATACACACTAAGCCAGGAGTTCTCAACTCCAGTCCCCAACAGGACAGGTTTGTCAGACATACCTGTTTCAGCACAGGTGGCTCAATCGGAAGCGCAGTCTTTGACTGAGCCACCTGTGCTAAAGCAAGGATATCCTGAAAACCTGACCTGTTGGGGGGGGGGTGTGGACTTGAGAACTCCTGCACTAAGCTAAATATAATCTTTTTTTTTTTTAAATACTTTGCCAGGGCAAAAATAAATAAATATATATACTGTATATAGAAATCCTTTGATTATTCACCTGGGAACCAATTATCTAAAAAGTGTATAAGAATAAGGTTTTTTTTTTCTCGTACTTTAATCATTCATTCATCTATAACCAGGGGAAAAAACACATCCTGCAATAAAGAAAATATTGGATTACAAGTCACAAAAAAGAAATAAAAAAAACATATCTAACGGTTTTACCCAATAGAGAACATGTTAAAGAGCTTTTTTGCATGATAAACATTGATATTGTTAAAAGGCCGCTTTAGAGAACTGCCATAGCACAACAAAAAATATCCTTTTTTACTCCAGTTCTGCAACAGAGGGGCATATGCAGAGAGGTAAGTTAAGTTCAATTTCACCAGGTTTGTGGCAAAAATGTCCGCATTTAAACAGGTAGTGGCGAGAACTTGGCGGGCCAATTCAAATTCGCCAGACGTGTGGCGAGAAGCGTGATTTCGCCAATGCAAAAACATGCAGGATTCCAGTAGCTCCGATGCGCATGTACGCGCCAATCGGAGCTATTAAATGGTGCGTTCGGGTGAAATTTTGCCCGCCAACAAAAGTTGGCTGTATTGTGGCCAAACACCGCGCGCCTCAGAATGGCGTGAAACTCGCCTAATTAACAATTTCATGCACACCGCGCTACCGGAGTACCCTGCATAGGACAAAATTAAATGCGAATCCTGTGGCGAATTTAAGCCTTTCTGGTACGTACCTCTCTGCATAAGCCCCTTAGGGCCTCATGCAGAGAGCAGCGCTATTTAAAATTGGAGAGGGGAATAAAAAGTAGGTTTAATGGAGAGTTTTATTCTCCATATGCAGAAATGGGCGAAATCCGCTATTTTTAGCATTACTGCATGTGGAGAATTGTAAATGAGGAGATGCGCGCAGCTGAAAGGGAAAAAAAAAATCGCGCATTTTTTTTCTTCCCTATAGCCGGCGAGCTCCTGCTTCTTGCCAACTTTAGTTGGCGGAGAAAATTGAAGAAAATCGCGCCAAAAACAGCCGCTAGATGGCGAGCGCGCCTTTCTGAATTCGGATATTTTTCAGACTGGCAAGATGTAGTTTCTCGCCAGCCGCGCGGCGAGATTTTCAAATAGAAAAAAAAATGGCGCGTTTTTCCTACCTCTCCATTTTCAGTTGTTTTTTGCGCGATTTTCTCCGGAAAATGGCGAGATTTTAAATAGCGCTGCTCTCTGCATGAGGCACTTAGTTACCAAATATATATGTTTATTTCTGGCTACTTTGCAAACTTTCTTTTTTTATATACTGTATATATAAAAGTGCTTGATTTTTCTGAAATATAAGCAGGCTGCATTAAGAAATTGGTAAACACCCGTTGAAAAACCCCACATGATTTGATTGCTCAAGGAAAGTGAAAACAAACTCAGTTTCAGGAGCAAAAATAGAATTCTAACTTCCCAGGAATAATGCTACAGATCAACTTCAGCTTGTGAAGTGGCGAGATTGAAGTCACCACCTGACACCATTGCACCTGGATTTCAGGAAGTGTGCAGGGAATTGAATTAATCTAGTCACTGGAGCCCTAGGACTTAACTCAAATCCAGTGGATTCATGCAGACAACAAATACAGCTCATGGTGAATTCTGTATTGTACATCTCTATGTGAGTATAGCTACAGAAAATAGTTTTTCCATGGGAATACTTTTACTATCATTAACTCAAACATGGCATTTGGTATTGGTACCAAGCAATAGGAATGGGCATCGTTTGCCATACCTCTGAGCACATCTCCAGCCCAGCACACAGCTAAGGTAGGTAACTAGCGGAACATGCAAACATCTTTGGTTGATTGTGACAGTTCTGAAGTGTATACTTAATTACCTATGCAGTGGTATATGAAATGGCCCTGCAATTGGACAGAAAATGTTTAATTGTACTTAACTGAAGAGTTTATTTGAAGGACTCTGCCTAAAATCTAAATTAACATCAAGATGGGTAACTCTCAGGGGAGCAGATAATCACTGATCCCAATTAGGCATGAATATCTATTAAGCATAAGTAGCTAGCATACTGCAGAAGAGGGAAAACTCCTGGGATTATATATGTATTCTTCATTGTTAAATTAAACGAGATTTATTCTATTGATGATGTCTGAAGGCAGGAGCCAAAGTGTGATTACTTTTGATGTAATGATTTATGTGTTTATCAGTTACTTGTCCTCATCAATAATTGTTTCTGATTGATAGCAGAGTGTAGCAGATAGTGATACTTCTCATGTGAAACTGATGAGTTCATGAAAGTAAGCAAATTTGAGATGATTAATGCAAATATATTAGAACATTTTCCCATGTCTCTCCAACCTTGTTCTGTTTCTCCACTACACCCTGTTATCCTCAAATACTTAAAGAAAAATAACTCCCCCTCAATCTGTAATGCACGTGTCTCTGCAGAACATTTTATTGCATCTGTTTTCACTTAATCCCCTTGAGATTAACCTACAGAGGGTAAGGTAAAGTCCCCTGTTCCGTCCCCAGCTTTTTAGTTGGAATTCTGTCAATTTTTAGGCAGCTCGAAGTGAGAATCGCAAATATCAAATCATATAAACAGAGCGATGACAAAAAAAATGGATTTCATAATGGCAAAATAAATGTGCAAAACCGTCCTGCCAAGTTCACCTGGATCTTAATCTGTGTTTTTATGCCTTCACCTAGGTCAGGGGCGGGAAACTATATTCCTCCAAGGCCAGTAACAGGCCAGGTATTAGGGATATTCCTGCTTCGGCACAGGTGTCTCAATCAGTCTGACGGAGCCACCTGTGCTGAAGCAGGGATATCCTTAAACTCTTACCAGTTGGTGGCCCTTGAGGACTGGAGTTGCCCACCCCCCACCTAGTGCACAGCATTGATGTAACCAAAAAGTAAGGCTTTATTTATGTGTGGGTCTCTGCGTACTATACCGTTTTAAATGTATACATGGGCATATGCTAATTTGTGCATGTCTCTATGTAGCATTGTGTGTTTTTAGACTTTGTGCACCAGTGTGTTTATGTGTGCTTAGTATTCCTGATGCATTTCACACTGATTTTCAGTAGAGGGGTCAAAGCAGCAGTCCAAGCTGCTCTCTTTTTATATAAAGCTGCTCTCTTTTTATATACAGTAAAGTGTTCCTGACTCAGGGGATCTCCCCAATCTGATCCATGGCTTCCTATTACCAAGTGGGTTTATCCACGGGGCAAGAATACTTGCCAGGTTAACTCAAAAAGCAGCGGGGTCAGGGTTCACGGCCAATAGAAAGTTGCAACATCATCGGAAGATGACATTCTGTCTTTCTATTGATTACCCTGCTGCCAAATACAGTGGCGAAATAGTTTGTGAACCCCAATGTTAATTACGGAAATTCCATAGTTTCCCCATGATAACCTTCTTGAATCAAAACCAGTCTTTTCTTAAATATACAATAGGTTTTATACTAACCAATTCCATGTATTTTTTTGAAACAACATGATCTTTGAATTGGACAAACAATGAGTAATTAAGAGTCGGGTATGTGCAAAAGTAGTGGTTTTAATCAGCTAAATTAAAGGGAATCATTAGAATCGGTGTTTAAATAATTAGGTAGATCTTTAGGGGTAAGTTTTTATGAGGCCCCATCATAAAGATCAGAAACTTAATGAGTTTCTCGCCACTGTAAGTATCTCAAGAACCGTGGGGAAGAGGGGTCCCCAGGATCAGGGGACCACAGATCACCTGCAAGGGAGTCCCCTAGTTTGGGTAAGCTAAAATAAAATTATTTTTTAACCTGGGTGCTCCCAGCTTCAGAACCCTCAGGGGGGCAGTAAAATTAAATGTTTATGATTTTTGAAGTTTCTTGCATTAACACTTCATGAGGTGATGACATTGTGGCTTTCTCTGCTAAAAGGTACCCGTAATGCATTCAGTATTATTCTTGTGTGTTGCAGGTCCCTCTGGCAGAGCAGGGGTTAACATGTGGGCTTAGAAATTATTTGCCCCTGTCTGACTCCCTTGCTTACCTTCTTGGTTGGGAGAGGAACAATCAAAGCCTTATCAAGTTATCAGCAGCACCTTCATGCCTCTTTTCAATGCACTTTTATTTTTATTTTTTTAAAGTCTGCCAAAAATATGGCTTTGAGTTGCTCTGTGTTGACAAGAAAGATATATTCCTTCTGTGGGCCTCTCTGGAAGTAACAGTGTAACACTTAACTTATACAGAGAAATGCAATGATACCCACTAGGTCAGTGGTTTTCAACCTTTTTTTGTTTAAGGAACCATATAAGTATATTGTGAAATTCTGCGGAACCCCAAACCCTCTCTAATAGCATGTCTGAGATCAGATGCATTGTAAGTGTAACGGGTTTTCTGGACTGGCCTGACCCACCCAATCTCATATTGGCCCCTGTGGTCTAACCAGTCCCCATTACAGTGTGATGTCTGGTTGTGCACCTGTTGGCAACAGGACTCCTGAGTCTCCCGCATGATGTTGTGTGGGGATTGCCAACCCAGACAGGCAGCTGAGGTAGTGTGCTTGAGTCCTACCTAGACCAAGTGCAGCGCCTCCACCTCATCAGGATCCCAGCGTGAGCTTGTGGATGGTCCTGGTGAGGAACTCCTCTGTGGTGCTCCTCTCTGTGCAATTATTCCACACTTACACACGAGAGTATCTTTAATCAGGAACATCTTTATTGACGGTTGTGGGCTAACTGCCCCTCACAGTGATCTTCTAGCCACACATAATTGTTCAGCTGCTTCCCTCTGAAAGGTTTATTCCTCCTTGATTAGGGATTCCCTATCCCCGCAGGGATGTCTTTCCTGTGCCAGGTCCCTGGTCACAGTCTCATCACTTAGCAGTGTCTAACTACACCGACTACTTTTACGCCTGGCATAACATTGCAGAACCGAACCTCTCAACAGCTTAGCAACCACTAACTTTTGATCAGTGCTGTGCCTTATGTATCCTCTGTGGGCTGACACAACTCTGACATCACTAATTATGGGTTCAGAGCATGTGACCACTCCCATCCATACATAGGGCACCTCACCAGGGTGTGAGGGCAAACCTCCATAATTACTGCTGGCATGCCCATAACTTACCAGGCCTTACTGTCAGCAGGAGAGATGACTGCAGCCATTTTACAGCATGGCTACATTCTCCCCCTGGTGAATCCCACCGGCCCCGGCTGGGACCTAAATTTGAAGTACCTTTCCTCAGGAAGCACTGTAAAATGGAACATACACACATTTTTATTAGAACATGTAGATTTATGAAACAAACCACATCGCGCCAAGCACGCCCTGTCCAGCAGCCACGAACTCGCGCAATGTTACCCAGTACCTCCTAATAATAGTGCCGGGGATCGGGTTTCTTAACCTCCCGACCCCCCATGTCCAGGACAGTCACGCTGTAACTGCGCGGCAATCCCCTCTCAGGCCGGTACATAACCTTGTGTTTATAAACACTCCGCCCTATGCTCCACATCCTTATTAAGTGTTCTATTCGTTCCTCCGCCTTACTGCCAGTAATGGCACCCCCCTTATTGACCATGTATTCTTCTATGGTCTCCCTTAACCATTGGTCCCTGTTATCCTCAATCTCCTGCATGAGGGGTTCTGGGATTATGGATACTCCAAGCCATGGGAGTACTTGTATTTTGCTGAATGGCCCTTTCAGCCCGGCTACACCTGGTTAAATTGGCGTTCCCCGCTCTACCTGGTAATACCCAGGACAAGGGCTCATCTGGGTCCACAGGGTCTGATAATATCTCAGGACCCATTGGTTCAATCTCGTTCCGGCCTTTTAGGAACCACCTGAACTGTAACTCTTTCTTTCTCTCGGCGGGCGTGAACTCCCCTTTAGCCCACCAGTAGTTCACCACATCATCTTTTTCTAACAGAAACCGCGTGCGGTCCATCCACCCCACATATCCCTCAAATAAGGGCGCCCACCAACGGGTCTCCCTAGGCCTCTCGGGCCCAGATTCTAGAGAGTCTCCCTCTTCGGTACCCCCCAAGAGCATACCCGGGAGGTCCCCACTGAACGGGGTCTGGACCATTTTTCATGTTTCGGCGTCTCCTCCAATTGCACATCAGCCTCTTCAGGCACCCATCGGGACTTCGACACGTGCCCCAATTGTCCTCCACCCCTTGAACCACCCTCGGAGGCAAAGCTGCCTAGTCTCTCCCCAGTCCGTTCCTCACCAACCCCCAAGGACCCTTCCGACACCCCCAAGCTGGACGAGGATCCCTGGGAACAGGTGACTGGAGCAGGGGCATTATCTAGGGCGTGGGGTTGGGCATAGGGGTAGGCGGTTGGCAGCCGCGGGGTTCCGACCCACTCTCCGTTATCGGACTGTCCCGTACCACTGAGCGGGGGTTCCGCTGGCTGAGCCTCACCCTTCTCGATCTGCCTCTCGGCCTGCCAGCTCTTTGTCTTCCGGGGTGATCGGGAACCTCTGCCCGATCGCTGAGACGTGTGTACTCGACTTCCGCTTGCTCCGCCACCTCCGGCGGAACCGACGTCATCGCCGGATTCGGAGATGCCGCCATCTTGGGATGGACCCCCATGCGGGATCTCTTCCTCCACGATGATATCCGGAAGTCCGCCTGCGGCCACGTGCGCTGTCTTGGCCTGGCACAGCCCCTCCTCCACTAGTGTCAGCACCGGAGCCTGGCAAGAACAAGGACTATTCTTACCAGTCCGCATTGCCACTGGACCCGCCGGTCCCCGGAATGGAAGGGCTCCGCCTCTCAGGCCTCCGCTCCACCGGTGACACCCGACTCCTCCCACTGTCACTCCCGGTAAGTGGCCTTTTCACCCCATTTCCTCCGCAGGACACCGCCACCGGCCAGACCAGGGTACTGGATAGTTCTTTGGGTCCCTCGTCCGAGGAATCCACGTTAAGGGTACTTGGGGTCGCCGATCGTGGCGACCACCTTCTCTTCTCCCGGTCTGTCGCCTGACCGATCGCTCCATGCTCTTCGGACCCAGCCGTATTTACCGGCTCCGATCCCCATTCTCCGGGATCTGCACCCTTGGTCCACAGTGCACCGGGGGACTCGGTGGACAGCCTAGCCGTATCCCCCGTTGGGTCATTTGCCTGGATTGGCACAAATGTGGGCATAGGCCACAGGTACTGCGTACCACACTGTGGACAGCGCGCCGCTGTACCCATGGTACCCCCGGGCAGTCTGCATTGCAGGCAGAGGCCCACCACTGTCTCAGTGCCCGCTACGCGTATCACCAGTACCCCCCCTGGTACTGCATAGGGCTGAGTGGACACCATCTTATTCACGTCTGGGGAGCAGGCCATTGTCCTGGTGGGAGCCACTTTCAACAATGGTCTGTTCTGGAAGCTGGTTCCGCGTGAGTGACCAACAGAGGTTGGATTGTCAGCCACTCCTTTGTTCAGCTCCACCCTTGTCTGACACAATTGGAACCCGCCCCCAGTAGTAGCGATTATGGGCGGGTCCAACAATGGGATAGGATGTCCTTTAATTGAGGCCGAACCTCTTTCAGTCCTAGAGGGCGCGGCCACAGCTTTCGCGCCCTTATCCCCCACTGGGTGGGGTTCTTCCTTTGGCGCCAATCCCAGCCGATTTCTTGCAGCTGCCTTGCGTGCAAAGTACCCTTCCTTTCCGTACACAACACCAGCTGCAGGGACTACTTTTGGTAGCAGCGCTGTCGCCTCACCAGCGCTTTGTTCCGCTGGATTCATACCCACGGGGCATAGTTGGAAACCACTCCCCCTGGTTGAGATTAAGGGAGGCTCCCACAGGCTAATCGGTTGACTCAGCACTGGGGCTGAGTGAGTCACTGTCCATGAAGGCGCGGCCGCAGCTTTCGCGCTATACCCCCTATCAAGGCGGGGCTCTCCTGCTGGCGCCGCTCCTGGCCAACCCCTTGCAAATTTTGCATTTGCAGAATTCTCTGCAATCGGCCCACGCGGTCTCCCAGGGAAGCGGGAGCCGCCATTTTGGGTTGCACTGTCAGTCTGGTCAATGAATGAGGTAGCATTCATCTGTTTGTATGCCGACTGACAGTCACTCTCACTGTGTTCTCCTCCTGTTATAGCAATGTCCTCAACACAGTCCTCCAGGGTAGCGCCTCGGTGTCCTAGGCAGGACCAAAACGGGGCGGCCACTGCTCTCACTCCACTCCATAGCAGGCTCGTGACAGACATATCAGTAACAGCTTGCTCTTCAGCAGGACGCACGCCAGGTGTGCTCTCCCCATCAGCCTCCGGTCGCCAATTTCGACTATCCGCACCGCGCGGATCCTCCATTCTTGCGGTTGCCATAGATATATTGTTTCCGTGATTATTGTACATGGAGCTCCTCTCTGCGGGGCAGCCACCACACCGGCAAAATAAAGATTTCCCTGATGCACCACCATGTGTACCTAATGTAGGCTGGACTCGTGTATGCACTACCTCAGGCTAGGCTCACTCTCTCAGTGTCTGCTGTATCTCCTTCATCCCAGTCTGTGCACCCTACGGTAAGTGGTTTGAAATGGGCTAGAGTACTCTGGGGCTTCCATGCAGTACTTGGGCGTCTACCTATCTTGGTTAGCCTAGCGCAGACCCTCTCCAGGATTCCTGATCACGTTAACAGGCTATCCCTTTAGGCATCCTACCAACTAGCACTACCTCAAGGTGACTAGGACAGCTATAGCCCGGCTCCAAACCCCGAACTCCTTTCAGGCCCCTAGGTCGTCCCTGCGAACTGACAAACTCCATCAGCCCCCTGACTACCCCTAGGTCCATCCCAACACAGCACAAAGTGGCAGCAGACACTCTCCCTGTTTCCTAGTGTGCCTAGCAAAAGCCTGTCCTGTTGACAGGTCATCTCAGCAGCGCCTCCAAATGTAACGGGTTTTCTGGACTGGCCTGACCCACCCAATCTCATATTGGCCCCTGTGGTCTAACCAGTCCCCATTACAGTGTGATGCCTGGTGGTGCACCTGTTGGAAACAGGACTCCTGAGTCTCCCACATGATGTTGTGTGGGGATTGCCAACCCAGACAGGCAGCTGAGGTAGTGTGCTTGAGTCCTACCTAGATCCAGTGCAGCGCCTCCACCTCATCAGGATCCCAGCGTGAGCTTGTGGATGGTCCTGGTGAGGAACTGCTCTGTGGTGCTCCTCTCTGTGCAATTATTCCACACTTACACTGGCGACACACTTTATTCGAGCTCGGCTAGTCCCTCGAATTCGGGTATACCCGGGTGTATTGAGGTTTGTGACTGTTTTCTGCCCGAGTGCATTGAGGTATTTTCCAGGCAGGGATTGAAGCATTTTATTCCCGCTGGCTGCAATACTGCACAGTATATATATATATATATATATATATATATATATATATATATATATATATATATATATATATATATATACTGCATTACAATTCATGAATTTATGCCATCTGGTAGACACGCGAAGCATTGCAGCCTATTAAATCCTAATCATTATCATTTAACAGATCAGCCGCCCATCAGCCAGGCATGAACCCAGGCTGGGAAGGCAAACACAACGGGGCTTGTCAGAGGTGAGGAGCGGCGCATTCCAGGTATCTGCCAGGTACATACTGGGTATTTGCTCGAATAAAGTGTGTCGATGCAGTACACACGAGAGTATCTTTAATCAGGAACATCATTATTGACGGTTGTGGGCTAACTGCCCCTCACAGTGATCTTCTAGCCACACATAATTGTTCAGCTGCTTCCCTCTGAAAGGTTTATTCCTCCTTGATTAGGGATTCCCTATCCCCGCAGGGATGTCTTTCCTGTGCCAGGTCCCTGGTCACAGTCTCATCACTTAGCAGTGTCTAACTACACCGACTACTTTTACTCCTGGCATAACATTGCAGAACCGAACCTCTCAACAGCTTAGCAACCACTAACTTTTGATCAGTGCTGTGCCTTATATATCCTCTGGGGGCTGACACAACTCTGACATCACTAATTATGGATTCAGAGCATGTGACCACTCCCATCCATACATAGGGCACCTCACCAGGGTGTGAGGGCAAACCTCCATAATTACTGCTGGCATGCCCATAACTTACCAGGCCTTACTGTCAGCAGGAGAGATGACTGCAGCCATTTTACAGCATGGCTACATTCTCCCCCTGGTGAATCCCACCGGCCCCGGCTGGGACCTAAATTTGAAGTACCTTTCCTCAGGAAGCACTGTAAAATGGAACATACACACATTTTTATTAGAACATGTAGATTTATGAAACAAACCACATCGCGCCAAGCACGCCCTGTCCAGCAGCCACGAACTCGCGCAATGTTACCCAGTACCTCCTAATAATAGTGCCGGGGATCGGGTTTCTTAACCTCCCGACCCCCCATGTCCAGGACAGTCACGCTGTAACTGCGCGGCAATCCCCTCTCAGGCCGGTACATAACCTTGTGTTTATAAACACTCCGCCCTATGCTCCACATCCTTATTAAGTGTTCTATTCGTTCCTCCGCCTTACTGCCAGTAATGGCACCCCCCTTATTGACCATGTATTCTTCTATGGTCTCCCTTAACCATTGGTCCCTGTTATCCTCAATCTCCTGCATGAGGGGTTCTGGGATTATGGATACTCCAAGCCATGGGAGTACTTGTATTTTGCTGAATGGCCCTTTCAGCCCGGCTACACCTGGTTAAATTGGCGTTCCCCGCTCTACCTGGTAATACCCAGGACAAGGGCTCATCTGGGTCCACAGGGTCTGATAATATCTCAGGACCCATTGGTTCAATCTCGTTCCGGCCTTTTAGGAACCACCTGAACTGTAACTCTTTCTTTCTCTCGGCGGGCGTGAACTCCCCTTTAGCCCACCAGTAGTTCACCACATCATCTTTTTCTAACAGAAACCGCGTGCGGTCCATCCACCCCACATATCCCTCAAATAAGGGCGCCCACCAACGGGTCTCCCTAGGCCTCTCGGGCCCAGATTCTAGAGAGTCTCCCTCTTCGGTACCCCCCAAGAGCATACCCGGGAGGTCCCCACTGAACGGGGTCTGGACCATTTTTCATGTTTCGGCGTCTCCTCCAATTGCACATCAGCCTCTTCAGGCACCCATCGGGACTTCGACACGTGCCCCAATTGTCCTCCACCCCTTGAACCACCCTCGGAGGCAAAGCTGCCTAGTCTCTCCCCAGTCCGTTCCTCACCAACCCCCAAGGACCCTTCCGACACCCCCAAGCTGGACGAGGATCCCTGGGAACAGGTGACTGGAGCAGGGGCATTATCTAGGGCGTGGGGTTGGGCATAGGGGTAGGCGGTTGGCAGCCGCGGGGTTCCGACCCACTCTCCGTTATCGGACTGTCCCGTACCACTGAGCGGGGGTTCCGCTGGCTGAGCCTCACCCTTCTCGATCTGCCTCTCGGCCTGCCAGCTCTTTGTCTTCCGGGGTGATCGGGAACCTCTGCCCGATCGCTGAGACGTGTGTACTCGACTTCCGCTTGCTCCGCCACCTCCGGCGGAACCGACGTCATCGCCGGATTCGGAGATGCCGCCATCTTGGGATGGACCCCCATGCGGGATCTCTTCCTCCACGATGATATCCGGAAGTCCGCCTGCGGCCACGTGCGCTGTCTTGGCCTGGCACAGCCCCTCCTCCACTAGTGTCAGCACCGGAGCCTGGCAAGAACAAGGACTATTCTTACCAGTCCGCATTGCCACTGGACCCGCCGGTCCCCGGAATGGAAGGGCTCCGCCTCTCAGGCCTCCGCTCCACCGGTGACACCCGACTCCTCCCACTGTCACTCCCGGTAAGTGGCCTTTTCACCCCATTTCCTCCGCAGGACACCGCCACCGGCCAGACCAGGGTACTGGATAGTTCTTTGGGTCCCTCGTCCGAGGAATCCACGTTAAGGGTACTTGGGGTCGCCGATCGTGGCGACCACCTTCTCTTCTCCCGGTCTGTCGCCTGACCGATCGCTCCATGCTCTTCGGACCCAGCCGTATTTACCGGCTCCGATCCCCATTCTCCGGGATCTGCACCCTTGGTCCACAGTGCACCGGGGGACTCGGTGGACAGCCTAGCCGTATCCCCCGTTGGGTCATTTGCCTGGATTGGCACAAATGTGGGCATAGGCCACAGGTACTGCGTACCACACTGTGGACAGCGCGCCGCTGTACCCATGGTACCCCCGGGCAGTCTGCATTGCAGGCAGAGGCCCACCACTGTCTCAGTGCCCGCTACGCGTATCACCAGTACCCCCCCTGGTACTGCATAGGGCTGAGTGGACACCATCTTATTCACGTCTGGGGAGCAGGCCATTGTCCTGGTGGGAGCCACTTTCAACAATGGTCTGTTCTGGAAGCTGGTTCCGCGTGAGTGACCAACAGAGGTTGGATTGTCAGCCACTCCTTTGTTCAGCTCCACCCTTGTCTGACACAATTGGAACCCGCCCCCAGTAGTAGCGATTATGGGCGGGTCCCACAATGGGATAGGATGTCCTTTAATTGAGGCCGAACCTCTTTCAGTCCTAGAGGGCGCGGCCACAGCTTTCGCGCCCTTATCCCCCACTGGGTGGGGTTCTTCCTTTGGCGCCAATCCCAGCCGATTTCTTGCAGCTGCCTTGCGTGCAAAGTACCCTTCCTTTCCGTACACAACACCAGCTGCAGGGACTACTTTTGGTAGCAGCGCTGTCGCCTCACCAGCGCTTTGTTCCGCTGGATTCATACCCACGGGGCATAGTTGGAAACCACTCCCCCTGGTTGAGATTAAGGGAGGCTCCCACAGGCTAATCGGTTGACTCAGCACTGGGGCTGAGTGAGTCACTGTCCATGAAGGCGCGGCCGCAGCTTTCGCGCTATACCCCCTATCAAGGCGGGGCTCTCCTGCTGGCGCCGCTCCTGGCCAACCCCTTGCAAATTTTGCATTTGCAGAATTCTCTGCAATCGGCCCACGCGGTCTCCCAGGGAAGCGGGAGCCGCCATTTTGGGTTGCACTGTCAGTCTGGTCAATGAATGAGGTAGCATTCATCTGTTTGTATGCCGACTGACAGTCACTCTCACTGTGTTCTCCTCCTGTTATAGCAATGTCCTCAACACAGTCCTCCAGGGTAGCGCCTCGGTGTCCTAGGCAGGACCAAAACGGGGCGGCCACTGCTCTCACTCCACTCCATAGCAGGCTCGTGACAGACATATCAGTAACAGCTTGCTCTTCAGCAGGACGCACGCCAGGTGTGCTCTCCCCATCAGCCTCCGGTCGCCAATTTCGACTATCCGCACCGCGCGGATCCTCCATTCTTGCGGTTGCCATAGATATATTGTTTCCGTGATTATTGTACATGGAGCTCCTCTCTGCGGGGCAGCCACCACACCGGCAAAATAAAGATTTCCCTGATGCACCACCATGTGTACCTAATGTAGGCTGGACTCGTGTATGCACTACCTCAGGCTAGGCTCACTCTCTCAGTGTCTGCTGTATCTCCTTCATCCCAGTCTGTGCACCCTACGGTAAGTGGTTTGAAATGGGCTAGAGTACTCTGGGGCTTCCATGCAGTACTTGGGCGTCTACCTATCTTGGTTAGCCTAGCGCAGACCCTCTCCAGGATTCCTGATCACGTTAACAGGCTATCCCTTTAGGCATCCTACCAACTAGCACTACCTCAAGGTGACTAGGACAGCTATAGCCCGGCTCCAAACCCCGAACTCCTTTCAGGCCCCTAGGTCGTCCCTGCGAACTGACAAACTCCATCAGCCCCCTGACTACCCCTAGGTCCATCCCAACACAGCACAAAGTGGCAGCAGACACTCTCCCTGTTTCCTAGTGTGCCTAGCAAAAGCCTGTCCTGTTGACAGGTCATCTCAGCAGCGCCTCCAAATGTAACGGGTTTTCTGGACTGGCCTGACCCACCCAATCTCATATTGGCCCCTGTGGTCTAACCAGTCCCCATTACAGTGTGATGCCTGGTGGTGCACCTGTTGGAAACAGGACTCCTGAGTCTCCCACATGATGTTGTGTGGGGATTGCCAACCCAGACAGGCAGCTGAGGTAGTGTGCTTGAGTCCTACCTAGATCCAGTGCAGCGCCTCCACCTCATCAGGATCCCAGCGTGAGCTTGTGGATGGTCCTGGTGAGGAACTGCTCTGTGGTGCTCCTCTCTGTGCAATTATTCCACACTTACACTGGCGACACACTTTATTCGAGCTCGGCTAGTCCCTCGAATTCGGGTATACCCGGGTGTATTGAGGTTTGTGACTGTTTTCTGCCCGAGTGCATTGAGGTATTTTCCAGGCAGGGATTGAAGCATTTTATTCCCGCTGGCTGCAATACTGCACAGTATATATATATATATATATATATATATATATATATATACTGCATTACAATTCATGAATTTATGCCATCTGGTAGACACGCGAAGCATTGCAGCCTATTAAATCCTAATCATTATCATTTAACAGATCAGCCGCCCATCAGCCAGGCATGAACCCAGGCTGGGAAGGCAAACACAACGGGGCTTGTCAGAGGTGAGGAGCGGCGCATTCCAGGTATCTGCCAGGTACATACTGGGTATTTGCTCGAATAAAGTGTGTCGGTGCAGTACACACGAGAGTATCTTTAATCAGGAACATCATTATTGACGGTTGTGGGCTAACTGCCCCTCACAGTGATCTTCTAGCCACACATAATTGTTCAGCTGCTTCCCTCTGAAAGGTTTATTCCTCCTTGATTAGGGATTCCCTATCCCCGCAGGGATGTCTTTCCTGTGCCAGGTCCCTGGTCACAGTCTCATCACTTAGCAGTGTCTAACTACACCGACTACTTTTACTCCTGGCATAACATTGCAGAACCGAACCTCTCAACAGCTTAGCAACCACTAACTTTTGATCAGTGCTGTGCCTTATATATCCTCTGGGGGCTGACACAACTCTGACATCACTAATTATGGATTCAGAGCATGTGACCACTCCCATCCATACATAGGGCACCTCACCAGGGTGTGAGGGCAAACCTCCATAATTACTGCTGGCATGCCCATAACTTACCAGGCCTTACTGTCAGCAGGAGAGATGACTGCAGCCATTTTACAGCATGGCTACATAAGGATCCCCAACACACTCTAATAGCATCTCTGAGATCAGATGCAATGTAAGGAACCCCAACCCTCTCTAATAGCGCGTCTGAGATCAGATGCATTGTAAATTCTTCTGTATTAGTTACAATTTTCAAATTACTTGAAAATTGCAGGACACCCTTTAGGGACGCCCACTGAATCCCTGTTGAAAAACACTGCACTAGGTCATATAGTACTTCTGCTGTCTTATTCTAATCACTAATGGTTTCAACCAAAAAATAGTAGGCAGTACCATTTTAAAAGCTTCTATGTTGAACAATTATACAGAACGTGTGTGTGTGTGTGTGTGTGTGTGTGTGTGTGTGTGTGTGTGTGTGTGTGTGTGTGTACCTCATAACTTGCTTTGGAAGTTTAACAGACATTTTATTGTTATGAGTGATACATTTCACTTCTGTCTACCTTAGCCATAAATACTAATATGCACCAAATGCTTTGAAAAAGTGAGAACGTGCAAGGCAATTTTCTTTCATAAACTACATAAATTATCATGATGGCCCCACTATGATCTCTGGGTAAGATGTTGGACATTTATAAATGTGGAGAGATCAATTAGCAATAAAGCAAGAATCCATTCAATACGCGTTGTACTTGTAATTTACTTCTTAGGCATGAACATTGGTTATTTCTATTAAGTAACATATAGTGTGTGTGTGTATGTATGTATGTATGTATATATATATATATGTATATATATATATATATATATATAAATATATATGTGTGTATATATATATATATATATATATATATATATATATATATATATATATATATATATATATATATATACATACATACACACACACTATATTACTTAATAGAAATAACCAATGTTCATGCCTAAGAAGTAAATTACAAGTACAACACGTATTGAATGGATTCTTGCTTTATTGCTAATTGATCTCTCCACATTTATAAATGTCCAACATCTTAATTATATCCCTAATATTTTCCCAATGTACTTCAGAGAGAAAAATATATTGAAAAATATAATATATATATATATATATATATATATATATATATATATATATATATATATATATATATATATATATATATTTCTCAATATATTTTTCTCTCTGAAGTACATTGGGAAAATATTAGGGATATAATTAATTCCAGTCATATTCTTGTAAAAACCATGTAGGGAAAATTACATCTTTTTCGATTAACATGAAATATAAGTGTCAACTCCGGTGATAAAATCCTAATCAATATAAAAAAAAATAACACTGTTGTTAAAAGTGGACATGGGAAGGTGTTCGTGGTAACTTATTTTCAAGGTTAGAACCCCTTTTAAAATAAACGGATTTCATCTTTACACTATGTCATCTAAATCATTACAATGTTTGTGTATACAATTATAATCAGACAATAAATTGTGGCCATTGAATGGATTATGTCTGCACTCTTCAACCTCATAAATTTGAGTTTGTCATACCTTTAGAAAATGCTTGTGTAACAATCACTTGATTACATGACTGGAGCAGCTGCATGTATGTTAACTGGAAAATATGAAAGGGACAGGGTAATTCAGAGTTCACTGGTATAAGTTTATAAAATATTTGCCTGACAGCACTTCTTATTGTAATGCTTTGAAATCCTTCTTTACCCCGAGCCTTTTCTCAGTGGGTTTTATAACGAGCTCCCTTTGGAAGTGTGTTCAAAATGTAGGATTTCCTTAAAAATAAGAATAATAAATTCCCTAACAAAAGCTTTGTAAGAGAAACATTGAGCTTTGTAGCACTAGGAAAAATGTGGAAAGTAAGGAACCAGCAAGTCTGCAGACTCGCACTTAAACGGTCAGACTGCAGACTCGCTTAAACGGTCAGACTGCAGACTCGCTTAAACGGTCAGACTGCAGACTCGCTTAAACGGTCAGACTCCAGACTCGCTTAAACGGTCAAACTCCAGACTCGCTTAAACGGTCAGACTCCAGACTCGCTTAAACGGTCAGACTGCAGACTCGCACTTAAACGGTCAGACTGCAGACTCGCTTAAACGGTCCGACTGCAGACTCGCTTAAAAGGTCAGACTGCAGACTCGCTTAAACAGTCAGACTTTTTCATTCTGCCATAAGATGCCCTCCGACCCTGAAAGACATCTTATGGCCATTTAAGTCAGTAGAAGGTGTCCTATGGCAGAAACCGGCTTAGTAAATATGAGCCTGTACGTCCAACCTTTTTATTCTTTATTATAATATGACAGTTTATAATATATCATCATTTCAAGGTACGTGATGCAGAGTTAGCGATGTGTAAATCTTTTGACCTGTGGTCGCGATCCATGTAAAGTTTGTCCTTTTTGACTCGTCAAAAAAAAGTCACAGGTCAGTCAGTTCATAAGCGATTCACCCAGCATGATGTCAATGTGCATTGCAATTGTGTTTCATATTCTAATTTGCCAAATTCCCTAAAATCTCTAAATTCACTTCATTCTGAGACTATAATAATATTTTTCTCCCTGTCGGCGATACTTAGCTGAAACCGTACTAATTTGCAACATTATTAGCGCTTTGAAGTTAGGCACAATGTTTTGCACAGAATTTATTTTTTGGGGGGGGAAAAAAGCTTAATGTTTTGCAAATCGCAACTGTATCACTACAGTGGGTCTCCTACACATAGAACAGCGTTACTATCCTTATGTGAATAAAACCCATTAGTCCCTGAAACAAATATCTCGGGTCCCCAAAAGTGACAAAACCTGTGAGATCAGAAGTATCTAGAGGACTTTTGTAACATGACAATCAGTCAGTGACCAACCCGTCTTCGATTGTTAGATACAGTACATTCTTTAAATAAGCAAACTTAAAATTTTTATTGCAGAGCCTCTAGAATCTTGAATCCTATGGAAACTCTGTGATCTGTGTTATAACACAAAATGTTGAGTTATCATCGAGAGCGTCCCTCTTTCTACCTTTGTGCCAGAGCTCAGTGGCGCTTTATCAAGTCTTGCGTCAAGTGGTCACTGCCCTGGGCACATCTCAACCCTTCTCTCCCTGAGCAGCAGGCAGGATATTGTCATGATACTGGAGTCAGTAACAGTGGGAGGAGCTACAGAGAATTAGGGAGGACACCTGTGGAGTGCTGAGGGTTAGGGGAAGTGGTACAGTTGGTCGCAAACACACTCAAACATACACCATTCAGGCCTCATACGACCTGTTAATTCCTGTGACCTGGTGATACAACATGGCTTTGCCAAACAGCCATGGAAAGTGCCGCCATTCCGTTCCGGCATGTTTTGAAAGTGTTAAAGTGGCAATCCTTCCCCCTGAAATCTAGATAAATCTTGCTCCTATAATACTAGTATCCTACCCCCTGAATATTTCCTGCCCTTTTTTTGTTAATGCTTTTTGTAGTGTTAAAAATCATTGTTTTCTTAATCACTGTAACCTCAGACTGCACTGAGCTCTGGGGAGGCATCCATTTTGACCTTCCAGCCCCATACACTTGTGGTCTGGTCCCCCTTTATCCCCTTACCTTCGGCTGCAACCGGCAGCTGAGGATGGGGAGAGTGTGGGGAGGGTTGCGGGTGGCGCGCGGCAGCAGCTGAGATGATCGAGTCGCCAGAGTTACCCGGTGGCCCTTTTGCAGGGAGCCGCCATCTTGGTAATGTCCGCACATGCACGAGATGTTGCGCATGCGCAGTATTAGGCGCGCGAGGTGGCCATTGCAGCAGAGGGCTCCGCGGGTACTACAAGCCGCATAATACAGGGGCAGCTAGTCAGGTGCTGCTACACAGCCAATAGGACTGCCTGGATTCCCCGCACCAGAGATGGATACATTTTGCGCGCTGAGGAGCATGCCAGTCGGAGCTGGGACAAGAAAAGGGTTGTGTGTGTGTGAAGGGTGTCTGTGACCCCTGCACTAGGCCAGAGACCCCCTTAGGCCCCAGCTAGGCCCTGACTCCTCCTCTAAGCTTGTGGTTGCTGCAGGGACAGGCCCAGTAGTTAGGGACACTGCCCCTGTAGTACAAGTGTGAGGTACACAACCAGGACGTGGCGGCGAACTGGCATTCCGGTGGTCTGGGACCAAATCACCCCACAGATAAGAGACGCTCTTCATGGTGGGACCCTCCTGCTGGACACCACTCCATGCGTCAAATGACGCTGCAACATCACGACAGCACATTTCCATGACACCGTGCTCCACATGCTGTCATGACACCACTACGTTGCGGAGGAGGGCCACCCCTGGCCTATGGGTGGAAAAAAGGTAATTCTACCACTGCACCCACCTGGCATTACTATAACATAAAGTAGGTGCTGTGCTTGTATGCAGGACGGCACAATCTTTGAGAATAAGGCCGCTCCATGGTCGCGAGACCGCACGGAGGAGTGCGCGCGCGGCGTGATCACAATGTCTTAAGGCATTGATCGCAGCCATAGATAAATTTGATTCTGCGGCGCGACGGCCAGGTCACGTGAGCGGTTTGACCAGTGACGGCGAACCAGCTCTGAGACGTCAGCCACGCCCCATCACGCTTCCTTGTCGCGTCTACCCAGGCCACAAATCGCTGCAGCTAAAACACGGGTGACGTCACGCGCATGGCCGTGAGCGCGCGCTCACCATGTACCCCGGCTAAGGTGGTAAATATGTATATCAGACTATTTTGAAAAGGTTTAAATATATTTATACTATGAGAACAAAAATGGAGAGGTTGTAAAAAATATGGATTTAGGATTGAAAAGGAAAAAGTAGTGGAGCGCTTTACAGTACTTGTAATGCTTGTCCATTCTGATCATCCAATAGAGCAGCGGTGCGCAAACTGGGGGGATACTTTATTGGGCGGGCGCGGTTACAGAGGCCCTGCGCTAAGAGCTCGAGGGCTCTGTAAATTTACTTACCGGTGCTTGTCCACGTGTCTCCATGGCAAAACGGCGTCAAATTATGCCGTTACCATGGAGACATGACATTAAATGACATGACGTGACGTCACATGACCCCGCAGCATCATTTGACGCTCCATTGAAGGTAAGGGGGGGGCGCGATCGCGAGAGGAATAGGCAGGGGGGCACAGCACAGGAAGTTTGTGCACCCCGGCAGTAGAAGACTTGTGCAGAACCATCTGCTGTAGTTGGTGAGATTGCTACCTTTCCTCCTGGTGATCTCCTAGTGCTCCAAAGTATCAACATTGAGGCAAGGACATTGCACACGTACAGTAGGTAGGTTTGTGTGTGTATTGTGCAGAGTTCCAACACTCTTTGACAAAGCGCCGTTGTGCAAAACGCGTTAGAGTGGTGGTTTCTTCCTGCATAGACCATGTGTACACTTCTACAATAAATTATTTTAAACTGATTTTTGCATCATAGCCCCCACTTTGTTGTTCGTTTTTCCTGCTTGCTGTGCTCCGTTTGTCCGACATATTATTGTTTATTAGAAAGGATCGTGCAAGCAAAGAAAGCTCATAAGGTACTCACGTTTTCTCCATTATGCAGGACGTGAGTGATCTAGCTATATAGATAGAGATCTATATACAGTATAGAGCGAGAGATTGAGAGAGAGATCTATCTCTCTCTCTCTCTCAATCTCTCGCTCTATATAGATCTCTACATATATAGCTAGATCACTCGCGTCCTGCATAATGGAGAAAACATGAGTACCTTCACAACATTCCTTTCACTGAACTCAAATTTGACAATTATACATTTCTAACTAATTAGCAAATAAAAATGCAACTTTAACAATAAACCTACTGTATGAATGGAAGTAATGAACTTATGAACTTTCTTTGCTTGCACGATCCTTTCTAATAAACAATAATATGTCAGACTACTTGTTCTTGAAGAAGCAGACACAAAAAGGCTTATCATTTTTCTTCACAAACCAGGTCACGGTTGTGAACGCTTCGGAGTATGAGTGAGTAGAGGTGCAGCTGTGAGCGTGTCATGTCACCCTGTTCTCACAATGAGTACTGTAGATGGATGTCTTTTCCCTGTACTCAAAGCCTAAGGCTTTGGGCGCGCTGGCGCTCGAGCACCGTGACGTCATGTGCTCTGCTCGGGCCGGGCGATTTCTGGCCATCTAGTTGTGCGCGCGAGGGGGCCTGTCGGGGCAGGTGGGGGTGTGGCCATGACGTCACGGAGCTGGTTCACCCTCATTGGGGCGAACCGCTCACGTGACACATCAGCGAGCAGCCAAATCAAATTTGGTTGTCTCGCCAAGCAGCAAGTGCACATGCACCCTCACCCTGGATGAGGGCATTCAGAGTTATCACTCTGATCGCACCGAGCGTGCGGTTCACGCCACCCTGGCCGCAGCCTAATTGACACAATCTATGATTAGCATGGTCATGCAATTTACACCCTTTTCACTAAACAGTTTAGTATACTGTAAAATGATGTAGTCTTACCGTACCCTGAATGTTTGAATGAGTGAGAATCTTATAGCCTTCTTTCACACGCTACTGAGTCTGGATGGCAAATGAGAGGTCATTCAAGCTGACATGAAATGATGTCACCTGAAAGACTTTTATTTATTTTTTATTGATTGTAAGCTAACTTTGGCTAGTACAAATATTTAACAATGTAGAGAAACCAAAAAATATTACTAGAAGTGTAACCCCTCTTGGGATTACTATGGTTTTAAAGAGTTGAATGTGTGGGCCCACACATAGCAAGCCCCGGCCTGTTCTGCCTGGTGACATTGACGTCACCATAGGGGATATACAGTGAGAGAGAAGGTCCTAGAAAGTAGATCCCCGGAGGAGTCATAGTGGAGGGGCCTCATTTTGTATAATGTAAATACGTTAGTGTCTAAGTGAGTCTAGAATAGAGCAGGTATACCCTTTGTTGTTTTGTAGATAAGAAAAGTGCCCTTATCAGCTAGTGTCCATAGAAATGGATCATCCCTGCTCTCCTGGCTCACATGGAGGAAGCTTATGCCTAGATGGGGTTCCCCAAATCCCAAGAGATAGCAGGTTCTGCCCAACCGGAGGGTCCCTAGCTAACTCTAAACCAGAAGGCAATGAGGTGGCATTCAGTACCCAAGACGGGGATACTGAAAACAGTATGAAAGGAGAGAGAGTAAGGCCCAGAAGGGATCCTCACGGGATGAAGTACTACAGATACTATTCAGGAAGAAGAACAGTTGGGTAACACAGGATGGATAAAGACTTTGCACCTCCCTAGTGGCCCGAGATTGGGGCAGAGAAAAGAGACCCTAGAGGCCCGAGATTGGAGACAATAAAAGAACAGGTACAAACAGCGGAGAGTTGTCCAGTAAAGACTGTACAGATTGTAAAGTGTATTTTGTGACCGAGCACTTGTCTACGGCGCTAAATAATGAATAAAGTTCCTGGCGCATTTCACTGCATCATCAACAACTAGCCTGCACAAATCCAGGATCCTGACAAGGTAACAAAGACTGAGCACAGCCATGTAAATAGACAATTAGATTGTAAGCTCTTTCAGAGCAGGGACTTCTTTTCTAAAAGGTACTTTTGTCGGAAGCACTTCTCCCCTTTATGTGTTATTTGTATTATTTGTTATTTATATGATTGTCACGTATATTACTGCTGTGAAGCGCTATGTACATTAATGGTGCTATATAAATTAAGACATACATACATACATACATACAGGAGGATTACAGAAGTAATTTTTAACATGTTTTTAAACAATAAGTTTGACTTCTTTAAAGCTAAAGGATTCAAGCGTTTTCATTATGTTCGTTATAAGTGCTTTTCCTTTTTATATAGTGTTTTCATAGTAATAAATACTCCCTTCATTTAATTTTAAAGCTGTAATAAGTGCCAGAACATGTGCAAAATTAAAGTCAAGTTCCATCTGTGGCTTTTTCTGCTAATGTATTTATTTTGGTACAGTCTGTGTCAAAACCAGTATATATTTAAACTATTTATCTAATTTTTAATTTAAAAAAAAGTTTTCTTTGGTGCAGTATTTATGAGTTTCAGTTGGTATTTAGCATTAAGTTTTATAATTTTATGAATTGACTGCAATTACCTTCTGTAACTTCTTACTGGTACAACTAAATCCAGAAAATTACTTATTTGCATGGGGTTATACTATTGATATGGAACGAACTCCAGTCTTTAAAATGTTTTTCTATGCAGAATTAATCAACCATATAATGTTATTTTTCATTATCCTAAGCCAAAGAAGGTTTACAGCATTCTACAGTTAGTGGGACTTTTGGGGATGGGGCCCAAATGTATGATGGCCAAGTTATTTTTTCATTTATTAGTTTCAGTTTAGTTTCACATAATTTTGTTTTTTAAAGAGGTAATCCAGGACCCCCCTCCTCCCTAATTATTTTAATTTTTTTAAATACAGGATTGAAGCAAACTGTCCTCGGAGCTGAATTCCAATCAATTCAGCTCCTGAGACCCTCTGCTTCAATCCTATGACAAAAAAAAGGCTGCTTGGATTGCCACTTTAAAATGAATAAGAAGCAAATTGTGACACTGTGCTGATTTCCCAGAATCCCTGGCTGCAGTGGGAACACGGCATGCTAAGAGATGGGGGAAAGGCAGGGTTGCAGACCTGTCTGAGACATGTGAATGTTCTCACAAGTGATATTTTAATTTGCCATTTAATTGTGAAATGCCCAAATCCCGCATCCCATACAGCTCATATGCCTGAAGGCTTTTATGCTTTACAGTCCAGCTTGGGTTTTGGGCAACCTGGTTACAACTTTTCCTTAATAGGCAAAGCAAACCAAGTCAGGCTCTATGTCAGGCCTTGGATTTAGGAGTGGGAGAATGAGCCCTTTCATCTCGTGTAACTTTCTTTTGGATTTCTCTAATCCTTCTTTTTGCGATGGGCATCTGATGTCAAGTACATATCCTCAGCATTTGAAGCGTCTGTTCCACAGAGCATGTACCTTTTCACTGTGACTCTTCATGACACAATGTCAAGGAATGTCTTGTTATAGCACATTGCATTGTAAGTTTGTAACTACATTTGACATACACAACACAGTTTGACAAATGTGTGCTCCTGAGAAGCAGAATATGCTGACATTCTAGGGACTAATAACAGAGCTCTTGTCATAAGTACCAGTCAGCTGTCTCAGTTAACCCATTGGAGTCAGGATTCGGGCACTTGAAGACTAAATACAGTGTGACCTTTACCTGCTTAGGTTATTTTCCTAGTTTCTAATTACTTAACCTTCTTGCTTTTTTACTTCAATGTCTATTGCGTAATATTCAGTATACCATTACTTAACATTGGCTTATAAACCTTAGCCATGCAATCTGACATGCCCCCCTCACATTCATTTCACATATCTCCTCTCCTGCTTCATGAGATCAATTGTCTATGCAAATACTTTTATTTAAAGTTGCCACAATTTGACAACTATAGCTTATTAAAAGTCTTGTATTGTGTGAATGTATTTACTATTCTTAAAGGAGCACTCCATGCTATTGCCTGCATATATGTTTTTATTTTTTAATTAATCAGTTCTCTAATATTAAATAATACATACTAAAAAAAAATCAACTCTTAATGGCATTTTTAATGAGTTTTAATGTACTGAGCATCCTTTGATTTCTATTGCAAGTTTTAACACAACACACCTCCCCGGCAGTGCAAGATTGTTACAACACATTACTGTTTGTGATCATTTGTTGTCAATATTCTCAGCAGTTTGAGCTACAAACTGTAACAATAGATAAAGTTACCTTAGTAATATAAGGATACATGGCTGAGTTACACTGACTGAAGGATTGATTGAAACGGAAAGACAGCCATTTTGTGAACCCTGGGAAGCCGGATCTTTGCTGATCGATCACTGAAGAATGAATCGATCGGCGGCTTTAGTAATTAGTTTTTAATAAAATTCATCAGAGGCGGCATATATTAAAATAAAAAATAAAAAAGTTTATTCAAGTGCCGCTTGGATTGCCTCTTTATGTCGGTTTTTATACACATGCATAAAGTAGCATCATTAATTTTTAACACCTGTACCAAGACAATTTTCTACATTGATGGAACAGACGACAATCGACTATAAATTGCGTCAGTTTGATCCCTTAAGCAGCAATTCCACCTGATGTTGTTGGTTTTTTTTTTGTGCAGAATTGGAACTGTGGGGTTTTACGGAAGTCAACAGCTTTATTATCCACTACAGAGAACCCCTGGTACTCAAGATACTTAACGGTGAGTTTACCAGTTGTAGATCTCCGCTCAGGGGAAACAAAATGGCCACGAAATGGCTTGGGTTGTTCAGGCCAATAGAAAACTGCAAATTCATCAGTTGTAGCTTCCGATTGGATGGGCATTTAAATGCGCTTTAAAAACTTAGTAATACCAGTAACTTCACCGGTAAGTAACGTTTTTCAGAAACTAGGGGGTCCCGGGACTTCAGAGGACTCTCGGTTCACATCCTGTATAATTTATTTCTTTTAAACCTTCGTGCAAAGTTTCAGTTTCAATCTAGAAATAGAGAAAACGCGGGAGTTAGGGAGTGATCACAGAGCCACACAAATTGAAAAAGTATAAATGGATAATAGTGGTAATCAGATATGCGGGTGCAAAACTGTGAACTGAAAGTGAATCAGGAAGGGGGGTGAAGGAGTAGCTTGTAGTCTCCTGGCACTATCTATGTAGACCTAATACTGGCTATATCTCTCTAATACTCTGTGTGCTAGCCTTCCTGCTCTCTATATGATACAGCATTGAGGAGTGTGTTGCTTAATGATTCACTGATTCAAGGGCTGTGAACATTTGTTTCACTATGCTGTGAATCATTCTCCCCTCAATACCACAATATCAGTTGCACTATTACATTTACTATATGGTAATATACTATTATCCTCAAGTGCTCTGTTGTTTATAGGTTAAAGCAGGACTGCCGAATTTCTAGTATATGATCACACATTGAGTAGGCCATATATATATATATACTCACCTGGTCTCATAGTTGTCCCAGAGGGGTTCATACCCTGACTATTAGCGTCATTTGTCTTGCAGTCTCAACTAAATTCAGTTGTTTGAGACTATTCCAACGTATATTCATTGACAAGGATGCGTGGTATTGTTAATTTAATTTATTTTTAATTCACTATACACGGCGTTTTGGTAATATATGTTTTATGTAAATCGATTAAAAGTTAAATTTTAAGTAATGTAGGAGTGCAGCATAGTGAATTCTTTTAGGAGACACACCCAATTTGTGTTCTCCTTCACCCCCCTTCCTGATTCAATCTAGAAATATGAATCTTATGCTTGCATCTATAATGTCTTCCGATAGGAATTCTCGCAATGCGATGTGTTTCAGATCAAAAAGTCCCCAAAAAGGACACATTTTAATCGATTGGGTATGACAAGGCATTGAAGGACTGTCTGTAATTCAGAAATGGCTTCTTTGTGGATGAATGGATAAGTTTTGTAGAACAGTAAAAACTGAAATTATATATATTTTTTTAAATGACCAGTCTATCATTGGAAAGCATCACGTACAATTTAGAAGCAAACGTATATAATGATACAGTACTATTAAAGTTAAATATTTGATTACGATATTTTCCTTTAAAGAGTAATATCCATATAATGAATGATAATTTATTTTGATTATTGAAATGTTTCAAATTGAGAGAATTACCACACGGAACATTGAAATGCATTGATCCACATTGTAAGGAACAATATGTATTGTACTGCACAATACTTGCAAGAAATTATATCAAGCTCGGGCTTCGTCATTGAATTCAAATTTCAATACCAAATCTTCAAAGATCTTAACTAAAAAAAAAATAAAAAAAAGAAACTTTGAATTGCACTGGAAATAAAAATACAGAAAATCAGCTAGCACATAGGTTTCCAACAGTGAAAATAAGTTTTAAAGAGGTTTCTTTTTCATTATAATGGGTCTAATTTTGAGGACATTTACTGTGAAATAATCACACACTTGCTGGTAATTGTACATTATTATATGATGTTTTCCCTGCATGCTATAAATTCTAAGCAGACAGTCTGTTCTGTACCTGCCACCCAAACATCGTTGCACCAGTTCCTGTTAATTTAAGATCTGGATTATCAAGAGTGTTAGCCCCCTGCCTCTCTTTAATACACCATTTCAATTAGTGCCTTAGATAAATAACTTGGGATTTGCTCTTCAAATAGGACAGTAATACCATAGATATAATGACTTCATGTCTCAACTTAGTGACCTTTTATTTTCTTTTAGATGATACAAGTGGCTTCAGAAATCATCACCTCTCTCACTCTGAAGTAAGTCTTTACCACAATAACCTTATCATTAACATGCAAAAGTTGGCCTTCTTGTACTGACACATGTAGGACTCTTCCACGTTGCTGTCAATTTTTTAATGATGTTTTTTTGCATTGGGTTACAACAAAAAACATGTTTTTAGCAATAATAATAAATCAACAATTGAAACACAGATGCACCGGAAGGCATTAATAGTTGGAGTGGCATTGGAAGCTTTGAAATGTTGTTACTCTCATTAAAGTGTCCTACTTGTACCTGCTAAATGTCACAGCTCTCCAAGAATACATTGTACGTTGTTCAGCAACAGCTTTGCTGTTTTGTTTCACCTCTGTAATTTCCATAATCCTAATCTATTTTCTTAATTTGCCCTCCAGAGCTATAGCAATTGTTTTTAAATAATTTGTTTAACCAGTACATTCACTTTAATCAACAGTCTGGTTTATGCCAATAATGTGTATTTCTATAAGTTTCTCGTAAGATATGGTGCATTACGACTTGGCCAGTTCTTGCCCATGAAAACGTAATGTAATTGTAATGTAATGTTACAGTTATCTTTCAGCTAATGCGTTCTTGCCAACCCAATAGAGCGCTGCTTGAACATTTTGAAACAATTGTATTTAAATGATGTTTCTAGAAATAACAATAACATCATTATTAAGATGTCGTAAAATAGCAGTGTGTGCTATATCCTACATGTGTGTCTTTTAAAATAAATTAGTTTCTGTAGTATTGGATAATACTTACTACATTTTTTACATTCGGCTCTTAATGCCATTTTTTTATTATTCACATTTTTTTATTAAAGATTTTCACAATCCAGTTACTGTATACATATGCGTGAGTGAGTGTGGAAAGGAAGGAGGGTAAGGATTACAGAAAGTAAATTGGAGGAGAGGATAGAGAGAGGGGGGCACAGATGATTATATTGACAAACCTATATATTCATCATTCTGATTACAAATAATACTTCACAGCATTTTACAGATTCCGGTTAGTACTTGCATACATACAGTTTTTGAGTTCCCTGTTGGTTGCCACAGAGTGTTAGTGGAGAGAGTGAGGCTAATACTAGACTTTAGCTACGATCTAGAGACCTTCTTCAAGTGAGGAGGGCGATCTGACACCCAGGAGAGGGACAAAGTGAACTGTTGAGCAGAACATTATTTCAGACCCGATTAGATTAGAATTGTTAGAGGGTTTAGACCTGGTACGCCTGTGTGGGAGATCCAGGGCAGCCAGACCTGGAATTTACAACCAGTATCTCTCAGCAGGCAGGTCATCTTCTCCATCCAGCAGATTAAACAACTGTTATTCTTCATTTTGGACATGTTTGGGAACTTAAGCTGTATCTTTATCCAGTTCCAGTAGTGATTTGTGATGTCGAATATCAATTTATTCTTGGCCCTTGTCAATTCCTGTCGGAGTGTACTTAAGATAAGAAGCCATGGATTTAATGGTATTTCTTTACCTCCTCTTCTGACAACTCTCTCACCTCCCTCCAGAGAAACTTCACCTGGGAGGCAGGGCCAAACATGACCGCAGACATTGGGGAGAGAGCCGCGACAAGTGTCCAGGGTCCAGTGGCTGCTGGGTGGCCTGGCCAGCCGAACACATTTTTGTATTTGGGGTTGTGTTTTTTTGTTGTTGTATTATGTGGTATGTATTTTGTGCGGGGGATTGTGTATCTTGGGCCAGGGGGGAAGGGAATGTAAGGAGGGTGGATTGAGGGGAGAGGAGGGAATTTGAGGTGGGGGGATTGAGGAAGCAGGACTGAGTGAGAGTGGGGTAATTGATAGAGGGGGTATAGTGTGATGCAAAGGGGTGTAAGAGAGGAGGTGAGGGGGGAGTGAGTGAGGAAGAGAAGGGGTAAGAGTGAGATGGAGGGGAGAGAAATACATGGGAAGAGGGGGGAAATAGAGATGGGCACTTGTGAGGTGTGATATGGGGGGGCTCACAAGACTGCAACACAGGGGGGGGGGGTTCTTAACTCTAATCCTGGGCCATGGGAAATCTGTCTGAGGTGCTGGATTCACCACATACGTAGATATGTTGTGTGAGCCCCACAACCTTTTGTGTAGGGAGGCGAGTATCTTGCGATAATTTTGTTGAGTTTCACTGGGGAGTAATACCATCTTAGCAATATCTTATGGGCATTTTCCCTATGCGTTGTACAAATCGAGCTTTTATTAGTTGCCTCGAAGACTTAATGCCATTTTTAATGAGTTTTAATATCTGAGCATCCTTTGACATCTATAGTAGGTTTAGCACACCTGCCTAGCAGTGCAAGATATTTGCAACACTTTCCTGTTTGGGATAATTTGTTGCCAATATTCCACAATACTGTATGCAAACTGCAACAATAGAAAATGTTACTTTTGTAATATAAAGATAATGTCAGGAATAGCCCTGACATAATTTCCTACTGTAGATCTCCCTCTCTCCTGTTCCCTTGTCTGTCCACCGGGTGTGCTGCTGTTTCTGTCTGCTCTGGGTTTTCCTGTCTGTCTGTCTGTCTCCTCTTAGGTGCTCTTGTCTTCTGTCTGCCTTATAGTTTCCTGTTTCCTGTTCCTCTTTGCCTTTGTTTTGTGATCCTGACTCCTTTTGTTTCTGACCTGACAAGTTCCCTGTAGTCCTGATTTCATATTAAAGGCCATTGCTATTGTTCTGGCTTGTCCCCATCTGTTTCTTGCTAGCAAGTCCCAGTCCTGTTCCCTAGTCCCAGTCCTATCCCTGAGTTCCAGTCCTGTTCCTGCTTCCCTGCCTTATTCCCACCTTCCTGCTGCTGACCTCTGCCCATGACCCAACCACGCTGCTTGTTGCCTGCCTCTGACCTCTCTCTCTGCCTGAAACCCCCGACCACGCTATCTTCCATCTGCCTGCGACCCTCACGAGTCTTGCCTGCTCCCCGCTGTTCCAGCCACCGGGTTCCTACCCACTCAAGGAGTCTCCTCTGTGAAAGAGACCAAAGGCCCCTTCTGGACCTCGCTGGAACAGATCAATTCCCTGCCTGCTTCAGCAGAACCCTTCCGCTTGCGTTGGGGGAAGATAAGTACTTTTTGTTTTGAAGATCCATTTGGGACCCTGAAGTTTTTTTGTTTTTTTGCTGCAAGTGTTGGTAGGTTTATTGTGCACTTTGTACCTGAGAAGATTTCCCTTTTTTTTTCTTTTTGTTGGAATTTCATTTGAAGAGGCTTTCTTGTTTCCAAAAAAAAAACCTCTCCACTGTACCCAAATAGGAAAGCCATATTGCGTCAAACTTTTTTGCTAAGGTTGAAACTGTTGCTGCATAGACCAGTGCATTTAAAAAAAAAAAGTTTTGTGCAGTGTCTGGTTTAACCCCTGCTGAACCTCATATTACCTTTTCCAAAGATCAGATTGTATTTCCCTGCAGTACCTGGTGTCACCACTACAGACTCAAACTTTCATTCCCTGGACAAGGCTGGTCCCTCTGCATTTCCAGGTGGGCGATTGCAGATTTTCAGATTTGCATTTCTAAAAAAAGACTTGCTTTTGATTTCTTTGCTTGGGTATACTGTACCACTGCTGGTTCTCCGGGTCCATTTCCAAAAGACAAAAATGCTCCCATTGTTTTGTTGCAGTACACTGTGATTTTCCTGCAATCTGTGATTATTCTACTGTATGCTTGATTCTAAAAGATTCAGATGTAACTACAAGTTTCTCTGTCTATTGTTTCCCCTGCAATTTATGATATTTCTATCACTTATGCTAAGGGCTCAAATCTAAAAGTCAGCTCTCTTATCTTTTGCCTCCCTGTTTGTCTAATATTTCTGTTGTTATTCATCAGGCTGTACTTAGTTTTTCACACGTGGCTTCTCCATTTTGGTTTATTTTTGTTAAATAAATCATGACACGGTGTAATACGTCATGTGTTGTTGTTCATCTGAGGTTGTATTTACCTAATTTTTAGACCTGCTAAGGAACAGATGATTGTTATTATGTCCTGATATGTAAAACCATAACATTTTTGTACTGACCCCTTATGCTTGCCTGATGCATTAAATCCTATTTACTTTACCAGAGAGTGCTGCAGATTGTTTTTACTTTTGTGCTACAGTATCTATTTTGTTGCTCGGTGGTGGTCCCGGCTGTTCTGCAGGCACCCTGATCTCAAGATAAGTGATTTATACACACAAACACCATAAAGAGAAATCAGGATTAGTCATGTCAGGCTGAACTATTAACCCATTGGTGACCTATCCAACAACCAAATAAAGATGTGTGTCTTGCGTTCTAAATTAAACTTCTTTGTGTTTTGTCACAAATTGTTTTCGATTGAATGAAAGACTTTTGAGAGTGTAATTATAATTTCAATGACATGACACAACAGAAAGCAGTTTCACTTAAAACGTGCGTGCTCGCCACACACGCACACTTTTTTAGTTTCGTAATGCAAAATCCTCTGCTAAAACAAGTCCACTCATAATAGTTTCATTGCCTCTGAGGTCCTGAGGTGTTTGAATGGGAGCATCTAATGCGTGTGTGGGAGACATTGACCTCTCATCCCAAACAATGATCTCGCTCTCTTGAAGAACTTTAGCTGCCCCTGTATTTTTGATAATGTTGCACAGATTAAGCGTTAGCTTGAGGGTTGCGGGATGTGACCATGTCATTTGTGATGTCATCAGTGATGTCATTTGTGAATTGTATCCAAACATAGACAAAAACCTGCTCCTTGATCTCCGGAACCATCATGCAAAATGTGGTTACGATATCTTAATAGGTGTCCAAATGCAAAACGAACAGAGAAACAACATTCTAAGTTACAGACACACCCCGCATTAACGTACGCAATGGGTCCAGAGCATGTATGTAAAGCGAAAATGTACTTAAAGTGAAGCACTACCTTTTTTCCACTTATTGATGCATGTACTGTACTGCAATCATCATATACGTGCATAACTGATGTGAATAACGCATTTGTAACAGGCTCTATAGTCTCCCCGCTGGCGCACAGCTTCGGTACCTGTAGGGAGCCGGTATTGCTGTTCAGGACGTGCTGACAGGCGCATGCGCGAGCTGCCGTTTGCCTATTGGGTGATATGTCCTTACTCGCAGGTGTACTTAATGTGAGTGTTCTTAAACCGGGGTATGCCTGTATGTAGAAGTGCTCTGTTACCTTCCTCATTGTTCCTGTCTGCACCTTCATGACGGAAGCACACCAAGAATACCTGGAGTTTTGGATTACGTGGACGCTGCAGCATACTAAGTGAGTTTTGCTTGCTACATGTTTTTCCTATTTCATTTGAGGACATTAGGTACTATCAAGGGTGATTCAATTGCTCAAACTATTCCTGGATTTATTGTGTATTATACCGACACTTGAGTAGTGATTGGTCACTTAACTAGGATGCCACACCCAGTACCTGTTCTTATTCAATGATTTATTTCCAGGATTCATATATATGAGTGTCTACATTTACAATATGTCAATTTACATTGCTCTGTAT
Organism: Ascaphus truei; assembly: GCF_040206685.1. Taxonomy (NCBI): domain Eukaryota; kingdom Metazoa; phylum Chordata; class Amphibia; order Anura; family Ascaphidae; genus Ascaphus; species Ascaphus truei. The sequence continues at coordinate 24,456,592 of NC_134499.1, forward strand.
AGGTCTTTAGCATTACGCATATACGCTCTACAAAATATGTAGTAGATGATGTCCTCTCAATCAGAGCTGTATAATAGTCACAATGGCTTCTGCACATTTTTGAATGATTTCACAAACAAAAAAGTACATACTGTAGAAGGTAATTGAAACAGCATTGCTCACAGCAATGAAGAGCAGCACAAATGCTCGTTATACCACGCTGCAGAATCTGTCGGTACTTTATAAATATACGATAATAATTGATTTGTCATTTAGCATAGGTCTTCTGGATTTTGCATCTCAATGTGTACTGTTAAAGTAGTGTTGATGATACATTATCCTCTCTAAATATATAAATCATATATTGGCTCTTTTTTCGATAGCTCCAAGTTGGCTGAATGTAGAAGTAATGCAGCAACTGTGCTATATTACTTTATGTTACTTGAAACAAAAATCCGCTATTCTTTGAAATAAAATAGTATGCTCGAATCTGTATACCAATCACCCCCCTGTGTAAGAGAGATTACATATATACCAGTATCTTGGATGTGGAAATGTTAGTCTCTGGTTTGAGCCATTCTGTACTTGGTAGTAACAAGAAGTCCACTTACTCATATGTCTATGTCTGAATGTGTTATCTAAAACAATATTATGTTTAGAGCCTGACTGCTTCCTCCCCTTTGCCACTTTTACCTTTTATTTTATTATTTTTACTGTACATCTCATATGCACTGACCTTGACTCCTTGCAGACGCACTTACCAGAACACCCTCTTGCTGTCTCTGTACGTTTTCCCTACTTTCCACTTAGATTGTAAGCTCTTCGGGGCAGGGACTCCCTTTCCTATTGTTACTTTTATGTCTGAAGTGCATATTCCCCATTATAAGCCATGTATATTACTACTATGAAGCTCTATGTACATGAATAGCGCTATGTAAATAAAGACACTGTTTTTGGATTTTTTTTTTAAACTCCTTTTGTATTTTTTATGCTGCATAATTACTTTACAATGGTATATCTCTACTGTTTCTTTTTGCTTACCATTTTATTATGTTCCTTATGTTTACATTTCATAAAACAAAGTTAACAAAAAAAAATATATGAAAAGGTGCGCTTCAGATATGATATAGGAGACTGCACAAAGGTCTCCTGAAAAATATTGGGTTGTTTTTCGGGGAGGGGGCTTGGGAGTGTTGCCATGATGGTCCTGTTATCTCTTTGCTTTGTTCTATAATTTGTAACTGAGCAGGATGTATTGTATAGCATACTATAATAGCAAGTGTAAGTAACATTTATTTGTAAAGCGTGGCCCAGCAAGGGCCCTAAATAGATGTGGAGATGTTTGTATTCCTGCTGGTTGTATCCACCCTGGTCCATAACAATTCCCAAATACTTATGGTCAGTGTCTAGAATCTAAAGTGTTCTTTCATTACTGCTCAAAGCTAACGTGCGGAAGAAATTGGGAAAACAACAATGGAGGCGTTCAGCTGCACCACAGGAAGACACTATTGAAATATAGCATTGGCAACAAAAAAAAAATTGGTAGAAGACATACATAAATACTTCTGTCTATCCATGTAGAACAAATAATATTTACAGTAAGGAAAATGACTCGCTGTCCAGCATTAAAGAGGATTATAATGAGCGCCCACTCGTGTCCTTTTATATCCCTGTGAACTGTAATATGTTCATATTATAGGAAATGTTTAAAAAAAAGTGTTTGATTAAAGACATACAAATGACTGGCCTCGATGCTGTACAAACTGTAGCCAATTGGATAAGTATATACATACATACTGTAGCAGCAGTTGAATATAAAGAATAAGAGAGTAGAAAAGCATCTAAAGTAGTCATATACTGTACTCTAATTTTGAGCGTCTCTTTTTAATAGGAAGTATATGTGAACTGGGGTTCTCATAATGTTGGGGTCTTGTGTTTGTCTGATTGAAATCTTTTCTAGCAGTTTTTTTTTTTTGTGTGAAAAAATTGTAGCATTTGTAAATTAGCTAAATGTGATCCATCTTAAAGAAGCATGTTCGGATAGGGCAGGGGTTCTCAACTCCACCCCACAAGACCCCCCCCCCCAACAGGTCAGGTTTTGAGGATGTCTCAATTTCAGCCCAGGTGACTCAATCAGTGACTTTGACTGAGCCACTGATTGAGCCACCTGGGCTGAAACTTGGATATCCTCAACCTGTCCTGTTGAGGGGTCTTGAGGAGTGGAGTTGAGAGCCACTGGCCTAGTGTGTTTTTGTGCTGGTTCTCACACAGAAAACGTATCTCTTGGCTACCGGGCCAGGTCATGAATCCGGCAGCCATATTGCTCACCCAGGAATACTGGCTGGACCCATAAAGTGAACTGGCTCACCGCTGACCCCCGGACCACCAATTGGCGGGACCACCAATGATCTCAGCAGGACCCCCATTCGGGTAAATAGCAGGGAATGCTTCTTTAAGAAGGGACATATGCCATTTCTTTTTTTTATTTCTCTGCATCAGCCAAAGGTATCACTGCAATCTGTTTACTTTTCTCTGCAGCTGAATGTGTTTTTGCTTGAATTTGGCTAGTTCTGCCTATGAGGTTATTATTTTTATTCATCATAATCAATTACAGGTTCTTCTGCCAAATAATATATCTGCATATGGAGAAATGCATTTAATAAGTGAGAAGTTTAAAAGTCATGGTTAAGGTTACACAACATTGCACTATATCTATCATAAGGAAAACTGAAGAGGAAGTGATATTTACATTTCATGGGATCCTGTTTGGCCAAACAAATTGCCTCCCCCCCGCCCTCCCTTCCCGCTATCTTTTTGCACACTTCTAACGCCCCTTGGATTTATTTATAGCACCGTGATACGGTTGTCGAGGTGGGCATAACTTCAAATGGAGAAATTCACTTGAGAAAGGGACATCCTTTGCTCCAAGAATAAAATATGCATATTCAATTAAAAAACACTAAACAAAGCGGTTTTGTTTTACTGTTCTCAAGGGTAACCGTAACCAAATGCCATCGACATGTTGGCATTATGCTTCTATTTATTTTGCTACATTATTTAATGAAAACAAATAGGCTTATCATGGTAATTCTTGTATCACAAGTGCATAATAAAAATAGATGAACTACATTTAATTGGCTATTTCAGTTTCACAGTGATTCAAGACCACCATAAATTCAATTTGATTAATAGATTATGTCTGAGCATTTGTAATCTGCACGGTATGGGTATTCATTCCCATAGTTCTGGGGGGTTTTCCCCCCTCTAAAAACCACCCTGATAGATGAATACAACAAATGACCTGTCTGTATAGTATATGACCATGTATTTAGCACAAAATGTTTCTATGCAGGTCAAATGTTCATAAACATTGGTAGCTTGCCTCTGTTTTCAAACCGTTTCTATGATTTTGCACTGGCAGCAAATAGCCTTTTTTGTGAAGTGATGGAATTGCTTTTATAGGATGACGGTAGTTAAGATGATCAGTTGTCATGAACAAACGGTGCATTCATAGAAATAGGAAATCCAAACAGGCCTCTTTACAGTAGGGGAACAATGACTTACGTGTGAGTACGTGTTTTCAAATTGTCATTCTTAGACGGCATAAGCTAAACCAAAGGTGGCCAACTCCAGTCCTCAAGGGCCACCAACAGGTCAGGTCATTGATTGAGCCACCTGTACTGAAGCAGGGATATCCTTAAAACCTGAGCTGTTGGTGGCCCTTGAGGGCTGGAGTTGACCACCCTTGAGCTAAACCCATTAACGCATGTCCAAAAGAGTTTTAAAGAACTCTTTGGTTACTCGGCAAGCAATCCTTAGTTCTGGATAATTATTCATAAAACGACCTTTTCATTTTTAGAAGTTCATTCTATTGACGCTTTTAAATTCATTTGCATGGGTTAGGATGTTTTTTGTGTTCCGTACGAACAATGGGCTAATTTATTTATTTTATTTATAAAATATTTTACCAGGAAGTAATACATTGAGAGTTACCTCTCGTTTTCAAGTATGTCCTGGGCACAGAGTTAAGACAAATAATACATGGTTACATAAATGAACAGGGTGTACATTATATACAAGACATTGCATGCACAGTTAAAGAAAATATATATTATGGGCGTATGAAACAATTACAGACCAGATTAAAATGTGGGACAGCCTTAGATTTGAAAGAACTTAAGCTGGTGGTGGATGTGAGAGTCTCCGGTAGGTTGTTCCAGTTTTGGGGTGCACGGTAAGAGAAGGAGGAGCGGCCGGATACTTTGTTGAGCCTTGGGACCATGAACAGTCTTTTGGAGTCTGATCTCAGATGATAAGTGCTGCCTGTGGTAGGGGTGAGGAGCTTGTTCAGATAGCTGGGTAGCTTGCCCATAAAGAATTTAAAGGCAAGACAGGAAAGGTTAACTTTAATGTTACCCTGTGTAAACCTTGTTATTGAGCTCAGAATACAAGAGTACAGAAAAATCATCAAAATACAAGAGTATTGTTGAAAATATTCCTAATTAAGAATGTCCCAAAGATTTACGGGAATTTCTACTACAACTTTCAATGCGGAGTCGCTGACATTACTTATTCAACCAAAACAGGACGTCCATATTTTGCAGGGTGTCAAATACTATAAAAGGCACGCCCCTCGCTGCCCATAAAAACTCAACTTCTTCTGTGTTACAAAAAAAACCTCCTTAATCTGTCCATGGAAACCTCCGCACATTGCAACATTCTTCTCTCTGCACATAAAAATTTAGATTGTAAGCTCTTCAGGACAGGGACTCCTTTTCCTAATGTTACTTTCATGTGTGAAGCGCTTATTCCCATTATGTGTTATATTATTATGTCACGTGTCTTACTGCCGTGAAGTGCCATGTACCTGAATGATGCTATATAAATAAAGATATACATACAGACATACAAATCCCCTACATATATTAGTCTTTTTTTGTTTTACTGCAAAAACACTGCCTTTGCTGCCCATAAAATAAGAACAACGTGTAAAGCCTTGTTTTCAAGAAATAAAAAGAAAGAGTGCATTGTGTCAAAAGGCATTTCTCACCTAAAATCATTAGCGGCACATGTTGGTAAGTGAATATTCATGCTCGTATACTTGGCCCACATTGTATTATTTTACGTGTAATGTGCGTCATGTTCATACATACGGAAGCATCAAAATGTATTTGCAGCTATTTGCATTTGCCTTTTACATCCCCCAAGAATGTGGGGGGACCATTTTGACACATTCAGGGTGGGGGTGGGGGTGTGGGTTAATTTATTTATTGCACATAAACATGCACTACCGACAGCATCCGACCTCCAACTCCACCAGTAACGTTTTTTTGCTTTACAAATCAGTTTTACGATAAAATTACTTTTAGCAACACTCTATACACCGGTCCCTTACAGGCTGTGACTCCTACATTTTTTTAATACGGTCATATGACGAATGTGTTTTTGATCAGGATTTTTACTTGCAAGACCTACTTTTTTTTTTTTTTTTTTTTACGATCATCCGTATCCTTTTACCCCTTTAGGATGCTCTGTTCCCAGTAATACTTGAAGGTTACTTTCAGAGTGAGCTAAACTAAACCATGATGCTGTACAATTAGTCTTTGTGTCAGGCGAAACAATTGGGAAGACAGGAGGTGAATTCACTAGGATAACTGCACATTTGCCCAGAACGTTACCTGAAGATATAGCTGGGTTAGTATTACAAAGAATTCAGCTGGATAAATACATTGTGCCATCTGTGTATGGTGAGGGAATTGAGCTAGTAGAAGCTCAAGACCTGTGTCAGTGTTCACAGAAGGACTGTTTATGAACAGATGTTACGTGGTGTTTTTCACAGAAAATGGACTCTGGAGAGCAAAAATGTCCATCAATGACTGTGTCTAGGATGTGTAGCTGCATTTTTTAACCTTGACATTGATACATACTGCGAGGGTTCTTTCTAAAATATTTGCAGCTCTTCATACTTGTGCAGTAAAACAAATAAAGTTAGAGGGTTATGTTTTTCCCCGTTAAATTGTTCAAGTTGTTAAACCGGCATCTTGTATTTCTTTACCACTCGTCTGCCCACATACTAAAGAAGTGTCATAGAAAGTACTGCTGACTTCAGTATGTTAAATGTTCTGTAATCCATTTCAACAATAATGGACTTTTCGTTGACATTTCATGTTGACCCTTCTGGAATCAGCTGGTCTAAATTGGAGAAAAATCCAGTTTGTACATTGACTCAAATTCATGCAAAATTTGCTCGAACATCCTTAGGGGTATGTGCAAATTGTCTTAAGAGTACTTGCACCATGATGGCACAAATTGACCCTTAATTTGGTACAGGGCATTTTAATTGCATTGCCGTCAAATGCATGAAATAAGTCCTTAAGCACCGCAGGTTTTTAGTAATGTCAATATTACAGTATGCCAAGCAACATCTCCTCTAAATGCTCATAGAACTGCTCTACATATCACTCACTGGCACAATTAGAGCAAAGTGGATGCAAACACTCATTGACATAACGGCAAGTAACAGGAAATGTTTACTCTCTTGTTTATTATTTAGTTATTTATCAAGCTTTGCGGCAGGTTAACTCGCTCAAACGGGAGTTATCTCCCATTCAAGTCTGTTTTCCTATAATGGAGCTCAATGAATCTGGAGAATATACTGTAAGGGGAGGGAGACATACGCATACAATGAGAATGAGATGGTTTGTAAAAACCGAGAAAAAGTTTGTGAAGCCCTTAGGATTTTCACATTATACATATTTCAAACCTAAAACGTTATTATAATGAACAAGAGACCACTGAGTCTCCACCAGTGCTAAAACCACAAACAGCACAGAAAATCCATAAAGTATGAAATGCTGTGAAAGCAGAGCAAGATGGTCATATGTTGCCTGTGAGTATATAGGTCCTGGTGAAAAGTCTTGATGGTAAAATCAGTTAATTCTGAATCCCTATAACACAAGTTCATGCATCTTTGCACAACACATTAAACACTACTCAGTCCTGTTGACGATCCCAAGCCCAATAATACAGTCCAAGAGTCTAAATAATTAATCAATTGTGATAATAGAAAATAGTACTCACTGGGTGTGACCATCTATGTAAGCTCCAGATCGCGTGCATCTCCTGCAGAGGTACATTACCGAAGGGATTCCTACGAGATCCAGCTGGAGCCAAGGAACCAGAAGAGCACCGCAGCAAAAAGTGGGGACCAAACCATGAAGTGCCCTAAAACAAGGTAAATTTAATCCAAAGAGAAAGTACACAGTAACATACAGGTGGGCCAAGTGATCCTCTAACGCGTTTCGCGCTTGTACAGCGCTTTGTCAAAGAGTAATCCACTTACTGATTACTTCCTGAATATACCGGCGAGATGCCCCGCCCCCCGCGCGTCACGCCCTCACAACCAACCACTGCGGAACACACTGAAGTGCCCGGATGGTAAACAAAAGCTGCAGAGATGGCGTGAGAGGGAGGAGGGAATCCCACAGTGGAATCACAGTAGTAATACACTAGAAATATCATAATAAATAGAACCGAAAATGCTCAAATAAAAACTGAAAAGCAAACAGAAAAAATATATATGTACACAAATGCAAAAGAAACAAAGTGTATGTAAACAGAATAAAAATATTAAAAACAATGTGAAAGCACCACCTGTAAGTCAGGAAACATGAAATGTTCGTAAAACAATACCCAATCTATAATGTAAATATATATAATATAACTCATAAGTTAAATCAGGGAAATAATACCTTCTAAATGCATTGTCGCTGTCGCGTGCGCTTATAGTGCACGCGACGGCGACGGAGCCACAGTGCTACCAGAAATCTGGTAGTAACTGATATTTGATTTTTTTTGGCGACGGTCTCCCCTTGCGGGCAATCGGGAGCTTCTCTGTGCCTCTGCCCTCATCTTTTATGATGTCGCCAAAACTACAAAGACAACTATTGCAATGGCGACTGGTGACATCATAAGTCACATTGCCGGCTGTAAGCGCAGCCTAATTATCTCTCCCAATGTCCCGAGGACCCCAGGTTAAAATGGGACTGGTTGTGGGTGCCAGTACAATCGTTGGAGCTCTTAAGATCCGTATCTAACCTGTAGCAGGCCTGTGTCTTCGACAAGACATCGGTACCCTTTATCAATGGTGAAGATCCCTTCCACAGTTAATCATGCCTCCCTTAGTCTGGTAGGATTCTGCTCCGCTCTCTCCCCTTGAAGGCCTGCCCATAACCTTGTCACCCAGCTCCGCTGAGTTGTTCTGCTCATGGACTTGTTCTCAGGTCACTCCGAATCAGTCCGATGTCCCTCTGGGTGGAGGCAGTTCTAGCTTCTTGTGCTCCGCCCATTACTGTTAAAGACTGTGATGTACAGATGCAGCGGCTGTTATCAGATAATTTCACGGGTTGTATTCCTTTGCACACCCCATGTTGGTTTGAGATTTCTTGAAATTTTCCCGCGTTAAGACGCGAGTTTACTGGTGTTTTGATCGAGTGCAAAAAATTGCATTTTAGCATTGTCTGCAATACGTTGAGAAACTCAAATGGCGATCGTGAGTTGTTGTCTTAAAAAATCTAATTGCAATACAACCTGTCTTTTATTCCTGTACAGTATTTCAAGTGTGTGTGTGTACAGCACCGACAAAGTTTATTGCAGCAAATGCCGCCGGTTCACCGGGATTTACTCCGGCTGGTGCTGAGGAAAGTCAGCACATTAGCCGCATCCAGCCGCGTCCCCTCCGTCCCCCCCCCCCCCCTCCAATCCGCGCGCAATTTACATACCTTCCCGACCCCCTAGCTGTGCCTGCTGTGCCCCTCTGCTTCCCCGCTCCCCCGCTTACCTCACTTCAAACCTTCAGGGGAGTCGGGGAAGCCGGGGAAGCCGGGGAAGCCGGGCGCTCACGTGACTGTGACGTCACCGACGTCACGCGAACGAGCCGCTTGTCAACGCTACTCCACGCTGCCGCCACGCATCCTGCCGGGCGGTTTTTGCTGCAATAAACTTTGTCGGTGCTGTATAATTGTAATTTGAAGATGAAAAATATGAGTTCATATACAGTACATGGGAAAGAAGTTCTTTCTGAGGATACCTTAGCTTTTAGCCAAACAAAAATTCTCAAACTGTAGAAGATTTAAAATATGAACACACACAACAAAAGTATTTTTAAAAAATGAAATGTTTTATTTATACAGATAATAAAGTTAAAATGAATAATACAAAAATACAATATTGCTCTCCTTCTGAATGTAAAATGTATATTCCGCACATGCGTTTATGTTAAATTGGAACCTTGTTGAAACGCATATGCCTGTCATCATATTTCTGCGCATTTGTGTTATGCACAGTACTGCACATGCGTGTCACTGTACAGTAAGATACTGTGCATTTCCTCATGGAGTCGCTAGATATCTACTATACAGTAGTACAGTACTGCTGGTAGTGTATATAAATAGTAAAAACAACATTTTTTTTCTTGATTTATATAGTATAGTGTACATACTGTAGTGTAAGATTATTTAAGCACTAAAAGCAAATTCATTTAATTACTGTACTGTAAGGTACAGTGCATTTCCTCAAAGAGTCGCTAGATATCTGTTGTACAGTAGTACTGCTCTTTGTGTATCTATAGTACTGTATATAGTTAAAACACCATTTATCTGCTATACTGTAGTATACTATACAGTATCTCAATGAGACATTTTTTATATTTAAATGTATTTAGAACTTTACATTTACTGTATGTACTGGATTTTAAAGATTTTTTATAGTGTATATCAGATTAACAGTATTTAGATATACTCTATTTAAACTACATCAGTACTTAATTTTTTTATTGTATTATTTAAGCACTAAAAGCAACTTAATTTCAAGATTGAAATACTGTATACGGTACTGTACTGTACCTGTACTGCTGTAAGTGTGTAAACAGTAAAACATGAACACACCAAAAAATTATATGTAAAGAAGAATGACATTTTTTATTTTTTCAGGATAACAAAGGAAAAATGCATAATACAAAAATACAACGTCGCCTCTTCTTCCAAATTTACAATCTTGTCTTTTTCTTCGTAATGGATGGTGCTTCTTGGACATCTTCGTCTGTAAAGAAAGAGACAATATTATATATTTCCATTCGCACCGTACTGTACTTAATTCAATCCAGATTTTGGGGGGTGTTTGAAGAGAAAGGGCATGACATTGGGAACAATGACTAAAGTGCCTTGTATCTTCTGCTTTTGGGGGGGGGTGGAGGAGACAAAGCATGCATGGCATGGGCTACAGCACTTTACAATAGGACTAGAGGTTTACAGTACATTAGGTTTTGGGGGGAAGGAACGTGGCATGCATGGATTTGAGCATTGTGTCTTACCTAGCAGTATTGCTGGGAGAGTTTCCTGCACCAAGGGGGGTAGCGGGGTTTCCTGCAGGTTGTCTTTGCCAAGCTCCAGACATGCATAATAGAAAACAGAAATAGAAAAAAATTATTATACTATGACGCCAGTACAAGAAAAACAAATGACAGGCAGGCGCACTGAGGGATAGTATACTTTATTGTTAAAAAGGGTGATAAGACAGTGGACAAACAAGCTCCACTGATAAGTATGGGGAAATAACAAAACGAAAGTAAAATGTGTTAGAATAACTGGTTCATACACCAGTACGATCGGGGGATGGCACTGGGTCAAAACTAAATCACACTAGCACTACAGAAAGGGTCCGGACCAGTCTGAGTACGTACCCCGTTTGAAGCATGAACACCCGCTCCCACCGACTGCAAAACTCCACAGGAACTGCCACCAATGACGCCAGTACAGTCCATTATTAAACAGTACAGTATCTTCTAGTTTTTTTGGGGGGGAAGGGGGTGGAGGAGACAGAGCATGCATGGCATGGGCTACAGCACTTTACAATAAGACTAGAGATTTACAGTACAATACGGCTTGGGGGGGAAGGGACATGGCATGCATGGATTTGAGTACTGTGTATTGCTGGGAGAGTTTCCTGAACCAATTAAAAACATTGGCGGCGCATCTTTATTTGTTAATAAATTTATAAATAGTTGTCATCGAACAAGTTGATGAACCTCCAGGGAAGAGCCCTTGTATGCCTCAAAAGGCTATTGATGCTGTCTCTCACAGTTTTCAGAAGAAGACTGGTAGCTTTAAAATAGCACTTCACTTCCTCCATAATTGTTCCCCTTAAATTTGCTGGAAGAGCCTCCTTGTATTTGTTGCCTTCATAATTGACATTTTGGGTCCATTTGCTGTACAGCTCAAAACTGACATGGTGTTTAAAGATTAACTGGGCATATTTCTGAGGTATACCACCACATCTGATCTTGAATTTCTCCTGGACACTCTGGGGCAGCTCTCTCAGCATGATGTCTGGGAGCTGTACAGGGTGCTAGAGCGGGTGGGCTTCTGGCAGCGGGTGGGGGGTAGATGGTCACGGTGGATGCTTTAACCTGTCGTGGCGTAGCTCTTACCGAGGCTGTCATCTCCAACAGAAGGGTATATGTGTATTCTGGAGATGGAGGGGGTGAGTGTGGGAGGTCCTGTGGTGTGCTTGGTGTTGGCACTGTGAAGGTCAAATCCAGGGATTGATAGGGTGCCCGGGGTGTATGCAGTTCCTCCATGGGAGAATAAGGCACCTCCAGGCCACCCTCCTGCTCCTGCATCGGACATACAGGGCCAGGAACTCAAAGCAAAGAATAGAGCCCTGCGATGTTCCTCTCAATCTTAACCAGACAAATATCCACTCACCTATCCATATTCTCCATGTCTCAAAAGATGATCCACTGTTGTCTCCTTTTGGTCCCTGTATTGCTCTGTTGAGTTGTCAGTGATTTCGATACCACTGAAAACATCCAGCATGCGGCGACTGAGCTGGATCTGGTGCAAGGAGTGCTGGTGTCACCTGGACGAACATCTACATGGCTTGGTGCTGGAGGAAGTGAACTGGGGGCTTTGGGATGAACATCGGCGTTGCTGGGTGCAGGAAGAGGTGAGCTGGGGGGTTCCGGACGAGCAACGGCTTGGATGGGTGCTGGAGCAGGTGAGCTGGGGGTTTCCGGACGAGCATTGGCGTGGATGGGTGCTGGAGCAGGTGAGATGGGAGTTTCCAGACGAGCATTGGAGGACAAAGGATCATAATGGTCGGATGTTTTGGAATCGGTGGCGGTGGGCGATGGCAGTGAAAAGTCCGGGAAGTCCAATTCAGCTTCGGTGGATGCAGGGGCACTTCTGGTGCCCGTCCAAACAACTTGATCCTTGTTGATTTTGGCCATTTTCTTCTTCACATATAAGGGCCAGGGTTTGTTGCCTTGGTAGCCTTCGGAACCTTTTCTCTAGGCACCTTTAGCATGAAAACAGCTACCGACTTTGGCTTTCTCATGGTCAGCACAGCAGAAGAAAGTAGGTTCCTGCGTCCGTAGAATCGGGGTTGATCCATGGAAGCAGAAGGAAGTATTGATCTGGAAGCACGATATAGTATCTGTTCAAGAGCTAGTTCAGGTAGAGATCAGCGTGTGGGAGGCTATGCATTTTGTGTCACCTTTTATATACTGTGTCCCTATTGGAATTTTTTGGCGGCCGTGGGCAAGAGCTGCATGTGTTAAAAGTGGGCGTATACTGTACAGTACTTGACCTCTTATGGTCCATTATAAATACACCATCACTTTTGTTGATTCAATGCACATTGAATATACATCGAATATACATTCCTCTGTGCTTGATTTATTTTATAAAGCAGCAATGCCAAAGGATCACAGCATGAGAATACAGGACGTACAAGAGAGGACACAGAATTTTACAGATCAAATGCTGGTTATTGAATTCGGGCCTCGATTTAGCACAAAGCACTGTCAGGCATGGTCAGGCAAAAAGGGTAAAGCAGATTCCCCCAGTCACAACAGAGTAAGTATTTTTGTTTTTTTCTGCAATTACTGTATTACTCTAAAAGCTTCTTACATATGAAAAAGCATGATTTTGTTTACTTGTTTTCTTTTCAATTCATTTAGGCCCAAGCAATTACTGTACTACCGTACTTTGAGAAGAAAACATAAAATGTTTTTTTCTCTTTCTGTTTTTATTACTCTAAAAGCTTCTTGCATATCAAAAGGCATGTTTTTGTTTACCTGTTTTCTTTTCAATTCTTTTAGGCACACAGATACCCAGCAAGCTCTAAAAATATAGATATGTAGGTATTTCACTATATATTTTTGTCATATTAGAAGTAGCTTTGGACTTTTGTTTTTTGTTATATAAATTTAGCCACACCCAGTAGCACTTCAATACACACACACACACACACACACACACACACACACACACACACACACACACACACACACACACACACACACACACACACGTGTATTCTTTATTATATATATATTATTTCTTATATTATGTGGTAATTTTGAGTTTTTTTTAGAGCTTGCTGGGTATCTGTGTGTTTATTAACTTTGTCCAGCTGTTTTGGAAGTTACTGGCTCCTCCCTCCCAGGGTTTAAGCTCACCCCTCCCCACTTTCCATGTAAGCAGTTCTTTCTTTGACATGCAGCTGGTTGTGACAGATCCAATGCGATCATTCTTCCTCTAACTAGAGAGGTAAATAAGATTTTTTTTTGTTAGTGTTAGGACCAGTGTTAGTGCAATATTTGGTCATGCCTTGAATTGGCTTGCAGGCTTAAAATGCTTTGGCCAAAGGGTTTATCTAAATGAACCTTTTTTTTCAAGAGATATATAGGTATTTCACTGGATATTTTTGTCATATTGGATGTAGCTTTGGGCTTCTTTGTTTTTTGCTATATACAATTTTTTTAGGCCCAAGCAATTACTGTACTACCGTACTTTAAGAAAACATACATTTTGTTTTTTTCTCTTTCTGCTTTTATTACTCATTCTTCTCTTTTCCTTTAAACTGTAGGACGGCAAAGCATCTGGTGGACGAAATCAGCGAGGCTAATGATGAGCGCTGTGCAGCAAGTCAAGACTGTTCAAGAGAACAGTCACAATGTCACAGCATCTGAGACCAGTATCAGGGTGATGAGACGCCAATTGGGATGGAAATATGGACGTGTCATGTAAGTGTCTTGCTGTAATAAAGTATAATATAATGCAATATTGTAGTATGCAAAGTGACAGAACAGGGTTGATACAGTAATTACTGTGTCGTAGTTAGGACAGTACAGGTAAAGTGTTGTACTGTACACTACTGTACTGTAGGTAAAAGTGTGGTTTTACTGTACCTTTAAAATTCTTCCTTGTCATTACAGAGTGTATCCTATGCTAAGGGATGCCAACAAGGTAAAAAGAGTGGACCAAGCACGGGCATGGATCAAAAGTGGCAAGACTTTTCAGGATGTCATCTTTTCTGATGAAACAACTGTAACTCTTGAGAGATTTGCCACTTTTGCATTCCACAAAAAAGAACGCCTATCTCTGAAGCCGTGTCCCAAGCACCCAGTGAAGATGCACGTGTGGGGTGCATATCTCTAGACATGGACCAGGATGCATAATCATATTTGAGCGTAAAATAATGCACAAATAATGCGTAAAAGTGCCTTATGCACTGTACAGTACAACTGTTTTCTGTACCCTATTGTTCAGTTTTAACATAATTTTTTCTTCTCTTGTTCCAGGAATCATGGACAAAGTATTTTTCCAAGAGCAAATAATCACCCATATTGTTGAATACATTAGACATGATTTCCCATCTGGTGGTCATTGGTTCTTCCAGGACAATTAACCTAAACATACCGCATCCTCTACCTATATTCTTGCGAGTTATATCAACTGGGTTAAGACGCCACTGAAGTAAGTGCTCCAGTGTACATTAACTTTTTCTCATTGTTTTAAACTGTTTTTATCTGTTCAACTAATTCGCCATTTTTTCCTCTCCCATTCCAGATCACCAGAATTTAACCTCATAGAGCTGGTGTGGCATGCACAGAAGGATCATATCAGAAAGGTTGTTAAACCGTCCAAAGAGGAAGCAATTAATACAAGGAATAATGAGTTTCTCGAACGACATACTAACTGTACAAAGATACAACAACTACATAGACCATATTAGCGGCATTTTGCCTGTTCTTTTAGAGCGTAATGGGAATGCCACCAGCATGTAGTAAGGTGCTGTGCTATAGTAAGGTAAGTACAGGTACAGCAAGTATAGTACAGAAAGTATGGTACTGACAATAACCTGATTAAATGTTAGCCTTCTATTAAAGGTAATTAAACGTTAACCATTTTATGTCTGCGCTTACTCTCCACTTTATATATACTTAATTATATACAGAACGGTATGTATAGTATTTGTATTAGACGTGTGTCTTACCTATTATTTATACAAATTCATTACAGTTTACATGTATGGCAAGTTATAGTTTATTCGTTTTTTTGCGGCTTTCGGTAGTGTTAACCAGTCAAGGCCTTCAATTCACTAATCCTGCAGCCATTATTTTTCTTTCACAGATGCTGCACTACTGGAAGGGGGCGGGGGGGAATGTCCAAGCTTATTGTACAGTACTGTGTGCATAATAAGTCAATAGTTTGTCCTAATCCCCCCTCTCTCAATGATAAAAGAACTCCACGACCATTTACCCTGGCAGAAGTGACTTGGCTAAACCCCATGGAATTAAAAACTACAATAGCCAAAACCTGAAACATTACAGTGTACAGTATGCGTCTGTGTGTGAATGTCCTATTGTGAGAGTGTGAGTGTGTGGTGGGGAGGAGGTGCAACTAAATTAGTCCATCTTGGTCTAATGCTGTGATGAGCCAATAGGATTAAAGTTTAAAGAAATCATTTGAATTGTTGTAAAATACAATACAAGTTGACTCCCTTGACACTCTACAGTTTGCGTGTGATACTGTATTGCCATAAACAGTATGATACTGTAGTTGAAGGTATTGAATAAAATCCCCCCCCCCCCAAAAAAAAATTAATATTTTTTTTTGGGGGGGGTTTCTTCCCGACTTAATTACACATGCAAGATCTAATTATAATGCAAAATGCAACAGCCTAGAGAAATAAAGATGTAGTGATTTTATAAATGTAAAAACTGATAAAATATGAGAAAAAAAGCATAACAACGTTTTTTTTTTGTTGCTAAAAATCACTCATTTATTAAGCCCTTCTTGAGGGAAAATAAAAGAATAAAAATATGCCTTTTTTTGGACTTGAAATTCACATTGGCAGTGAAGTCATTATAGACAAATAACTTTGCAGGTCTTCTCAGGTATGCGCATGCGTGTGAAACCAGGCAAAGTAATTTCTCCGCCAAGAACCAAAGCCTGAAACATTGTGTCTTTCTATGTGAATGTCCTATAACCCGGCAGAGGTGTTGATAACGAGTTGAATGTAGCTTGGCTTAGTGAGGGTGGTGTGGGGGCAGGTGCAACTAAAATGTTTCATCTTGGTGTAATGCTGTGATGAGCGTGCAACATTAAGTTGAAATAAATAATTTGAAATGTTAATAAGAGTTAGCAGTCCCTTGAGACCATGTTTGTGTGTATGATATTTCCCTAAACAGTATGATTAACAGATCAAGACTACCCAAAGTTGAAGGTATTGAATCAAATTCCCCCCCAAACAAAATTAATTTAAAAAAATATTTTTTTTCGGGGTTTCTTGCCAAAATAAATTACACCTGCAAAGCCCAATTATACAGTAAAAAGCAAACTCATTGCTAAAATAATAATGTTGTGATTTGAACAATGTTTAAATTGATTATGTAATTCTTTTTAAAAAAATATTTAAAGTGTTTCTTCAAATCCCTCATTTATTAATCCCTTCTCGATATCAAAAAAAGGATATGCCTTTTTTTTTACTTGACTTGAAATTCACATTGGCAGTGAAGTAATTCTGGCCAAATTACAATGCAGGTCTTCTTATCAGCCATGCACATGCGTGTGACAGCAGGAAAAGTAATTGCACAGCCAAACCCAAAGCATACGTAATGTGTCTTTCTGTGTGAATGTCCAGGATCGGCCGGGGGAGGTGTTGATAACGAGTTGAATGCCTTTTGTTTGGCTTTGTGGGGGGGGAGGATGGGGGAAGGTGCAACTAAAATGTTTAATCTTGGTGTAATGCTGTGATGAGCGTGCAGGATTACAGTTGAAAGAAATCATTTGAAATGTTGTAAAATATAATAAAAGTTTTCAGTCCCTTGAGACCATGTTTGTGTGTGTGTGTGGGATATTTCCCTAAAAAGTATGAAAAGACGACCAAAAAATATGACACTACTGTATGCCACCTCATAAAGAAATATAAAGGTAGTGATTTTATAAATGTAAAAATGTATTAAATATAAAAAAATGCATCGTATAAGGTTTTGTTTACAGCTCACAATTATTCTCTCCTCAAGCAAAATTATACTTTAATTGTTTTTGTTTCCCGTTGGATTTCTACAGTAAGTCCGATTGGTAGTGAAGGCTTTCTATTGTACATTAGCACATAATGTGCATGCATGAGGAACCAGGAAAAGTAAATCTCTATACCAGCAGACAAATCATGAAACCATCTTAGACTTTCTCTATTACAGGTAATTTCTCAGAGCCCGGGGGAGATGTTGATAGCTAGTCCCATGCCTTTGCTTTGTGGGGGTGGGGGGTGGGAGGTGAGATGCAACTCAACTGGTCTGTCTTACAGTACTTCACAGGTTATTGTGAAGGATTAGAAAACAACTGTTTGAACTGTTTGCAAATGTAGTTATTTTTAAATCATAAAATTGATTTAAGTATGAAAAAAATGCATCACTTAATATTTTCCATTAACCATGAAGTGGAATAAAATCAATAAACATCTCGGTGTGAAATTTTATTACAGGTTATGACATGTAATTGAATCACAGTGCATAGTCTGATGTCCAAAATAATACTGTAGTGTGGCGAAGTTGAAAAAAAATGATGCTGTAAATTCTGGTAGTGCGCTTGCATCAAGTCACGCTCTTGTGTGCATGCATACAAGCATTGATGGGCTATGGCAGGCATACTGTAGACTATAGCAGACTGATCTCCTCTGCACCTCGCGCACACACCCCCTGTACGGCCCCGGCATCAAATGACGTGCAGGGTCATGTGATGTCACGTTGCCATGGTAATTTGATGCCGGGTTACCATTATGATGCGTTGCTGAAGGGAAGGTACTGTAAGTGTATTATGGAGGCTTTGCACGATCTCTCGGAATTGAATTTAAATGCCTGGAGTAAGGACCTGTATTACTGCCGTGCCTCCCCCCCGTCCCCCAGGGGAATTAAAGTTAATACTGTATATAGTACATTATATTTGAAATGAAGAGGAGCGCACGATCAAACAGGTTCCTTGACAAAGAACGCACCAGCGTTCGAAACGCGTTGGATTTAAGTGTATGACAGAATAAAGTTTATATTTTTTTGCATTGGGTCCTCTCCTTGCTCCTGTTGGATCGTGCGCTCCTTTTAATTTCCTGTATCTGCTACCATTGGAAGCTGCACATCCTGCCAGCCCCAACCAAGGACTTGTGAGTACTTCATTGCTACAGGGTTGCTTCCAATGAGACTGATCGTGGGGGGTTCATTCATACCCATTATCTGTCTTCAGGAAGCTTATTACCCAATATTGCTGCTTTTATTCTCACCTTGTTTTTTGTTTCTGGATTTTCCTTGGGCTTTGGCTTTGGCAATTATTGGTTATTATACCTAGCATTTGAGTGCTTCTTCATCTCTATCTACCTATTACATTATATTTACCTTCATTATAAACTTTGACAACCGGGTGGAGATGAGCCAATGTCAGAGGTGCATTGTGCGTACAAGCTGGGGTCACTAATGTAGTCTGCATTATATTTATCTAAACTTTATACCTTGCCAAATGGGTGGAAATTACCCAATGTCAGGGTGTACAGCATTGTGCGTAACAGCTGGGATCCCTCATGTAATCAGCAATATAGTTGACAGGTGCCTGTTGAAGCTGATAATCAGGTGGGGCCAGGTAGCAAGGATTGCGGTTCACCAGGTTTTCAGTCACGGTTGGCCCGTTATTGCAATAGTATTGGGAAACCAGTGTTGGTTCCTGTACACTGCAGGGTTGGGAAATATGTACTGTATGAATCTTAAATGGATGAAACCCGACCTTTCTTCTTTTGAAGTCGCCATGAGCAAACATACTGGCAAAAGCTGGTAGCACAGCGCAATATCCTCTTGTATCTCCTGGAGGAGGGGCTGTGTGAAAAAAGCATTCCTCATTAGTTAAATTTGCCTTATCGAATGCTTCCAGCCACGTTGGTTCGGTGAAAATTTGAAGCATTCATATTTTTCAATTATATAGTCGTATATCTCTGCTAATGTCGCCTTCTTATCTGTTTAACCATTAATTGCAGAAAATATGAGAAATGCGTAACTACATTGTGGTTTGGTATAAGGACTTGACATGATGTCCATTCACCAAGTGCTGGGATAGCAATGTACTGTAGAATAACGTGACAAGCATTGTGGAGATTTTAATTATGAAACGCCTACATTTGATAACGTCTTCAGTGACCAAGGTCAATTTACAATGGATGACTTTAGCCGTCACTCTTTATCTAGTTTTTAAACACCTGCAAATTGACTACACACAATTCACAGGTAGCCCTGTGCAAAGGGATTCATTTTTGCCATCTGGCGGAAACACGCAGAATTGCACCTAAACAAATCACAATCACAGTAATCATGGAAATCAACTGCGGTAAACACGATTGTGATTGCCAGCCTTCCCATCGCCTCTGAAAAGCTACAAAATGTGTAGGAGTATTCTGTTATTTTATTGGTACCTTTTATGCCTTCCTTACCAATCCTGTGAATATTCTATTAGGTAGTTATAAGGCTAACATTATTTTGTGTATCTTTCTCAAGTTACACCGCTCGGGTGTTTACTGCTGGAGATACGCCTCCCGTGTGATGTCACACGTATGCGCGGACATTGTGGGGAATCGTCATTGCCATCCGCCGGACATCCAGGCTGGAACGCGAATACCTCTCTGTGTTCCGCCGCGATTGACACTTTGCCAAGTGGTTACATAGACTTTCCTCAACTACACACAAACTGTGTTTTACTGGATCGAGGACTCTTTCCATCAGTGCCACGAGTGTTACCGAGACGACAACGGAGTGCCCGCTACACGTGATTCCGAGACGATCTGGATGTTGGTCACGAGTTGCAGTCATTGTGAGAGACCCAGATGACATCTGGAGACTGCTGAAGACCATTTACCTGAGAGATCTCCTTCTATTGCCCACCCTGATGCCAGCTGTGTGGTAAACTCGTGTATTGATACACAAAATGCTTATGTTCTTTTATATTGATATACGCAGAATACTTACCCCTTTTTTATACTAAATACGTTTTTGATATACTTCACTATTTGCATTTTGCGCTTTTTTTCTTGTCTTTTATCTCTAGTTCTTGGGAGTGCCGAGCCACTCTTTAATTATAGCAGCATACGCCATTTACCTATGGTTTTGTATGTTATATATTTTTTCACTTCCATAGTAGTGTTGTGCCTAATATCGTGTGCATAGTACAATACGATATACAGGGATTAACACAATTGTTGTTTCACGGCTTGACATTAGTCTTCTAACACATTGAAGTTGTCTTTTGGGTTGGTACTTCTTCTTCTTCAATGTTGTGGTAGAGGTTTACTTAGATGAGCACGGCCACTCCTGCAGCCCAACACAGATTTCCCACTGGCCAGCACTGCTGCCACAGGCTCCAACTGCCTCTTCTGCCCAACTGTCTCTCATCCCCTACTTGGGCTCCTCCTTCTAGCTTGCCTCCAGCCTTTACTGGGACTAATCCTCAGAGGTGAGAGATTTCATAGCCCTATTCCTAACTTTCTTCCCCCTTAGCCCAGGAACCCCTTCACAAGCTCCACTCTGCCATAGCTCTCAAAATAGTTTTTTTTTTTTTAGTCAGCTGCCACTATTCTAAAAGGCCTCCACCCTAATTGCAGCTAACATCTCCTCTATCCCCTCCTTGCTGTCATTCCGAACCTCACTACTCCCTGCTGCAACTCTACCCCTAGAAGCCCTGCTCCTATTCCTACAGTAACTAAACTATCTAGGTCCAACTAAATTGACTGCGAGGATACCCTCTGATCGAGCAGTCACATTCTCTGCATGATGTTCACACTCAACTGCCAAGAAATCCCTGTGCAATTTTGACCATCTTACTCAGCCCCTCCCCTTCCCATTCAACCAATCCTGTTGCTCTGTAGACGCCAAGCAGTGCACCCTTAATCCCTGCTGATCCACTGCACACCTAGCACAGTCATGCTCCCTTCCACACCTTACTACGATTCCTGGGTCCTCTTTGTTTGGGAGTTTCTATTTGTGAACTTTCAGGTTGGGTCAGCTAGTGGTAGCACCACAGTATCTGTGGGCCCTTGGTTTTGGGTTTGGATAAGCCTGGCAATCTACCATGTTTTTTTGTTATGGTTATTTAAGTATTTTAACATTAGAGTTAAATGTCATGCACTTTAGAGACCGTTGATTCATATCACACATAGACGTTGTCATATTAATCCTCAAGAACATCAGTTTGCTTGCCTAGCCAGGTACTCAGATTTACTGTACGTGAGATAAAACCCTTGTTTATTTTAAACAAAAATGAGTCACATTTCCACCTAGATTGTTGTATTTTGTGTAATACAGCCATGCCTATTTGTACAAGATTAAAATATTCAGTACATATTGTTTTATGACCTGAAATGACCCGTTGAAAGACACCACATTTTGCATAATACATACATATACTTTTTCATCTTCTCTTACTGTTCCTATTATTTATTCAATAAATCCCTTTTTTCTTCCTGACAGCAGTTGTATTTATAAAGACAAATCCAGTGCAGTGAAATGCTCATCACTTTATAAACTAAATGCTAATGTTTTATTTATGTGCATTGAAGAGAGAGAAGGAGCTGAATTGATGTTTACCTAACAGGCATCAAAAATGTAGTGATATAATAGAGGAGATCATAAGCATTCTGGCTTGTAATTTTTGATGTCAACATTTGAATTGCAGAAAGATCTTATGCAGACATAGCACGTACACAAGTGTAGTTTTGATCTACATCTATAAAAAATAACATCTGTTTAAGCATACATTACATTTAAAAATAACTATACAGTGATCAGCTGGTTAAGTACAGTTACCCAGATGTCGTTTTAAAGTGCCAGATGGAAAAATGAATCTAAAATTGAAAATTGAAAGAAATACTGCTAAAGGTCAAATCAATTAAGCAACCTGTTTTGTTGGCATTTAACACCAAAAAGTAAGTTTTAATTACTTAAGCTATCAGGGGGTTCTTTGTATCTAGCTGCAAAAAACTGCAGTGGTGCTGTGAAATTGATGCTAAAAAGAATAATTTGACACAAGTCTCTATTTGCGTCAAAAATCTGGCAGTTCTAAGGTCATCATTATAACCTCTCTTTCTTATCTGATTTTATTGGGGGGGAAAATAAAGCAGTAATTCAAGTTTTTTTTTTTCTTGTTTTTTTTTAGTACACAAAGCAGGGGGTCTCTGGAGCTGACCCTCATTCATTTCAGCTCCGGGGTTCCCCTGCTTCTGGAGATGCATACCTCCATAGTAAGTGCCGGTAACCGCTCCAGGGTTTGCATTATGGTGGGTTGGCCTGCGGGCCATTAGGAAGCCGTCATGTCACCCGGTGCAGCTTCCTATTGGCCCATGTGACGCGGGAGCTTAAACTGCAGAGAGATACCGGCACCCCCTCCGGAGGGACATATCTTTAGAAGCAGGGCTCCCCAGAGCTGAAATGAATGGGGTTCATCTCAGGAGATCCCCTACTTCAATCCTGTATTAAAAAATGACAAAATGGGGGGGGGGGGGGGGGAGGGGGGAGGGATGGCTTGGATTGCC
The DNA here is from genome assembly GCF_040206685.1 of Ascaphus truei. Classification (NCBI taxonomy): domain Eukaryota; kingdom Metazoa; phylum Chordata; class Amphibia; order Anura; family Ascaphidae; genus Ascaphus; species Ascaphus truei. The sequence continues at coordinate 24,479,473 of NC_134499.1, forward strand.
CTTTAATCTATGATGTTACATTAACAAGTTTCTTGGATACAAGCAAAATAAATACAACTGAAATACAACATAAAGCTTAAAGCCGCACATAATATAAGCAGCACTGCTGATTGAATGTTTAATTGCCTGTTCTCTCACACATTTTCTGGTATAGTGGCCCACTTACCGCAATCTTAATTGTGCATAAAGCATCAAAAATGTTGGGGTTCTTGCAGATTAAGAAACAGATGTAGCCAGACTTGCAGTCCTCGAATGGGCAGGAAGAAAGGCAAAACACAGCGGCTCCTAGGACAGTAAAAGCGACGGGTCCGTTATGCCGATTGGGACCCCACAGAGAATTTCCCAACGGCGGTTTCCCGGGCGCCGTGACTTGCGACATCTGTAAGGTATGCGTTGCTTCCCAAAGCTTTCTGAAATGAGTTCTTTGGGATTTGCCTGTGTGGCGGTCTTGTTGACACAAGTTAAATCCTTCAGCGGTGGATGAACCAGGGCACGAGTCTTTTTCTGCAGATTGTGTTTTCAATGTATATTTGCACAACTGCCCATCCACATCAAATAACGGGACCGGCCACAGTTACTCAGCTTTAGTCTTCTCTGCAGTGTGTGCAAACTTAAACACCTAATTATTTATTTTTAGGGTTATTTATAACTGTGATGTTTCCAATCAGGGCACTATCGCAATGAACCTCCTATTGATCGCACTCTCAGAACTATCGCAGTATAATAAATAAACCCCAGGGAATCTATCTTGAAGAGTACCTATTATTTTTCGATCTCGTATTCTAAGTAGACATGTTTTCATGATTGCATAAGTCAGGCTTTGATAAACATCACCGATTCACTGTAGTTCAAAATGCCTTGGTTGGAGCTCATTATACCAACCAACGCAAAGAAGTTGCAATAAGTATTTCTTAATACAGTTTAGTAGCCAGGACTAAACGATTTCCTATCCTGAATCTTGATTTTTATTCTGTACTATAATATTTTTATTTATACGGATGTTCATCTAAGACAATTATAATTCCGCTGTGCTACTTGAAAACGTGGTTTCCCAAAAGCACAAGAACTTCCTCCAAGACCAAAAACAGGGTGGTAACAAAAAGAGAGAGAATTGAGCACGTGGCTTCACTTTATCTCATGCAGCAGTTCAAAATTTAATTATTTTATCTCATAGAATAATGTGCCCTTCAGAAATCATTTTGGACTAGATGTTTCAAGCCAATGATCCGTAGTTAATTATCTCTAATAACTGTTGCATATTATGGTTAGATCTATGTTTTTGCTAAACTAATTAATAATATCTTCATTAGTATAAAGACAAGGTAGATGGGTAGTTTCATTTTTCACACTGAGAGTGGATATTTTAAATGCAGTAATTTGCTTAAGCCAGACATTCCGAATAATATTAATGAATGCAGCTTAAAAAGAAATGTAACTTCTAGAAGTTAAGTTATTTAAAGTATGACGTTTCCAGCCTACTTTTAAGTCTTTCAGTAAGGAAGTTGTATGTCTGAGATGGGTATTTTAAAGTCAGGTTTCCTTAGCTAGGAATCTCAATCTTGACGAAAACATTTCACAAACACATTTGTTACAAAAGCTTATTGATATTTGACCTTTTTTGTTCTTTGTAAAAACCTGAGTTACTCAATACTCCGTATTGCCCAACCTGAGGAAGAGAGAGCTCTCGAAAGCTTGTCTTATAATATCAATTGTTAGTCCAAATAAAAAAGGTATCATCTAATACTGAAGTACTCATACTAATGACAAACTGGAACCAAGGGAATTGTCCCTGCTTTCACCCTCCCAGATCTTAAAATAGCCCTCTCATCTTTGTAGCACATATATTCCCCGAGGCGAAACTGCTTGTGTCTTTTTTGTCTGGGGACCCCTCCAGAATCTGAGATACTTAAGAAGGAAGCTACTGTTGTATTTAAACAACCTTGAGTTCAAACAAAATGGCCACCAAAAGACAGGCCAATAGGAAGCCACAATGTCATTGTTGGCAGCATTCTAATGGACAACTATTTAACTCCCATCAGGAAACACTAGTAACTTTACCAGTAAATATCTCTGGAGCTAGGGGGTCCCGTAGGTTTAAAACAAATAGTGTCGTTTAGCCCAAGGTGTCCCTCCCCAGTTCCAAGCATAAAAAAAGAGGATGGGTAACATTAGTGGGATTGTTGCTTTAAATGGTAAATAGAACTATTTGCACTTACCAAATGGAGTGGCAACATTAGTAGTGTATTATGAATTGTGGCAATTAAACCCTTCCACTAAATATTTGACTGCTTCAGTGAACACTTAGCTCTTTTGGTAGAATACTATTATTAAACTTGAAGGTGCTGTGTACACGGTTGGCACTATATAAGAGTGTAAGCATACAGATCATTTGTAGTAAAGGGGGATTATGGTGCAATTAAGTGATTTAGAGCACCAGACATAGAAATTAAATATAGCAAGTTCCTGCCCCAAAGAGCTTATGATCTTAGTGGCTTATGGGCGGAATTCCTTTGATACAGATATGGTGAGCAGTTATAAACCTCCACCTTATAATGTGATTCTGCCATTGCTTCTAAAACTGTATGAGATTCCCACAGTTGCAAGTCAATCAGGAACAAAAGCAGAGAGATGCAGTGTGAATGAAGGGGAGACAAGCTTTCAAATGTCAGAAATTAACATCCCACAATGGAAATGTTAATTAGGTAAAATTATCTCAAGGGTGTGAAAAAAGGACAACACTTTTCTAGAATAGTGAAAAAACATCACTTGTATTCTAGAGCAAAATACATCTATATAATTGTCAATTTACTACATTAAACATCAGGCTGCCATTAACTGTATAGAGTCAGTGCTTTCTTTTGAATTTTACAAAGTGTATCAAACAGAGCTGTCAGGTTTATTACATAGGTGATTTAACATGACAAAGACGTCCCACGTATGCCCAGTGTTGTAGCGCATAGGAGTTATTGCAATTATTTTAGAAACCAATTGTTTCACTCTTAGCATTTTCACCCAGCATGGATCGCAGAGAATGAGTTGTTGGGTACACAATTGAAGAGAATTCTTCTATGCTGGTGAAATCGCATGATATACAGTTAATATTTCAAGATGTGAACAAATGATGAAATATTACACCGGATTATCCCCACAACAGATTACAATTGATTTACACTTGCATGTTAAAAGATCTGTGGTTTATAACTTGCACCTTTTCATTAAGCTGCAATACCGCTAAGCGCAGCACAATCGCAGGAGGACTGCCATTGACTTGAATGGAATGAGTGAATCGCCGCTTAATAAAGAAAGGTCTATAGTATTCTTTTTCATGTTGTTTTCTTCCTGTGCATTGTTTTACTTCTTTTGCATTGCATCTCAATTCATAGGAACTCTCAGGCAAGCCTTCCAATTCATTTCAGCTCTGGGGACCAACTGCTTCCAGAGATACTTACCTCCGAAGGGGGTGCTGGTATGTCTTCAGTTTTAAGCTCCCTCGTCACAAGGGCCAACAGGAAGCCGCATCGGATGATGTCCTATTGCCCGCAGGGCCCAGGTGCTTTGAAACGCAGCGATAAAATGAACCCTGGAGTGGCTACCGGCATCCCTTACGCAGGAAAATACCTCAAGAATCAGGGGGTACCCCTCCTCTGGTAGCATCGCGGCGTCATGTGACGTTACGTTGCCATGGCAAAGCGTCATCATATGAAGTCGGTAACCATGGCCTGCTGCGGAGAAGATAAGACACCCCCCCCCTCTCAAAGAAAAAATGAACGCACACCTCTTGGTGAGAAGCAGTCACGTCAGTCTGGGGGCCCTGCGCTGAGCGGTGTGCTCCCCCTCCCCCCCAAGCCAACCCTCCGGTCGGGCGGAAGTTGGATTCCGGCACCGAGAGGAGGACAGAGTGCGAGGCTCCTGAAGGCACTCAATTCTGATGGCACTCATTTTTGTGGTGAGTAGTAGTTTGCAATGACTTGCTAACAGTACAATGCTTTCTAGGACTCCAGGGCTCTTCCTGAAGACATTATTATTTTCCCATCAAATACAGTCACTAATATTCTTTTCAAACTTTTAATTTCACTTTTTTCCAAATGTATTTCTTACATAAAGTCTCAACCCATCCTATTTTTACAGCAGAACGGCTCGTTAGAGCCTAAATACAGTATTTTTAAAATCACCTCTACTATGTACTGTAGGTTTCCAAAGATTACATCTTTTTAGAGCTTTAGTTTGTGACTGACCATTCCAAACACTGGTGTACCAGCAAATATCAGGGTTACCTTGAAGTAAAATAACGTTGCACATGCACAATGTAACCTTATAGTATTATATTTTTAAAAAAAATGTAATTATATAAAAATAACGTTGTTGTACAGTAGATAGGCCATACTTCTATTCTATGAGTACCAATGGGAGAAAAATACCCTTACTGCATAAGGAGATTTAATTTGGGATGCAGACGTGCCCAAAATATTTGACGCCCCCATAAGGAATATATATATATATTTTTTTTTTATATTCCATTGAATGTAATGCTGTTTTCTGTATTTGTTCATCTGTATTAATGAGTGGGGTTACTTTGCTGTGGGGAGAATCTTACTTACAAATTAGTCAATTGATCTTCACGGAACTAAGAATAAAAATTGGATTTTTACTACCCAAAAATTATCAGGCAAATTGCCTCATTTTATATTTGCCAAGTGCATACTTATGAACACTACAGACTTGGGTGTTCCACTCTCACTACTGGACCAGTTCTTAGGCTAATGGGCCACAGCCTGGAAAAGTAGCTGTTATTCTGGTGTTGCTCGAAGTCCGTGTAAGGATATCCTTTGACTGGTTAGACAACTATTAATCTTTCAAGGATTCCTCTAACTTCTTTCTCAACTGCCATACAGTGAACAAGACTGAGCATGTGAAATCAGCCAGGAGAAATCGAGAGAAGTCCTGTGTCTATGTTTGAAGCGTTACTGTATGATGATTGGATTATCAATGTCTGATTTTTCAATGCATAACTAGTTATATATTCCGTCTTTCTGCAATACGGAAAGAATCCCTAAAAGAAGCACTCTACCTCTACTGGAATGACATTGTTATTCCAGTAAAGGTTGAGTGCTTCTTTTAGGGATTCTTTCCGTATTTGAATTCATTAGTGCACTTTCCCTAAGCACCCCTCAAGCAAGAAAATATATTTACTTATAGACTGAGCGGTCTCCACCCTGTGTGTTATCCGTCTTTCTGCAAGAGCATTAGATCTAAGTAACTTGTTAACACAGTTTCTTAAATTTGACGCACATGGGTGGACCTTAAAGGTTTATCCTACATCAGATCTAATAGATTTTTTGGCACTAGAAATATGGAGAAATGACAGCGCACAGCGCAGATATTGATACATCTAATTAGATTTAGTGTCAGCTAACTGTCCTAGTGACTCCCAGAATCGCGAGCAGCTGCTAGATCGTCGGAAAGTGCTTGACACATTAACACTAATAAATGCACATGGCAAATGTTGCTCTAAGCATTAATTTAACGTTGGATTGGTTATTTGTGGTCCTTTATAAATGGAACCTTTTTATGGTTTTTTTTTATATAGATATATTCTCCTCCATATGTTTTAGGGCGGGGAGGAAGTAATTAAGGCCAAGTTAAATGTAAAATATACCGTTCATAGCTTCTTGACCATTTTAAAATTAACGTTATTTCTTGCTTTTATCATATAACAAAAATATTCAACCATCATTCATGATATTATAAAGTTAGTACTCCCTGTGATGTTTGTGATTTTTTTTTTTATCCAAGTCTTCTTTTCTCCAGGAGTGGTGCATAAACAGAACCATGTGTATCAAACTGAAAACCCCCGTTGCTATCAATTGTATTGTTTTTTTATTTGATAGTTGTGGGGGTGTGTTTTTTGCACTAGTATTTAACCAGATTTGCAACAGAGAGACTTTTGATAAATAGACCTGTTATGTTCATGCTCCTTCACAATAAACACTTGGTGATAGTCAAGGACACATGACTCCTAGCTCGACAACTCCTGGTATCCACCAAGCTAAGGACAGTAATAACTCTTTAAAAAAAAACAGCTACACAATTTTACATATAATATCTTTGCCTATTGATTCATCACTGTCATTATTTAACCAGGATTTGTAAATAGCTATTTATATAATAAAAACAAAAACAAATACGTGCTTCACATCACATTGAAGCAGAATTCAGTTTTATATGAGATATTGGGTATATTTAATATCCTTCATACAATGGGCAGATGTACTATTTTCATACAGTTATAGTTAATAATTCTATTGTATGAAATAAAGCATACTGTTCTGAATCGTCTCCTTATAGGGTTCATACTATTCTTCTCTAGTTTTGAATTGAGTTTAATAGCGATGTGCAAATAAATGTGTTCTGATTTGCTTTGCGAAAAATGTTTCCTTATTTTGCGTTTTTGCACCGACGTGAAACTGTACTGTCATTTTTGCATATTTTCATGCAAGTGTCGTGACCTCAGGTTTGGTTAGTACTTCGGCAGTTCTCCCCCCCCCCCCCCAAAAAAATGAGCACATTTCACCAGGTGCGTGAACTTTAGCAAAATCTTTGCCCATATCTAGTGATTAACATACTGTATCACAACAATTTTGCAAATGTTTCCTTATTTCCAGCTCCGTAACACATTTAAAAAAACAATTTTTGTTAACAATTTTTATACTTTGTCTAAAGAAAATCATTTGCATCTGATATTTCTCTGTAGTTTTTTTCTTCCTGTGAAAGTATGCAATGCAATCTTGCTAACCGTAGCCTTTTTATTTATAAAGGAACCATTAGACGCTTTTTTGTAAGACTTTTCTTTTTCTTTTTCCACAAGGCGGCAGTGTAACATCTGACATTATTAAGTCATTTGCTAACCACTGGAATAGCTGAACAGTCTTCTCATTAATACTTAAAATATGAAACACATACTTTATATATTCTATCAAACACTGTTCTGCATGTCAATTTCTATGTTATCCATCCAATATTTAAGTTGAGACGTTATTAGTAATAAATATGTCCAGTAGTTTTCTGTTTAAATTATAGCATAAAAGCTGTTTGCTGTGATTGGTAACTTTCTAATGTACGCTGTGTTTTCAGTACGCTATATTCCTGAGTACGTACCTGCTTCATGTTGCGTAGCCAGCAACCAACCTCGCACTGATGAGACCCCAAAGGTCGAAATAGCGGTCTCTGAGTAGGTTTACTGGCTCTGCACTTCATTAACTCAAGCTGTGCTGAAATGCTGTGCAATATGACAGGCATATGCTTCGGGTCCATGCTAAAATGGATGAGAAGTAAAGCATGACATTTGCATGTCATTACCCAGAATCCCTGCCTGCAGTGGAAGCATTGTTTGGTAAGCGACAATGGGGAAAGGCAGGGTTACAGACCTGTCTGAGACATGCAAATGCATCACAAGTGGGATTTGTATTTACTGAGTACAGTAATAACCATTTTGTTGGCAACTTTAAAGAAGCAAAAAAAAAAAAAAAAACAGTGCACGATATTTGCAACACTTTCCTGCTTGTGATAAATAGTTGCCAATATTCCAAGCAATTTGAGCTGCAAACTGTAACAATTGATAATGTTACCGTAGTAATATAAGAATACATTGCAGCTGCTGAGTTACACTGACTGAAGGCTCCATTTGAAGCTGAAAGTCGGCCATTTAGTAAATCCTGGTAAGCAGGATCTATGCTGATCAATCACAGGAGAACAAATCGATCAGCAGCTTAGGTAATTTGTTTTCAATCAAGGTAATCAAAGGCGCATATATTAAAACAATATATATTATAATATATTATAATAGTCATTATATATATTGTTGTCTTAATATATGCGCCTTTGATTACCTTGATATATATATATATATATGTGTGTCATTATTTTCAAGTGCCGCGCATGCTGCCTCTTTAAAGGATGAGTTGGGGGAGAAAGCTGATTCTGTGTTTCTTCTCCTCCATATATAGAAGAGAGCGATGTGATGCATCCAAATTGGTTAGAAATCCTCCACAATATGTGTAAATAATACTGGATGACAGCAAAGAGTCCATGAAGAATATGGCAAATTATCAGGTGTGGGCTAAGTGTCTAAGTGGGGTCTGTTTAACCTCCACAGCTGAGTCACCATATACACCCACCCTAGTAACCAATATATAATGAGCAGAGGCACTGGTAAACATATATATGCAGGGGCACTGCGGCCCTTACCTTAGTGCTTGCAGGACTCCTATACATCCAGGGCGTGCTGATCATCTAGGAAGGTATACAGCAAGTAGAGAGATGTTGATGTAAAGCACAGCCACGAATTCCAAATCAGTTTTTTATCGTGTGTTCATTATCTCTGTACTAATAAAGTTTGTTTTAGAAAAAAAATGAAAAAAAGAGACAGTCAGCTAGTATTAGCATACCACCTGACTTGCCGAGCCAATGGCTGTGTACGCCATGTCACCGCGGCCCGTTGCGACGCGGGATGATGACGTCACACCCAGCAGCGCGGGACAGAGTCTAGGTGAGTATAAATCACGCAGCATTATATGTATTTGTAACCTTGATAAAGTGCCTTGTGCATGAAACGCGTAGGTGCGTTCGTGTAGTCCTATTTTTGCTGCACCACCATGCAATAAACCTGACCTGTTGCAAGACTGGAGTGTTCACCTGTATCATTTGTTCCGGTCCCATGCTGATTTGGAATTCGTGGCTGTGCTTTACATCAACATCTCTCTACTTTCTTCTCCTCCAAACTGTAAGTGGCTACTCTTTTAGATTCTCCCTTCTGTAAAACTGAGACCAAAATACTGTAGTAGCTTGGTCAAAAACAAAATATATATATATATTTTTTGCTAAATGCAGTGCTATTTATTAGGAGAACACGCTACTGAATGCTTCTTGGAGTGTTTTACTTTTCTTTTTCCTTTCTTTTTTTTTAACACTCTAAATATGATTCAGATATAGATGTGAATGCCAAATAACATTTTGGATACAATAATAGCTTCCCATGCTCAAAGCCCATAAGATGCAAGTATCATCAAGCTCATCTCCGTAGCAGAATGTACAGCACACGCTGGAACTAAATAAGCCGCATTGTACTGTAGTAATCACTACTACAATGACTAATCCCTAAAAGGTAAATCTTACTCCTACACAACACAATGTTTGTTTACCTGTTTATGATTGCTAGTGAAGTGTGATGTTAAGTGTGCTTTGGTGTTTAGTGGAGTCTGAACATAATCTTCCACAATAGATTTGTTCTTTATTTAGTTTTTATATGGAGACAGCAGTGTATGCTGCACTTTCTAATTTACTACTAAAAAGTTAACATGCTTTCTTTGTTCTGGGTAAACAGCAAATATACTGTGCACAGCCTGCCCACTAAGTATTACTGGAACTGAACTGGTCCATACTGTAGGTCCATATACTGTATACATATATAGTCATTTGGGATTTTGGGGTATGCAAGGTTGTTGTTTAAAACTTTGAAGTGTAGTCGCTCATAGGATCAAAGTAACCTTATTGTGGTTATCTGTCAAATCTCCGTGATTTTACACTTTTTTTATTAGAAAATCAGATGTGAAAGTATTTTTAAATCAGTTTTTTATGTTATATTCATTGTAACCTAAAGCAGCGGTGTGCAAACTGGGGGGGCAGGAGATTTGTCTGGGGGGGGGGGGAGGGGGCACGAGCAGTTGCAGAGGCCCCGCGCTCTTCCCCAGGCATTCAATTTATTGCCGGGGGATCGCATGAGGCCCCCGCAACACGGAAACTTACCTTGTTTCAGACGCGTCTCCATGGCAACGTGGCGGGGTCATGTGACGTCACGCGACCCTGGAGCGTCATTTGACGCATCTGGACGGTAGGAGAGGGGCGCAAGACCGGGGGAGGCCTGGCAGGGGGGCGCAGCTTAAACAGTTTGCGCTCCCCTGACCTAAAGCTTAGGGTGGGTTTGGTGACCTTATCTCTGCAATATATTCTTCTTCATCTTTTTCTAAAAGAATTTCACTCCATGGCGTGTGCGTCCATAAATCTTATTACTTGTTTATTGAGGTGGAATAAACAATGCATTACATAACTCCTGTAAATATAGCCTGATGATATTTGTAAGCACTCAGCAAGAATTTTTTCTATATGAAAAAGCACTGGTTAATATGCAAGTGAAATATGTGATACAGACTAGATTTTTAAATTGCAAAAATAATAACACTCACTTAGCACTGCTAAGATGTACACGCATAAAATCACATGGGTCCCGTTAATGCATTCCATAATCACATTTTGTATGCTGGGTTACATTATCATATTTCCCTTTTCCTCAGCTTAATAGGGTTCCGTCCCACTCTGATTAGCGTGTGTGGAAATCCCCGGTTTATTTGGAGTCCAAACGTGAGTCCGTGTATCTCTGAAAAAAAGGATTGTTGAGCATTGCTCTTTATTTTCAATAAACTGCTTTACATGGCATGAATTATTGGAGAAGATGTAGTGATTCTTTATATTTAAATAAACACAAAAATGATGGAAAATTAGCAAAAAAATATACGTTTTTTTAAACCAAATATGTATTTTTTTTTAAAATTCCGATAAAATGCTCTTGAATGTATGAATAACGTTTGCATTGTTTAATAACGCTTTGTCACAGATCCTTCCCTAATAGTAATAATTTTATTTTAATAAAAACACAATCCCATTGGAGCATACTTCAAATATCAAGGATTCTATTTTCCCCGTTGAGTCTTTATAGAAGATGCTTGTTGTCCTTAATAGTTGACATTGTGAGGCACCCTGCTATTTATGATGCTTGCCCTAAATAATTATTGTTTGGACGAAAGCATTTAGAAAACAGGTGTTCGTTTAAGCAAAAAGTAATCATTTCCAACAGTATTATTTGTGTTTACATTACAAATCTTAGCCATTTGAAAATGAATGGGTTTGATCCATTCTAAAGCCCTAGCAAAACACCACATTAATGCCGGCAACACTAAAGAGTTCCTGTACTTTGAAAGTTGTGCATCGCACAAGTGGCTAAATAGATTCAGTCCCAACATATCTACGTTAAGCTTTAGCGCATCTTAATTAAGATTAATGGCTTGTAAAGCAATCTAATGCATTGTGCCGTTGATTAACTTTTGGCCTTCGTAACATCTCCCTTAACACCAAAAACTGTAGATATAAATACTAAACAAATTCCACAGAAAATAAAATCATTCCTGGCGCACAAATCCTTTGTTGGTGAATTGCTGTGCCGGCTGTGAAAATGCAGTAGATCTGCTTGGCAACGGAGATTATCTTGGCATAGCTGTGGTTCCACCGAGATTCTCATTAAAAGTAATTTATTTGTAATGCTTCGCACATGTCACATGAATGGGAGCGAGTCAAAATGTTAAACTTTTGACTAAAGTTGGTGCCTCTGTATTTTATTAAAAGTGAATGGGAAATTGAAGGGTTTGATTTTGAAGACCCAGTTAAGGAAACAACACAATTGATGGACAAGAATGGCAGATTAGACCTACATCAATATGTGCATGCCTGTAGAGCAGCGGTGTGCAAACTTTTCTCCATGCGCACCCCTGCTTGCTCTCCTCGGCCCCGGCGTCTAATGACGCACGGGGTCGTGTGACGTCATGTTGCCATGGTAATGTGACCCCGTGGAGTCATTTGACGCTGGGTTACCATGACAACGTGTCGCTGGAATGGAAGTGTGTTATAGAGGCCTGACGCGGTCCCCCCAGCATTTAATTTAAATGCTTGGAGGGAGAGTGCAGGACCTCTATAACTGGCACCCCCCCCCCCCCCAGAAAATTTAGTGCCCCCCAATTTGCGCACCCCTGCTGTAGAGTATGCTGAGATGTTGATATGAGAGAAATTTGATGGGACCAATATCCTGGCTTGAGGCAATATGAGCCATTGTGAATATGGGCAAAAACATTATTATTTGAAAATAGAAAACTTGCAAGAGTTCAAAATAAAGTACCATGTTTATAACAAGTAAATAATATCAGAAATGTATTTTAAAAAAAAATAGTAAACTGAGAAAAACTGCTCACCCACACACATTTAACTTTGTTTAGAATCAAATCTTGTTATGGTGTGTAGGTGGTGTTCTGATAAAAATAATAATAACTCCTAGTGAAGAGGCTTAATATAAAGTATTTCATTTCACCAATATGCCAAAATCTTAAGTAGGGGGCATTGGTTTCCCCTGAGGGGGTACTATTGCTCTATTCTTCTTGCAGTGATTTCTGTTACTGACGAAGCTTAAACTAAATTGATCTTAAAACAGCAATTTGCCCCAACATTTTCATTTTTGTTTTACTTTTAAACAGGATTCAAACTGTGGGGTTCTTTAGAGGAGAACCCTCACTCCACCCACTCTCCCCACTACCCCCTACTCCCCACTACTCTACTACACCCACTACCTCCCTAGCCCCCACTCTCCCCCACTCTCCCCACTCCTCCCGCTCCTCCCCCTATCCCCACTACTCCCAATCCCCCCCCCCTATCCCCACTACTCCCAATCCCCCCCTATCCCCACTACTCCCAATCCCCCCCCCCTATCCCCACTACTCCCAATCCCCCCCTATCCCCACTACTCCCAATCCCCCCCCCCATCCCCACTACTCCCAATCCCCCCCTACCCCCCGACTACCCCGATGGCCTGTGTTATTTTTATTTTATAAACATGGGGTTCGTGGCCAACCAATAGAAAGTGGCAACATCATCCTTTGCAGCTTCCATTTGGCACGTGGCTTGGCTACTTATCCAAAAACACTCTGAAGCAACACGCACACACATATATATATATACATATACATATATACATATACATATATATATATATATATATATGTATATGTATATATATATATATATATATGTGATAACAATGGAAATAAAAGACAGCGCCCTTATTAGCATACACCTATAACCCTGCAAAACAGACCTCACACTGCAGGATGATATACCCAGCACAGATATATGACAATGCTTCTAGATTAGCAGGAAACCAAGCAAATTGCAATATAAATGGTGAAAAAACAAAATTGTGAAAAAATATATGAAAAAATAAAAAATATATTAAAAAATGTATGTTGGCAACAAAAACAATAAAAAAAAGAAAAAAATACCTATAAAAATTGTGTGTAAGTCTCTTTTGTATTGTTGACAAAAATGTATAATCAATATAAAATGATGTCCATACAAATCCTTAAAAATGAATTAGAAGTCCTGGGCAGCTAAATTCTTGGGATCACCAACCTTTTTCTTTCTTCTTTTTTTCTTATATATATATATATATATATATATATATATGCACAAAATGTTGCAAAAGTCACCCTTTTTCTATATTAATTTATATATTTAATACATGTTTCAAGAGAGGCATTTGCCCCTAAAATGGTACTGAACATTAGTATTCATTGTAATTAGTGACCCTGCATCAAATGTATCTGTATGTATAGCTTTATTTATATAACGCCATCTATGTACATAGCGCGGCACAGCAGTAATACACATGATATAATAATATAACACATAATGGGAACAAGATAAGATACATAAAAGTAACATTAGGAAAAGGATTCCCGGCCCCGAAGAGCTTACAATCTAAGTGGTAAGAAATACGTATAAAAGCACTTAATCCATAAGCTAATTTTCATACATAAAGAACGATTCCTGCTCTCCTACCAATTAGGCTAAAATAAAATAATATTCTCATGAAAAAGGGTATTTGGTTAAACCCTTTGGCCAAAGCATTTGTAAGCCTGCATGCCACGTCAAGGCAACCCGTTTAATGCAGGTACCTACACTATACTGTACAGTATAGGTACCTGCATTAAACGGGTATACTGTACAGTATAGTGTAGGTACCTGCATTAAACGGGTATACTGTACAGTAAGTATAGTGTAGGTACGTGCATTAAACGGGTATACTGTACAGTATAGTGTAGGTATGTCCGGACATCACCCTCAGGAGGAGCGCGGTATTATGTACAGTTTCTCACTACATTTCATACATGTCTAGAAGGAGATGGAAAAACCTCATCAGGAGAAGTTATCAGGCCCACACGCACACGGAAAAGAAATCGCACCAATATATAACAATCAAGTTTCTAGGTACGGAATATATAAAATGCATAAACCTTTTTTTAAATTTGATTTTTAAGTATTAAGGAAGCTGTTTATCCAAATATATAGGTTTTTTTTTATATACCAGAAGACGTGCATATAAGGTTATAGCTTCAAACTTTCCTGAGGACTACGGGATATATTTTATACCACCCGAAGAGACGAGCTTAGTCAGTTTTATCACAAAACAATGCGGAAAAACTGCCAGAGTCCTCCTCCAAATTTGATATAGGGGGGAGAGATACCTTAAGCATCCCTGAATAAAAAATGTCAATACATTTTCGCCTGAATGGAACATTTCCATTGAAAGGGTCTGACTTTGATAAACCTTCTCTTTAGTTTATAACCAACTTTTCATCCTTTATTCTATTTACTCCGGAGACCAATTATCACTCTGCTCTTTCCTAAATCTGTCTCAGCGTCTCCCCTGCTAAAATCCCTCTCCTGGCTTCCTATCAAATCCCGCATCACACACTCAATTCTCCTCCTCACTTTTAAAGCTTTACACTCTTCTGCCCCTCCTTACATCTCAGCCCTAATCTCTCGCTATACACCATCCCGACTCTTGAGTTCTGCTCAAGGGTGTCTTCTCTCTACCCCTTTTTTCTCTAAAGCCCTCTCCCACCTTAAACCTTTCTCACTGGCTGCCCCACACCTCTGGAATGCCCTTCCCCTCAATATCCAACTAGCACCTTTTCTATCCACCTTTGAGACCCATCTTAAAACCCACCTCCTTATCGAAGCATATGAGTAGCTCTGTGGCTGATACTTTACATCTCATACATCAACCTTGGCCACTTGCAGACACACTTGCCAGAACACCTTCCTACTGTCTCTGTACATTCTTCCTACCAACCAATTAGATTACTGCTGTGAAGCGCTATGTACATTAATGGCTCTATATAAATTAAGATATTCTTACGTACATCAGGCATATCATTAAAAGTAAGTCATTTGGGGGAGGTGGGAATTACTGAGGCGAAATGGCACAGATGTAACTAAAATGCGATAAAAAAGAGCCAAAATGAACTAAGAAGCAGCTAAATTAGCTGTTAACGTTCCATGTGGTCTGGAAAGCTTACCCAATCTAAGGAGTACTTACAATTTTTTTATTGTTTAAAAACCTGCACATCCTAAACCATTTCTAATAGTTCCTTACAATTGAGATTTTAGTTACATATTTTGACCACAGTACAGTTAGTCGAGGTACAGGAAACCGCAGAACAGTCAAGTTCTACCTTCTAGTGTACATGTGTTGCTTTCTTACTTTCTCCTCCGAACAGAAAGCTTCCTGCTTCTCTCTTTAGTTTTCGGGGAGGATGTCTATATGACTTTCAAACATAGATCTCTTTTTTTAACCTTACTGTTGGCAGATCCCCTGAAAGTAGGTGGGTGGAAGCTTAAACCATTGGAAGGTGGTCATCATCCTTCAAAATATACCAATCCATTTCCATGTATTATGGCTTAAACGTTTGAATTGGCCTTTGTTTGGGAATTTTGGTTTTGGTTTTTTTTTTATTGCAACCAAATTCTTCATTGCTCCCCATCTAGACTTGCTATATACTGTTTTAAATAAACTAGAAATCCTGTCGGGCCCCCTGTCCAGTTATCCATACTCATGGCAACCCGAAACCATTTGTGCTGTAGTGCGTGTTAAAAGTGAGATTTTCATACAATATTCACTGATTTAAGTTGGCAATCATGAGACTTGGGTTACCTTTTTTTCTCTTCAAATAACCACATTGCGAAATCACACTCGGTGCTCCTACAACATTATATTTTCAAGTTGCTCTTAAATCAAGCCCAGTAAGTTTACTTGGGGGGCAAAGGGGCTTTATCCTACATTTGTATTTAAACTTATAGACTAAAGTTATCAGGGCCGTCGACAGATTTCCCGGTGCCTAGTTTATGGCACGCACCGGAGCAAGAGAGGGAGGCCCGGCATGGGAGAGAGGCCAGCAGGAGCTGAGGAGAGCCCGGGTCTGGCAGCAGAGGCCGGACACAGATGTTGGGCCTGACCTCTCTGGTCGTGCCCAACTTTCTGCGCTGGCCAGCCAGGCCCCCATTGCTGCCAGACCCGAGACACTCATGCCGGCTCTCCCCTTCTGCCAGCAGCCCTGCCTATTATCATATGCGTGAAGTACACAGGAAGCATGGCCACACTGGAATAAACATACATCTCTGAGAGATTGTAACATTGAGACAATTAGTCCTCAACCCTTGTATGAAAAGTACTATTCATCTAGCTCAACTCTGTATAAACGGATAGCGTTATGTCCTCTTCACTGCTGAAGAAGCTTGTAATGGTTTACACTGTTTGTAGCAGACAGAGATGGCCAGTAATTCATTGGAACTTTTTGCAGCCAGCTTGGTGCGTTTTTACACCTTGCAATATGTTCACGGACACTGGTGTGTAAAGAAGAGCCAACAAAATAGACGAAAGCTTTTTTTTTCTCAAGGGTATTTCAGTTGGTACAAATCAGTTGATATGGAGTACATTTGGACAAATAATTTGTCCCTAGCTGCGCAATCATTTTATTAATGATTCAGTATTCAGTAGTTTGAGCATTCAAATATTTTTCCATCTAACAACAGATGATGAAAGGCCTGGTAGAGCCAGATACCCTTTATTCCATTGAATTGATGAATGGGGAGGAGACCCCACGCCCTTAGCTAAGCAATAATGGTGGGTGGTGGATGTATCCATTCATTACTACGCTTTATTCAATAGATGTGCCCAGAGATTGCAGTGTGGTTATTTGAGAACTCAAGAATGACTTCAAAAATATATTTTTTAAATGCCATAAATTTGGTGTTTTCAATGAGAATTCTAAATTTTGACAATTTTGATCATCTTGCGTGTTCTTTTTTGTTAGCAAATTATCAATAACCAAGCAATCTTTAATTTAACCCAGCAAATTAATATTGCTAATGTCTTCAATTTTTATGATTTTTAAGTTGGTATTTTTTTTCTGTATATAGAGGGAAATCATGAGCCCTATACACAGAAATTGCATACTAGGATTTCAGGTCTTTTTCTTAAGTGTTCAGCAATTAAATAGGAGGAAATTGATATTTAGGTATATTTGTTTGAAACTGTATTTCCTACTCTAGACAAGAATTAATGCACCTTTTAATTGTTCAAAATAGGCTGTAAGTGACCAAATATCTTCTGTGTCCTACGTGACTTGATTCATTTGTGTTCCTGTTATAAAGTAGATTGGTTTCCAACATGCTCAAAATAAATCCCTTTTAATTAACACTGCAGTTACAAGATCCACTATACCGAACTGTTAAATAATGTTAATTAAAGTTTAAATACTATCGTGACGTACACCTTCTGAGCGGTGGCAAGTAGAACGGTCATTATAGGCTGCATATGAGGATCATCCAGTCAACATGTAATAATTGAAACAAAATACAACGTTCATTCAAAAAAGGAAATGGTCTCTTTCCTATAATAAAAGATTTGCTGCTGCCAAGTTATTTTGCTTTATGATTTGTTTCTGTAGCTGTGCTTGTTTTATGTCTTCAAGGAGAGATTTTATGAGGAAAATAATGATTTTTTTTTTTTAATAAAGACGGCTATGGTAAAGCCTTATTTGGGCCAAGCCCTAGTTACAGACTGTCTCCTTTTGTTGTGCGAAAGACTTAAGTGTCACATCCCACCTGGGCAAGCCTGCCAAGTTTTTGGATTTCCTAGGGGAGGCGTTTTCATTCTGTCTGCTTGTCTGCACATGTAGAATTGTTGAGCCCGCTGCTGCTTTTTATTGTATTTTCTTGTACCTGCTGAATTCTTCCGTTGTTCCATTTTGATCCTATTGTTACGTTGTGTCACTGCGGTGCTTTGCCTTCTCCCGGTCTCTCACAATCCTACCCAAACGTGTTCTACTTACATATTTTCCTCTTTAATTTGCAGTGCAAACTTAATACAATACAATAGTGTAAACAGTTCGTTGGCAGAACATGCCAAAGTCCAATGCTCTTCCAAGAGGTTTGCCTACTGTAATCTATTATACAATAAGAGCCTAGGAAAGTGGAAACAATTATCTATTTATAGAGGTTTTCATGAGAACAAAAATGCAACTGAAAATGATATACATGTCACCATAACTGATAATGAGGAAACGATTGCGTGAACATCCAGGCTGACCAGACCAATGTTAAAAACAATATCTTTAATTAGCAAATCTGTTTGATTTTGTTACCAGCATAATGTTTGAAAATATCCAATATCTGCATCCTAAAGCAGGGGTGCTCAACTCCAGGCCTTCTTCAGATTTCGTGTTGGTCTCATACGAGGAATGTAGGAAGAATAAATCAATTCAGTCGCAAAAGCACAGCATTATCTAATTAGGGATTGTTAGAGATGGGAACCACTTGACATTAGCACCCATGCTATTTTTTTGTTTTGGCCATTCGCTAGAATTTCAAGAACACACAACATTTTTAGAGAAATTGGCTATTTGTTTTTTTAAAGCCTATTGAAATCCCACATCGGTATGGATTTTTATGAAGTTGAAGTAATGCAATCATTTGTATTATTATTGTGTTTCTAGTGTGGTGCTCGAATGAAAAGATGCAAACCAGAAACACTGTCTAAGTTCGTTCTTCCTATAAAATGATCTCCAGTCTTCATCTGAGAGGAGCAGTGTGAAAGATATGATTGTAGTTGATTTAATGGTCTGCTGAAAAGTGTGTCAAGTAGAGCTCGAGTGTTTTCTGTTATGTATGGCACTTCAAAATGGGCTCCGTTTATGAACTGTGTGAAGATTGCTTTAATTTCAGCTCTGAAAGAATGATAATCTTGAACAGTACCACAAGTTCTAACACGTGTTTCCTTTATTTTGGCATGGATTCAATATTCATTTTCCTCTAAACGCTAAGCTTCTCCAACAACAAAAATGCATGCACTAATCTGGAGACTATTCTTCATTAAATGAGATTTACTGTATGAAGCCTTGAAGGTTTGTTTGCCCAATGCAGCATAGGACCACCACACGTTTCATTGTCTATGCAAAACAAGGATCTTTGACTAATTTGTGAAGTACTGTTTATTTTAACTGAAAAGTTAAATAATTGAAATCCTTTTAGTGGCATGGGACCAGGGCCAGGACACTGCCTGAAATAGATATGCCAAAGTGATGGCATTTATACAGCACAAATAAATTGATCTTTAATTAGGCATATTGTTTATTTTTTCATACATGGGAATCTCCTCTCTTTGTCCCTCCACACTTATCTGGCTCTGACGAACGTCACCACGAGAGTGTATACACGAGTTGGTCACTCCACAAAGCCGCACTGCTATTACCACTCATCGAATATGTGAGTGAGCAATCTATTTCCTTAATAATTTCACCGATTTGGAAAAGGCTATTGCACTATATGCGTTTTTCTCATTCTATATACACCTGGATATGTGTGCACTCCTGATCTTCTGTTCATACCATATTGTTGCATACCTATAGTCTAGCTTAAAAAAACGAGTACAGATATTAAAGAACGCCCCTCAAAACTGTGTCAATGAAACAACTTCCAACCTGTCCAATTTGATCTTTAAACGCACACTTCCCTCTTTACAAAATGAGACTACCATACAAAACAAAGCCTTACAACAAAAAAAGATGCAAAATGTGTACATATATTTACAGAAGACATCATCCGAACACCTCAAAAAATAAGCTATTCAAAATCCGAAGGAACGTTTACACATGAAGCTACTTTGACTTTTGAGAACGCTGGTGGATTACTGCTACAGCTTAGAGGGGAATCCACGCTGCAGATGGTCCCATGTGGAAGTAATACCCGCTGATGTTACTTTCACTGAAGCCAAGGCTTTTTTTGCTTTTTATGTCACAGCTTAAATACAAATGAGCCTGGCTGCATCTCTATATGCCAGTCTCAGAACGTGGTGTACTAAATCAGGTTCACAAATTGCCCTAATATTGAATATTAGGGAGAAATAAAACAAGTGCTACGCAACCGGATGAGCATGCATAAATACACAATAAAAACACGGAAAGTTACAAACGCACCAATAAGTCACACTAGCCTAGACCTTACTGAGCTTGTCCTGTAAGGCCACGTCCATACTTGGAGAGATCACGCACGTAGCACAAACAAAAAGCCGTTTCTCAATGAGGATGGCCATAGAGCACGCCTCCCCGTCGCATCTCCTCCAGATCCTGTGGCCTCAGATCGCCTATGTAGCAGGCGTGTTCGACGCCATGTGCTCTGGAGCGCGTGCGTCTGCTATATCTGAGGCCTAAGCTTCCAACTACATGTAGTGCGGCTTTCCCCTCCCCTCCCCCCCACCTCTGGGAGATTTTGCCCTGGCTACAGGTCTGTGTGGTGCTTTATACCTGTTTGGATCCCGGAGAGATGAGCTTCCGCGATGTTGTGGGGAACAGGACAGGCTTTTGGTGATCCTCAGACTCTGGTGTCATCAGCGCCTCCAGTTGCAGAAGGCTTCAGGGATCCTGAAGACAGTCCCCACCATGACAGATATCTTTCATACTCCTACCTAATGGACTGTTACTCAGGCAGGAGTATATAAAAAGGTTATATATATGTTTTTGAAGCAAAAGGTGGCACTGTGTGCTCATTTGCATGTCATTTCCCAGAATCCCTTGCAGTGGAAGCACTGTATGCTGGGCGATAATGGTGAAAGGCAGGGTTGCAGATGTGTCTAAGACATGCAAATGAGCATACAGTAATATTTCCATTTGATATATAATTTAATAATCCGAGATTCACAAATTTTCACTCACAAACACATGTATATAAAAGGCATGTTATGAGTAAATACTCATGCTCCAATCAGTGACTGTATCTCCGCTGTCGTCCGAGCTGCCCGCCACGAGTCTCTGTACCAGCAGGAACTTACGATTTCAGTCCTTGGTGGAAGTTTCCTCCGACAACACACCACAAGCTTGTGTGGTTCCGGGTGGGGAATGAATTCCGTGTGGCAACGGTTGGATCAATGCGGACCTCTTACAGTCTATTGCGGATCAGCACCAAGACTTTTAGATCATATGTAGTCCTACGCGTTTCATCAGAAATCTGACCATCCCTGATGAAGCATTTTTAGTAAGTGGTATTTTTAATGACTGTATCTTGTATATAAGAATCCAGTGAGACAGAGCATTTTTAGAGGCAGCTAAGGATTAATGAAATTAGACAGATAAATAGTGTGCACAGGCTCTTTTGCTTTAAGGGTAAATTTACAGATGCAAAATCAAATGAATTTTAGGGAACATGCAAAAAGCACATACAATAAAATAGAGAACCGAGATGATTGCAACCACACAATTATTTGATAAACATGCACTGAGTAAATGGACACAAGTGACCAGATACACAAAATATTACATGGAACGAGCAGCTACTGTAGGATTTCACAGTGGAGGGTTTTTGTCACTTTTTTTTTAACCAATCATGACTTATATAATGTGTGGCTGAAACCTTTTGCAAGCTTCATATTGCAAAGCCAGTGTAACCATCCTCACACTGATGTGACCCAAAAGTATGAAACAGCTGTCTGTGAGTAGGTTTGCTTCCTATACACTTCTTTAACCCAGGCTGTGCTGTGAGGCTGTGTAACATAGCAGGCATAAGCTTAGCGGGGTCCATGTTAAAATGTATTAGAAACAAAAGGTGAGACTGTGCTCATTTGCATGTCATTTCCCAGAATCCCTAGCTGCAGTGGAAGCATTGCATGCTAGGAGATAATGTTAAGAAGCAGGGATGCGGATGAGACATCGGAATGTGCTCACAAGTGATATTTTTATTTACAGTCTATCACGGAATGCAAAAGTTGAGGTGCTTCTTTAGGCCAGGTAAGCAGAGCTACTGCTTTAAAGCTCTAGATGCCGGATACTTAGGTAGCGACAGGGTTAAAAGATGTTATGCAGTGCATTGCATGGCCCTTTGGCCGCCAAGAAGCAAAGTCATATGGTCGGCTAGTGAGAGCATCAAACAAAAAAAACAACTCGATGAACTCCATAGCTTTTCAGGTTTCTCCAGCCTAATTCCACTTTTTCAGCAATCCTTGTAATTGTAAGCCGAACAGGTGGGCATTTCACTCCGTCAGATATGAACTATTTCCTATATTGTCAACGCAAAGTCCGGCAAAGTTAATAAACCGAGAGCGGGTTTGAAGTTGGAATTGTTCTTGTCTAATGATGGTATCAGTAGCCCTAGCAACTAACCTTCCAATCAAAGCATAGGTGCCTATCTCTTTACAGGGTTCAGCTTTATGCAGATGACAGCCCGCGATTTATGGAAGACATAAATAACGTTTGGTAGTAAGGTCCATATACACATATACTATATATATGTGTCCATATACACATGCTATATGCACGTGTCCATATACACATGCCCTTACTATAAACCATTTTTTTTGTGCTAGATTGACCTACAACACACAACTGCGGCACTGAAATGGTTAAGTAAAGGTCAGATGCCTATAGAACAGTATGCTCATTTATAGAACCCTTTTCCTAAACTCTTTTAAGGATGACTAGCTATTTTGTGTACATGTGACATCAATACAGGTGACCTCTGTAATATTGTGAAGATCTCACTACAAATGTCAGTGATATTTGGAGAATATATATATACGTATTTTTTTTTCTTCTGCTAACTCATAAAAGATGTCGAGTGATGTAGAAATTGCTCTGCACAGATAAACAGCGCATTACAATTAGCCGTCCTTTCTTTCATCGCTGCAATATTAATCAGCAGGGGGGTTGTTCTTTAATGATAATGTGACCCTTTACCAGTATATGGCGCTATTTTATTAAAAGATATCACAGTTGACAGATTTTTTCAATCAAAGTGTGTGTTTACATTGGTTAAAAAAAAAAAAATTAGGCAGAAATAGCAAATTTTACCTAGACAGTTATCATTTTATGCTGTAATTTTGTAAAAGTTATTATTATTAATTTTTTAAACCGGAGTATATATAGTAAATTACATATATTGGTGTGATGAATAGAAGGTCACACTGTATACTTGAGACAAACAATTACGATTTTTGTTTTAAATAATTAATGTTTTACCAGGAAGTAATACATTGAGTTACCTCTCCTTTTCAAGTATGTCCTGGGCACAGAGTTAGGCAGCGCTTATAGTGCCGGCGACGCGACGGGCGGCAAAACAAATGTATTGCTGCCGTCGCGTTCGCTTATGGTAGAAGCGGCGAGACGGCTTGGTCGCGATCGCTGGAAGTCAAGCCAATTTGATTCTTCCATCAACCGCAGCGTGACGTCACCGTCACTGTTGCTGTCACGTCACTGTCTCCGGTGACGGCGCTATAAGCGCAGCCTTATGATGACATGGTTACAAATACATGGTTACATTAAGTGAACATGGTTATACATAATATATATACCTAACTATATATATATATATATATATATATATATATATATATATATATATATATATATATATATATGACATTGCATTGCTTTAGGTGAACAGGGTTACACATTATATATTTAGATTTAATTAAAAATAACGCTAATACATTTTCTTTATGTAACTGAATACATTTTCAGCTGTACTCTAAACAAATATAAGTGTTTATACAATATAATTATATAAGCAATGCATGTATTTGGGGTTGACTTAAGACTTCTATTTTCACATGCAGATTTTTACATATGTACAATTTACTAATGAAATATTATGATTTCAGTTGAAAGGATTTGATTTTAAACCCACATTTTTTTTTTTTTTTTAAGGCAGCTGGACTAGGGGGTCCCCCAAAGTAATCTGCCGATTTACTGGTCTAGAAAGTCTACAGCATAATAATACCCTGATGCGAAGATAAGTGGCGTACCCCAATGTTTGATTGTGTCCACTGGAAAGTTAAGGAGAAGTATGTGTTCGGGCCTAGATGACATTGAAGGAGTTACATTAGAATTTTCTGGCTTCTCAATTATTCTCTACTCTACCTCCCAAAATACCAATCACACACTTAATCACATTTTGAAGCATGACATACAATGCACATCCATGGAGTTCCAGAAGTGGTTCTTTATTGGATCTACTTAATATGTCCTGGGCATTCAAGGTCCTTCGGAGCGGCACATTGATATTAAGCAACACATTTGTCCGCATTGAAAGTAATAAATGCAGTAGAATGTGATATATTTTGTAAAGATACATTTAGAGTTTAATGCTTAACTATATCACTGGGAACATGGTACCTGGCACAAATGTCTCCATTGGAGCATAAACACCTTGGCCTGTAGCCTCTGTGAGTTTATCAGTGCCATGGGAGATATTTGCAGCTATGTACATGCTCTTACACAATGAATGAACAGCTTGCTACTACATATTAATCTACTTGATGACTCAAATGAAGTGCAAGGAAAAATATTATTGAAAAGTCACTTTTCCTTATTTAAATCTCAGGCTATTAACAGTTTGTGTTGGGTTGAGTACTCCTGTTTTTTTACTTATTCATTTTATAGTTGTTGTTTTTTTTTTATTCACACTTTGAATGTGCCCCATCGTATTTATACTGCAAATATTACTTATTTTTCTGCATGTAATACCGCTACTGTACCTCACATACGTATCAAACTGAAAGCTCAAGAGGCCTTAACGGCTGTAGTGAACTTTGACACCATTCCTTATGGGGCTCTTATTTTTCTTTAGCAAGCACATTCAATATTACATTGCTCACAAGATTTCCCAATTAAATGACAAAGTGTAAAATATAAAATAGAGCCAGATTTGTTTACTTCACTGAGGACATTTTGTAAATGATAGTAAAATGATGGTCATGTGGAATATGCAGGTCAAAATGAAATTGATGTTATATTCAGGCACCCTGTGTACTTGACAAGGCCGAAAGGTGTCTTACAGTAGGGGGTGTCCAATCTTTTCCCCCTGCGCCTCCTGCCTGCTCTCCTCCCCTGCTTGGCTCCGGCATCAAATGATGCTCCGTGGTCATTTGATGTCACGTTGCCATGGCAACACGACGCCACGTGACCCCGCTGCGTCATTTGCCATCGGGTTACCATGACAACGTGTCGCTGGAAGCCAAGGTGAGTTAGTTACAGAACCCTTGCGGAGTTCCCCGGCATTTAATTTAAATGCCTTGGGGGAAAGCACAGGACCTCTGTAACCTCCGCCCCCCCCCCCCAGAAAATCTTCCGGCCGCCAGTTTGCGCACCCCTGCCTTACAGCATAACACCACCTAATAAATATGGCCCTCAGTGTGTTCTCATTTGCATGTCCCATATTCAGAACATCTGCAGAGTTCATTACAAGGAACTAGCAGACAGAGAGAGTGAGAGAATTATTGTTTTTGCTTCACAGAATAAAGGCTTTATGGTTTGCCTATGTATTTTTTGCGCAGCAGCTTACATCCTCTTGCTGGATCTGTACATTATTTACTGAGCCTGTGCTTTTTTCATTTATTTCGGTATTTTCCTTGTTTTGGGTTTTGCATGGTCTGTTGGGGATGCAGGGTCTAGGGAAGTACCTTTGGTCTTTCTGGACCTGAGGGAACTGGCCTGAGGAAGGGGTCTTTACCCCAAAACGTTGCCCCCATAATTTCCCTCCTCCATTTTGTTTCCCTCACCCACCACCTTTTCCCATTGTGATTTTCCTTGTCCTTTTTTCCTTGTCCCTTTTTCCTTTCCCCTGTGTTTTCCCCGCACTTTATTTAGGGTCATTTTTATTGCCCGCATGTGTGACATTGTTCCAAGTTATTATATATCTTTGTCTTCATATTACATTTTCATTTTGGCATATTTCTTTTTTGAAAATTTTCTAAAGAGTCAGTGAGTGCTGGAACACTTTGTTGTATTGATTACAAGGCACCACGTACCTTTACATTTTGGCCCCCTAAAAAAAACTGAATAGTTTAAAGAATAAAGACTTTATTTTTGTATTTCATATATTTTAATGCACATTCATTATTTATATAGCAAAACTTGCGGTATAAGGGAAGTTAGGATATCAGCCATTGTGCCTCCCCCCCCCCCCAAAAAAAAATCCAAGCTAAGATCTCTGGAGTATTACAGCATAAAACGTAAAGGTGAATCTCTGTACAAAACATTAAAAATACAGACAAAAAAAAGTAAGTTTCCAAATAACATTTGATTGAATGTAGCTTCAAGCACAATTAGTTTGACTTAATATCATGTCTAACATTCCAAACCAACTACATTTCCTGAAATGCGGAATAGTTCTAGTTCTCTCTCCCCGCCCACGTTTTCTTTTGTTTTTTGGTAAAACATGAAAAAAAAACGTGCATTAAAACTGTACGGTGTCAACTGGAACTACTTACGTGTGGCTAGCAATGACCAGGAAACCCATCATTTGCTTGGTGTGAATTACTTTTTTCTGTGTGGGAGAACTTAAAAAAAAAAAAAAATTGCATCAATTCATCATTCCAAATAAGGACAGAACATTCTTCTATATAAAAAAAAAATATATATCATTATGTGGTTCTCCAATTAAGAAGGGTTGAAAAAAATAAAAAGTAAATTGACAATTAAAGCCAAATGTTTGATTCTCTTGGCAAGGAACGATGTTATAAACCCAATGTTTTATCAAGATGACTTGAAAAGAGACTCTCATTAAATAGCAGCAGTTTGTATTGGTGGAGAAACCTTTTTCTTTGTCAAAATGAAGATGCTGTAGTGATGAGTATTTCGTACATGGTGTAAAACCCTTAATCAGGTGTCAGGAAGGTTTCACCATCTTTCAAATAAATGAAGCTTAATTTTTTCCAAACAAGGGGCAGTGAGCTTCATGGAATATAGAATAGAGGGCAATGAGTTCAGGTCTGCCAAGCCCAGTGAAGTATTGTGGTGCCACACTCTTCTACTCTCTTTTAAACGATTCAAGCATCCATGAAGTGGGTATCTGAAGTTTTACTCTAAACAATACCACCCTCCCTTGTCTACTGCAAAACAACTGATGTTGTAGTTATTTGAGCTGCCCCTATTAATTTCACCTTTATTGCATTTGAATTTCAACCTGCTTCCAGCTTCATACCGAAGGACAAGACCTTATTGAAGCAATCATAAGGGCAACGTATTGATCACTGAATAGGTTCCTTGGCTTTATGTTTATTTACTTTTCTCTGGCTTAAATGTACAGACTGAGTTGAATGCCTTGCTCGGTGGTACAAAGCTGAAAGAGGCATACTTTGTTTGCTCATTTGTATGTGCGTACCTACAATCTTTATATCTACAGCTAAAACAAAGTCTGGTGTCTAAGATATTATTAGAACATGCTTGGGGAGAATGTGTGAGGAATGTTTATGCAGTAATGTGGCATGTTTTTTGTTACCATCCCCATATTGTAATGGCTTTGTTCTTGTGTCTTCATAAATAGATCCCAACATGTGTCTATATCAGGCACTAACTCCAGCCCCAAGGATATCACCTGCGCTGTCTCACAAGGCTCTGTATTGGGGCCCCTACTCTTCTCAGTGTTCATCAATGATCTTCCTACAGCTTGTAAAGGAGCCTCGATACACATGTATGCAGATGACACAATCTTATACGCACACAACCCTAACCTCTCTGACGTTGAACACATACTTCAATCTGACTTTGTGAGACTTGAAAATTGGATTTCCCAAAACAAACTGTTTCTAAACACTGACAAGACTATGACAATGTTTTTGGGACCAAGGCTACATTTCTAAAGCTTCCAATGAAAGAGCTACCGATCAGAACCAACTCTAATACTATCCTAGCCCCTGTTTCTAGTTTCAAATATTTGGGCGCATGGTTTGACTTCCATTTAACATTTGGGTTGCACGTTGATACCCGGATATCCAAAACCTATGCCAAACTAAGTGTACTATATAAGAACAAATCCTCCCTAAGTCTGCTGGTCAGAAAGCGTATCGCACAGCAGATGCTGATGCCAATTATAGACTATGGGGACATAGTATATGGCACGGCCCCCCAAACCCATCTTGGCAAACTTGACACCCTCTACAACTCAATATGCTGTTTTTCCTCCAATGCAGCTACAACACACATCACTGTGAAATGCTCAAAGAACTAGATTGGTCATCACTTCAGTCTTGGCGCAAAGTTTATCTCTCCTCTCTTGCCTTCAAATACATTCTGGGCAAGATACCCGCCTATCTGAACAAGTTCCTCACCCCTACCACATGCAGAACTTATCATCTGAGATCTGATTCCAAAAGACTGTTCATGGTCCCAAGTTTCAACAAAGTATCCGGCCGCTCCTCGTACCATGCACCCCACAACTGGAACAGTCTACCGGAGACTCTCACTGCCACCATCAGTCTAAGTTCATTCAAAACTAAAGCTGTCTCACATTTTAATCTGGTCTGTAACTGTTATATACGTCTATAATATATATTATTTTTAACTGTGCATGCAATGTCTTGTATATAATGTATAACCCTTTTCACTTAATGTAACTATGTATTTGTCATTACAACTCTGTGCCCAGGACATACTTGAAAACGAGAGGTAACTCTCAATGTATTACTTCCCGTTAAAACATTTTATAAATAAAGCTAAGCCCCAAGTCAAAGAGCCTCATAGGGACAGTAGGTATCTTCAGGTTGATTCGTTGCCTCTCTTTTGCCTTTACACAGAGCATTAGGAGTTTTCTTCAATAATCCCTGAAGCAGTTAATCGCACTCCCATTAACTTGAATGGAATTCTTCGCCCGTTTGGGGCTCTTTGAATAGAGTTGCAAGCTATTCAATGTAGTTGCAATGCTATTTATGTCAAATTAACGCCTTGAATTAAGATATGATATTGGCAGGGGAGGTCAAAAGGGTGAGAGCACTTTGAGGGGTCTCTGTTGCTCTTCTCTAGGGGTGATGGTAATAGGGCTTCTGTGCTGTCTTTATCAGAACAGAAATGTAGGACTTTCTCTTTAGACTCTGATATCAGGGGAAGGATCAGAGCCATGTGTGAACATGTGATAGCATTTCAGCAGACAGAGCATTAAATGGTAGACATTTCAAAGTAACACTCAAATTGTGCTCTTTGCCTATATATTCCCAGTAACGTTATATCTTCATTATGTATATCTTTATTTATGTAGTGCCCACAGCGCTTTACAAAGACAATACAGTACAGGGAATTATAATACAGTAAGCACAACAAAGTCAGACAATAGGAAATGAAATCCCTGCCCCGGAGAGCTTACAATCTAAGTGGTATCTTGGGAAATTTACGGAGACAGCAGGTAAGGGAATACGTGCAGTAGGTGGCAGTGCTCGGCAGGAGCACCTGTGGGACAATGGCTTCATTTAAGAGGTGGGATTTCAGGTTTGTCTTGAAGGTGGGGAGAAAAAGTGCTTGGCATATACTGAGTGTGAGTGGTTTCCACTGATAAAATACAGTGAGGGAAAAGGGTTTAAGGCCAGAGAGAGCTGTAGAGGTAAAAGTGGTGGAAAGGAGACAGTTATGAGTAGAGGGCAGGAGACGAGTAGGGGCATAGCGAGAGATAAAAGCTGAAATGTAGGAAGGAACAGATGAGTGGAAAGCCATAACCTCACATATAGTATGCGCGATGGAACGCATGGTGTCACGCGCGCCTGCAGCAGAGGCCTTTTGTTTGCGGCGTGTGCGCCGTTGTGCTGAATATGGACGCGGCTTTAAAGGTAACTTATTGAGTCAGTGACTAGAACCAGCTAGCAGTTCTTTGTGGGGTAAGAGCAAAGAGAGAAGGAAATAAGATGGCTTTTAACGTGGCTCTTTTAACAGTTGTGCATTTGTGAGTGTACTTGTAGGTCCTATGTTTTCATTTTGACCAGGACAGCTCTAGTGAGGCACTTTTGCTGTTCTGCAAAGGCTTCTCAAAGCATTATGTTCTGTTCTCTCCAAAATACTTTTTTTGTTAGTAGCTGTTTGGGTCAATTGGGTTGGGACTTGTCATATTATTTGCGTTTGTATTCTTTCAAGAAACTGTATTTAACATATTTTATTATAATTTAGCCACCTGTTCTAGATAAACTGTGAGTGAGCTCCTCCACACTTCACATTATAATTGAAACAGTACAGACTAGTACGTAGTTTTGAGCCAATTATTCAAAAAGATCTAAGAGATAAGTGCTGAAATATTCATTTATACCTAAGGAAGGAAATGTAGATTTAAAGCAGCATCCCACGCTGATCGCCACTCTTATGTGCATGTGTTTTTACATTTACATAAAAAGATCTCATCTTGCCCAATCAATGGATGTTTTTATTTTTAAAGTCTAAGGCCTTGTTCAGGAGATCTGAGCAGTTGAAATACTAGGCATCAAGAAAGTGGTCTGTGCCTATGCATTTGCATGAAAAAAAAATTAAACATTTTTCTGTACGAAGCGCAATATATTGTATCGTATAAGTGTATCTCTAGTGTTGTAGAATTTGGCCCAGGCTGCTCTGGCAAAAGACTTGCGCCAC
The DNA here is from genome assembly GCF_040206685.1 of Ascaphus truei. Lineage (NCBI taxonomy): Eukaryota > Metazoa > Chordata > Amphibia > Anura > Ascaphidae > Ascaphus > Ascaphus truei. The sequence continues at coordinate 24,510,054 of NC_134499.1, forward strand.
CTTTTGGGTGATGATGAAAAACAACACAGAAAGTAACATAAGCCATGCGTGTCTTAATACCTGCACCAATATGCAAATGTCACTCCACCCTAATTCCTCCCACTTGCTCAATAAACCCCCCCCCCCATTGAAGGAGCAATCCAAGCCGTTTTTCATGTTCTTATTTTTATTTTTCAAATGAGACTTTTGGTTACATCCTTTGATCAAATAATGACAAGCCTGCTAACAAACCATGTCACAGAACATTTGTATGCATTTAGCATAGGGATCTGCTACTGAGACTTACAGTACCTTGACGTTGGTTAGCAGGCTTGTCATTATTTGATCAAAGGATGTAACCAAAAGTCTCCTTTGTCTTACAGACTTAGGTTTCACTATGTACATTTATTTCCCCATTTATTGTTAGCAGAATGGGAGAAGCGCAGGGATTCACTTTCTATTTTTTCACATTATGTGAACCCTGATAGTCAAGTGGGAGTGGCTACAGGCACTCCCTGCAGAGGTAAGTATCTCCGGAAGCAGGGTGTTACCGGAGCTGAAATTAATGGGATTCAGCTCCGGAGACCTCCTGCTTCATCCTATGTAAAAAAAAAAAATGAAAAAGAAACATCCAGCTTGGATTACCACTTTAATTACTGACAGACGCCAACATACCTGAAAATAATAATACAGCTGAACCCCATTGTAACGCGGTCCTCGGGGTCCACCCAATACGACCGCGTTATAACAGGGATCGCAATAAAAAAATCAATTTTAAATGGCCGCTGCTATCACGGTTCTGCATCTGCTGGAGGGGGAGAGCTGGGATAACTCTCCCAGCTCTCCCTGAGCCCAGCGTCGCAGTGGCAGCCCCCCCCTCCCCCACGCAGCACTTACCCACAGCAGCAGCTGATCTGTGTGTTGTGCCGAGAACCTGTGAATCTGCGAGAGGGGGGGAGCGGGGGGAGGATCTCACAGAGTCAGGAGAAGCCAGACAGGAACCATCTCCCTTCTCTCCTCTCCCCCAGCGAAGGTACAGGGAGGGAGGGAGAGGTGTGTGTGTGTGTGTGTGTGTGTGTGTGTGTGTGTGTGTGTGGTGATGTGCAGGAAGGGGGGATGTGATGGGCGGGGGGGATGGAATGGGATGTGCAAGGAGGGTGATGTGCAGGTAAGGGATGTGATGTGATGGGCAGGGGGGATGGGATGTGATGTGCAGGGTAGTATTGTGTGTGTGTCCGTCCGTCCGTCCGTCCGTCCATTAGCAATAAAGCTTTAAAAAAAAAATCAAGCGGATCGCGCTATAATGGGGTTGAGCTGTAATAATAATAGCATGTTCTTGTATAGCGCTACTAGTTTTACATAGCGCTTTACAGAGACATTTTGCAGGCACAGGTCCCTGCCCCGTGGAGCTTACAATCAATGTTTTTGGTGACTGAGGCCCAGCTAAAGTGGTGGAACTAGAGGACTGTGGCCTCACCTGAGACTCTACCTGTGGAGCGGTGCAGGTGGTGATTGCAGAAGTTGTGCCCAACTTCCGGTGGGGCCTAACATCCATGTTAGACCCACCTGGGCTGCCCCTCCGGCAGGGCACCAACGGACACAGGTAGAGCCTAGGGAGGGTTTGAGTGGGTAAGGGAGGAGCAGAGAGAGAGAGAGACAGGCCTGTATAAATGCTGGTACACCATTCCGGCTGCTACAATAAGTGCTGTGGAGAATGGGCTCCAAACAGTTGTGGCCCGTAGTGCAGCTGAAACGGCTGCACCTATGGTAGTTCCCAACTAAGATTAATATATAGACACATCCTGTTGCAGGTATTCTTCAGTGCCAATTGTGACAAAATAACGTGTTTACGCCTAAATATTTCCTTTGGTACTTAGAATCCTGAGAGGGGGGGTGGAGGGGGTGAGAGAGAGAAGGTTGGAGGGGGGGGGGGAAGGGCGAGGAAAGAAGAGGGGGTGAGATGATGAAGAGGGAATGAATGGGGTGAAGATAAAAATGGGGTGAGGGAAAGAGAATTAGGGGGGGTGGGAGAGAGAAGATTGTGTCGGGCCGGGGCAGGATCCAAGCAACATACAAAAAATTCCAAAATGTTTTGTGGAAAATTGTTTTGGGGGTGGGGGTGCATGGCTGAAGGTTCACCTAGGACAGGGGTGTGCAAACTGGGGGCGCAAGATTTTTTTTGGGGGGGTAGGGGGACATGGAGAGGCATTAAATGCTGGGGGTCCACCCGAGGCCTCTGCAACTCAACTTACCGAGATTCAGCCGGCTTCGGGTTGCGTCAAATGACACCACGGGGTCATGTGACATCACATCACATCACATGATCCCACTGCATAATTTGACATTGCACTAAGGTAAGGGGGGGGGGAGAGCAGGCAGGGGGGAGCAGCAACCAAAGTTTGTGCACCCCTGGCCTAGGGTGCAAAATACTCTTGCATGGGCCCTGAATACAGCTACTAGAATTATTAACTACATTTTGTTCAATTGCAAATCCAGCAATATTAATGATACAAACATGCTACATTACGCTGTGAGAGATTCTCAAGAACATTTGTAGACTGTAAAAGATTTCCTTACGAAATGTATTTTGAGAAACCTTACCTATCTATATCTTTGCTTTGAAACGCCCTACATTTTAAAAATAGAATATGATTCCAGTCACCAGAGGAGAAAATGTGAGGTTATTTAGTCTGGACAATAAAAAAAAAAAGATTCATGGTTTTAGTTTTAAAACAATTAGCTTAAAATATTGTTTTAAATCACTCAATTCAGAGCTGGCACATTAATGTATAAATATAATTAGACGCCGTTTAAAAAAAAAAAGCCTAATTTTTGTTCTTGATATATGTCAGCAATTGTGTATTTGAAATGGAATCATAAAATGTAAAGTTTTGTTTAATCACAAGTGTCAAAAATTATTAGGTAATAACCACTACAGAATAAAATGGAATAAAAGACAAAAGGCCTATACTTAAATCATATTTCCCAGTGCTTACCATGATTTTAAGGTGTCACGTCATCATGTGTAAGTTTAGGGGTCATTTGGAAAATTTAAAAAAAAGGCAATGTCACATGATCAATTTACTTTCATAAAGGGGTTAAGATCGCTAGGAGCAATATTCTATCTTCACTACAATCTATATTCATTTGTAAAATAGTATACTATTAGGGTATTTGCTTGAGATCTGGGAGATAATGCGTTGAGACCTCTGTCAACTAAGTTCACCGTTGGCCAAGTAATTGTGTTCTCGGTTGTTCTTTCACTGTCTTAAGATTGACAGTGTGCTGCATACACAGACAGTGGCTTGTAACAACAAACAAAACAAATGCTTTTAACAGGTCAGAATCCGGAACATTTGATCCCCGCACAGAGCGCATTTTCTTAGCTTGGAACATAGGCAGAGGTTTTTTTTTCCCCTGCCAATTTAACGGCCAATCACGACAAATTATATATGCATGATAGCCCTGTGTTAGTGACCTAATTCGCATGCAGGGTTTGGTGTTAATGGAAGAGATCCACAGTGGTCTCAATTTCCTCCATTAACACCAGAAATCTACATCCGGATAGAATACCGTAGGGTAATGTAATAACAATCATTACAGGACCCTCTGCCAGCAAAAGGGATTTAACACATTAGGTCCCTGAGGTGTTACCAGTGCATTGCAAATAAATGCATTGCAGGTCACTGCTACACCAAGGAGGTTAACGCAGCTAAATATTAGGATAATAAATAGAACTAAACATTTTGACCAGTTTAACCACTGGTTTAGTGAAGCCTGCCCGTAGAAACAAATTGTCCTCTGCAATGGTCCTGAGACCTAGTAATTGCCTATGTTCTTCACCCTGTGATTAGAATTGAATGCAGATATTTGTCCTGAAAGTCCTACTTCACAGATCTGCGGATGCAATATAGTGTTGCTGCTTAAATTGGGAGGAAACAAGGCATTCGGTTAATCCTCCGTTAACATTTGCTGCCAAACGAATGTCTGTTTTACAGCCACTGAATGGTTACAAACCAAACCTGCAGAACGTGTTATGATTATATTTCCTGCAATCTTGCACCGTAACATATTAGAGCAGGAGTGAGCAACTCTTGTCCCCGAGGGCCACCAACGGGTCAGGTTTTCGGGTTATCCCTGCTTCAGCACAGGAGGCTCAGTCGAAAACTGAGCCACCTGTTTTGAAGAAGGGATATCCTGAAAACCTGACCTGTTGGTGGCCATTGAGGACTGGAGTTACCAACCCCTGTATTAGAGTGTAATAGTATTACTAAATAAAGCAGCAATGTGTTATCTAGCTGTAGGACAAAATAGTGATATGGGTGGTTTGCCAACACGCCCTAAAAAGGTGTTGGTCCTGAACCCGGACACCCTCTCCTTTTGGGAGTGCCCTAATCCTGTTACATAACATTCTGCTTACATAAATGGAAAAACAGATTAATGAACAATGTCTAAGAGGGAAGGAAGCTGGTGGGCGAGATAAAAGTAGGCTGAGAGATGCCTTTCTTTATTAAGAAGTGTATTCTATATTTTGTATACAATTTATTATGCAGAAGTATACAGATGAGCTAATGTGGAACAAGAGTTTGAAAGCAATGAATTGTATTGATGCACAGCTACTGTATTTGTCTAGTAATGGAAACCCACATACAGAATTCAACTCTTAAACAAAGACTAAGCAGAAGGTCTTGATAAACTGTTCAAGGGAGGATGCCTGATTGGAAATTAGTCTTTTTTTCATTTTTGCAGAATGAACATTCTTCAAATAATTTTCCATTTCATGCAGAAATATTCCTGTAAGAATGACGGTATTTAACTTCTTCATATTTCATCATATGCCCTACATTATTCATTGAACTTTCTATTTTAGGCCTAGATAGGGTTGCCAGGTGTTCTGTATTCAACCGGACTGTATTTGGACACTCTGTCCAATAAAACAGAGGTAAAACTGGACATGTATGTGTCCGGTATTATCTCTCTGGACATAATGACCTGACTGGCTTGGGGGGCCGCGGGAGAGAGTAGGGCTCTTGCTAGGGGGCTGGGAAGCTTCCTCTATCCTGATTGTCTACTGCTAGGTAATTGTGAGGATTGGACCTCGGCCTCGCCCTCATAATGCATTGGGTGACGCACCTCGCGCGTACACTGAGCGCGAGTGCCGCAATACTCCTGCCAGCACCGGACCTAGGCTCCGCACCGCCTTCCGCGACGCAACGGAGGACGCTCCTGGCTCCAATACACGGCGGCACTGCATTTCCAGAAGTACACGAAGGGTTAATGCTGTCAATTACTCCTCACCTGCACTTACCCCTGCCTATCAGTGGACTGAATATGTCTGAGGGGCGGTTCCCTTTCATTACCTTGCAGCTGTGGGCTGCCTTTACCATTGGCTGTCTGCCATTTAAGTACTGAGCTAGTCCTCCCACAAACTGGCTGAGCATAAATTCTTGTTTGTGTACCCGTGCTTGCTGCTTGCTGTTCATTGCTGTTACTGTGCCTTGCCTGACCTTTCGTTGTGACCCCTGCTCGTATCTGGACTTCTCTCTTCTGTGCCCCTGGACCTCGGCTCGCTTCTGGATTCCCGCTCTCTCCTCAACTAAGGATTACGACTACTCTCCTCTCTCCAACCCTTGACTACGGCAAGTACCACGACTTACCCAAACTCTTCTAGCCTGACCTGGCTACACGACCCTGACTCTGCAATCCGGACCTGGTCTCGCGGTTGTAGGGCGGTGGTTATATACATCCCCACCTCAGCCTCGCGGTCTAGTCTCGTTTGTGGTGAACACATGTTACAATATGCTCAGCCCGACAAACATGGACCCCGCTGAGGTGGGTCGACGATTGTATGAACACGACAGTGTGTTCAAACACTTGGAGAAATGTTTGGCACAAAATGACCAGCGAATGGAACTGCTGCAATGCTCAGTACACACCATTAGTGAACAGATCAAATGTCTCTCTTCTCACACTGCTCCACAAGCAGCTGCCGCTCCTGCTCCCATCCCATTGGTCCTTGTTTTTCTCTCGATTTAACTTCGTCATATCGTACCTGCCTGGCTCTAAGAATATAAAGGCAGATGCTCTTTCCCGACAATTCCTTATGGAGGATAAGACGGAGGATCATCAGGAGACTATACTCCCCTCGGTTTGTATATTTTCAGCCAACACCTTCGATGCCTTACCAGACATTGCAAAGGCTCAAGTCCTAGTCCCTGATGGCCGCCTATTCATGCCACCTACCTTTCACAGGAAAGTAATTAAATGGGGTCACGCATCCAAAACAGTTGGTCATCCAGGTACGAGGAGGACGATCGACCTTTTGGAGTGGACCTTCTGGTGGCCAGGTATGCGCAAGGACATCAAGAACTTTGTCTCTGCATGTGCCACTTGCGCTCAGAATAAAACGCCTCACATTAAACCTTCGGGTCTTCTTCAACCTCTCCCGATCCCGGAACGTCCTTGGACTCACCTTTCGATGGACTTCATTGGGGAGCTGCCTAGCTCTAAGGGGATGGATACTATCCTGGTGGTGGTTGACCGCTTCTCCAAGCAGGTGCATTTTATCCTGCTCAAGGGTCTACCCAGTGCTCTGAGACTGTCTGAAGTGTTCATCAGGGAGATCTTTCGGCTTCATGGAACACCCCAAGTCATCATTTCTTACCGAGGTTCCCAGTTCATTTCCAAATTCTGGCGAGCCTTCTGCCAACAACCATGCATTTCCCTTCACTTTTCCTCGGGCTATTATCCTAAAACCAATGGCCAAACTGAACGGACCAATCAATCCCTTGAGCAGGTCATTCGCTGTTTCATTTCGGACGCTCAGAAGAATTGGACGTATCTCTTGCCATGGGCAGAATTCTCACATAACAATTTGCGTAATTAATCCACTCAAGAATCGCCCTTCTTCACCAGCTATGGTTTCCACCCTTCAGCTCTTCCTACCACAGCTTCCAGATCTGGGGTTCCCACTGCTGAAAACAGGATTCAATATCTCCAAGATTCCTGGGAGAAAATTCAAGGAAACCTTAGAAACGCTGTCTCGATACAGAAAAGACAAGCGGACTGTCATCGCCGTGAGACTTACACTTACACACCAGGACAAAAGGTCTGGATGTCGACTAAGAACATCCACCTGAAGGTGCCTCTCCCAAATTGTCACCAGGGTTCATTGGACCTTTCGTCGTCTCTGAAAAGATCAATCCAGTGGCCTATTGGTTGAGGCTGCCAGCTTCGATGAAGATCCCTTCAGTGTTTCACATGTCCCTGTTGAAACCTTTCATTCAGGTCCCAACTCACCCACTCCAGGTTCACCTCCTCAATCTATCCTTGTAGAAGGGTATCAAGTGCAGCGCTGCATTTCCAGAAGTACACAAGGGGTTAATGCTGTCAATTACCCCTCACCTGCACTTTCACCGTCCCTGCCTATCGGTGGACTGAATATGTCTGAGGGGTGATTCCCTTTCGTTACCCTTTCATTACCTTGCAGCTGTGTGCTGCCTTTACCATTGGCTATCTGCCCTTTAAGTACTGAGCTAGTCCTCCCACAAACTGGCTGAGCATAAACTCTTGTTTGTGTACCCGTGCTTGCTGCTTGCTGTTCGTTGCTGTTACTGTGCCTTGCCTGACCTTTCGTTGTGACCCCTGCTCATACCTGGACTTCTCTCTTCTGTGCCCCTAGACCTCGGCTTGCTTCTGGACTCCCGCTCTCTCCTTGACTATGGCTACGGATTGCGACTACTCTCCTCTCTCCAACCCTTGACTACGGAAAGTACCACGACTTACCCTAACTCTCCTACCCTCACCTGGCTACACGACCCTGACTCTACAATCTGGATTTGGTCTCACGGTTGTAGGGCGGTGGTTATATACATCCCCACCTCAGCCTTGCGGTCTAGTCTTGTTTTTGGTGAGCACATGTTACAGTAATGCAGCCAATCAGGAGGTGGTGTCAGGAGCCTGAGGGTGAGCCCAAGGAGAGGAGGAAACAGCATGGAGCGGAGAGAAAGGTTTGTGTGTGTATGTGTCTCGAGTGTGCTGCACCTTTCACCAATGTGTCCAGTATTTTTGAAGACACCACCTGGCAACCATATGCCTAGATTCACTAAGATTTGTTAGTCAGGGCAAATAATGTACTGTATCTAAAATTGGAACAGACTTATTTTCCCTGACTTCTGTACCTCCAGATACTGTACATCACCCTATACAGCAAGGGGGAAGATATCTGTGAACACACCAGAGGTAGTTATTATGACCTAAATAATATTGCGCTGTTTCCTGATGCTAAACTTAACACAGCTTGGTAAATAATATTGCAGGCTATAATTAAATTATTTGCAAATATCCCTTTGAATAACTGCCATTATAAATAACATCATGCTTTTTAGAAGAGTAAATACTGCATTATAATTAATGGGCGTGTGACGGAGCAGCCTCCTAGATGGGGTCAGTAAGGAGTTCACACTACTTTCAAAGAATATGTCTTTATTTCCTGGACTGGAAAAGCAGGTTACAGTACACAGCACTGTCAAAACAACACAACAAACAGAGCACAGATCTGCCATACAAACAAAGCATATTTTAGTTTGGTGCAGCGAGGGAGTCTGAGCTCGGCCCCAGACAAGTTCTCTGGGAACCTGCTCTTTCACAGGATGTCAAAGACTGACCTCAAGGAGTCTTCCGTCTTCCTTTAATCTCCATTGGGAACAATCCTTGTACTCGAATAATAATAATAACTTTATTACTGCTTTTCTCCAAATAGCACTCAAAGCACTTCACAATTACAATACAGCATGCAGGATTCTTACAGACAGTCCCTGCCCAGATGAGCTTACAATCTATGTTTTTGGTGCCTGAGGCACATGGCGATAAAGTGACTTACCCAAGGTCATAAGGAGCTGACACCGGGAATTGAACCTAGCTCCAGAGGCACCGGATTCAAACTCAGTGATCATTGTTTACAGAGTCAGTGTCGTTACTCACTGAGCCGATCCTTCAGGCAGACCTGGAAGCTAAGGTGTGGTCTCCTGGATCTGGAGGAGCGAGCTTAACCCTGTCACTCTATTTTCTCCTATATACGCTATCACAGGCATTAACTTAGTGCCCCCTTAAATAGGCTAACAGAGCTTTGTGAATCTGGGCCAGTGTGTTTAAAAGTGCTGTATTGAAGATTTTGACAAAGTGTAGTAAACCTTTTTTGGCAGACACCCGGTAGGGCCCTGGCCTCCGATCCTGGGTAAACAGTCCGGGTGGTATCTATTCTGCAGTGCATTGCAATGGGGTAAGAATACAATAACAGTAAAAAGACAGTATTAACAAGCACTGGTGCAATAGATATTTATCAGCCAAAGAAAGGCAGAAAATGTGAAACTGGAATAAAGATTATTGTCACATTTCTACCCATATTCAACTTTGAACTAGACATATCATATAAAAAATTATCCCATTATATCTACTGCCCTAAATTGTCCTTCCAAGAGCTCAGAAATATATTTTTGATACATAACGGTATAAATAGTTTAACAATGTCTAATACAATGCTGTGCACCATTGCTGTTATTTTAGTAGTTGGCTAATAATTTATGTGCAACTCCATTTTCTCAGTGTATAAGCTAAAGAGCAATTTTGTATAGAGACACATATACAAAGACATAAAGAAAGCATTCTGAAAAATCAAACTATCGGTCCAGACTTTTAAATCTTTAGATCCTGATATCCCAAAACGTTAATTTTGATTTGTAGGCCATGGGTGTTTTTTTAAGTTGTTTTGTTTGTTTTCGTTTGCAGATTTCTCCTTTTCTAGGAACTATATTTTAGTTATAATTGCAAATTTCAATTGAAATTGTACCCCTTTTTGTTTGTTGTATAACTGATCATTTGATGACTTTTTTTAACTATAAATTTGGAGTACTGTATGTATTGTTCATACATTAAAATAGCCTCCCCTTGTATTGCAATTTACCGAAACATTCTTACTGAGACTAATAACTAGTAATAATTTGATGCCTAAAAAATGTATACATGAAATCACCATAATTATGTTTCTAGTCTGTTCATGAAAACATACCTATGCTTGCTATTTTATTACGCCTTTTAACGACTTCTTTGAAAAAATATGCGAGAAAGCTGCAAGCTAATTTCCCCTAAATAAATAAAACTGTGTTAGGAACAATTAGAGCCAGTGGACCGGGTACAAATTTATATTTTTAGACTTTTAGAATCAACTCCTGTTTTTTCCTTCTTGATTTTAACAGTTATCCTGATATGCAGTTGTCATCTTTCGCAAACGTGTTCCCCAGAGTGTGAGCCCCTTTTGGCTTAATTGCCCGGGGTATTTGTCAACGATTTCCCCCTGGAGACTTGGTGTAGCTTAACTATGATACATTTGACTTCTTTATTCTGAGAAGCAAAGTTAATTCATTGTAGCACATGTTCCCCTACCTTCTAGAACAGGGGAGCGCAATCTTTTTTCCCTGCAACCCCCTGCCGTCTGTCCCCTCTCCTCGTGCCCCCACTGCTTACCTTGGTTCAGATGTCCTGGCGTCATTTGACGCCGCATTGCCATGGCGGCGCGTGACCTGGAGCATCTGAAACAAGGTAAGTAGAAATTTACAGAGGCCCTGCAGCTCCGACTACATTAATTTAAATGTATTCGGGAAGCGTGTGGGGGGGCCTCTGTAAACCCTCGCCCCCCGCAGCGAGTCTCATGCCCCTCAGCCCCCTACTTCGTGTACCGCTGCTCTAGGAGATACGTGTTGCGGCTACTAGCTGTTTGTGGTGAGGCATACCTGTGAGGGTGCAGGAGAGCTGAGATGTCTGTGTTGGTATGGAGACCAGGACAGGCTTTTGGTAGTTCTTCGTGGTGTCAGCGCCTCCAGTTGTAGTGGCTCCAAAGTCTTCTGGAGACAGTCTCCACTAAAACACACTCTATCCATCCTCCCTGCCCAAAGACTGATATCCAGGCAGGAGTATATAAAAGGGATGGTTTATTGCAGTCACTGCAGTTCTTTCTCATACACCAGATGCAAGGGCTCAGATGATCCAGGCCTCTAGATGGTGTTTGCTCTGGAGCATCAGATCTCCTCTCCTCCTGATCATCGCCTCTAGATGGTGTTTGCTCTGGAGCATCAGATCTTACAGGCCCAGTCAGCCATGAGGGCTGCCTGGCCTTTCTCACTCCCAGACAGGAGGAGAAGATCACACTTCCTCTCCTAAGAAAGGAGGAGAACAGACTACCTACATTTGGCACTGCCTCCCTGAGGAACCAGAAGGGGAGGGCTCAAGGTCTGTACCTATACCTTATAGGCTATACACAGGCCATGAGTCACCACCACACTTCTGTCACTCAGAGAGGAGCATGAGGGGGGTCAAAAGCCCACAGAATGACCTGTCACAGCCTAGACTGCTTAGGAGTTATGTGACAGGGGGAAGAGACAGGCAGAGTTGACTAACCATGTTACATCATAATCTACAACTTTGAAAGCAAGGACATTTTCTATGTACGTTACAGCTGCGTACAATAATGTAAAAACGCTGTTGAAAAGGTACAATCTACTGTACTTTCAGACCATTTTTGTTTAGTAGATACAAATGTTGAAAGTAAAAAGCTTATTTACTTTTATTTCAAATGATTACTCTTGGGCATATTCAGTGCAGTATTACAGTCATTCGTAAGTAATGTAGCGTGCATGGCGTTCAGGGGTTGCAGAATCTCTTTTGATCTCTACACTGTATATGGACGTTGACCAAAAGTAAAAAAGATTTATGTACTGGGCCAACGACATAAAGCCGGCACTGGTAGAACCTTTCCGAGCAGCTTGAAGAACATACTGTACGTATCTGTAACGAGTGCTCACCACAAACAGGACGGGATGTGAGGCTGAGGTGGGGATATTGGTAAACACAACCTACAACCACGTAACCACGTGCAGAGTGAAGGTCGTGTAGCGTGGTCAGGGTAGGAGAGGTCAGAATGGTTGTGATACTCTCCGTGGTCTAGGATTGGAGAAGTTGGATGGTCGTTATGCATAGCCGGGGTCCAGGGGTAGAGAAGGTGGAAGTCCAAAAGCAAGCCGAGGTCAAGGGTCAGAAGGCAGGGGTCCAGGTACAAGCTGAGGTCAAAAGGTACAAGAGAGCAAGACAGAATGCACAGAGCAACAGCAGGGCAGCAGGATGCTTGAGGCAAGCACTACGTAACATAAACAAAGTTTATGCTCAGCCAATTTGCTTGAGGCAAGGCAGAGCATATAAGGATCAGATAGCCAATCAGAGAGCAGAACAAGGCTGTGAGCAATGAGTCATTAGACATAGGCTGTCAACTGATAGGCAGGGGTGGGGTGTATCGCAGGTGTGGAGTAGCTGATGGTATTAACCCCTTGCATGCCTGTGTTAGTGCGGTGCCGGCGTGTAGTCCTATCAGTGCTAGGAACATCCACCTCGACATCACGGACCTCATTGCGGGGGCGGGGGCCAAAGCCCAATCCCGGTAGGTGCAGCGCTTGCGCGTGATCTTCGTGCGGGGCACGTCACGGAACGCGTCACGGTGGCGGGACCGAAGTCCAATCCTCACAGTATCATAGGGATATGGGGTTTATGGTTTAAAGCCTTTTGATAATCTACCACGGAACATACAGGTATAGACAGTTATAGATCTTAGGCAAATATTAGTATTTAAGACTATTACTTCAATACTAAAGGTACATTCCTGAGTAAACAAAATGAGAACCGAAAAAATGAAGTTAATCAACATAATAACTTGTGAAAATAGTCCATCACTGAGTGGTATAATTACTTAAGGATATACATAAATAAGTGATTATTTTGTGGGTGCAGTGCTGTGAACTGATAATGAACGTGGAAAGAAAAACAATAGAGCTAAATATTAGTCCCTCAAAGAAATTCACTTGACCGCACACCACTGCAACTAAAATATAATGTCTATTTTCAATATACTAAAATATCTATCACTAAACATGTAATGAATGAGTGGGTGGTATGTAAGATTAAGTGAGAGAATAACTCTGCGTACAACATTAATTATATAATCAACTGGTGATCTGGCAGTGTCTCTATATGCTCTGTAACAGCACATAATGGTGCTGTGTATGTTGGCAATTGAGTGCAAGTAATCAGCGTTAACGGTAATTATATTCCACATTGGATACAGCGTCTAAATCACGTATGAGGTCCCTACACTAACTGTGGTTAGGAAAAAGTTAATACGGACATCATAAAGAGTCAATGTATCAGTCAGTTCTATGGCTGAAGGAGTATAGTATATGCTAGCCGCTCCTATGACGGTACAGGAATAGTGCAGTAGGATTATAACTAGCAATATCCACTTAAATCTGGCTGAATTGGTCAGGCTATCATCCTAATATAAAGGTGTAAGAGGCATGTACAGAGAGACACACCAGGAGACAGTTTTGGGGAAATTAAAGTTAAAGTTGCAGTCCTGCTGCTCCCTTGAGGGCCCAGCCTCTGGCAGGTTCATGGGTCCTTTTTGTCCAGGAATATAGGTCTGGTCTCTGGATGTCTTGTTGTTATCAGCACAGCCTTTGTGCTCAAGACATCTCTCCTTTGTCAGCACAGTTCTGACTGTGCTAAGGAGCCTCTCTTGGTCTGTCCCAAGCAGGCTATTTTTTTACCCTCCTCTGATTACCCAGATAGAGCTGGTTAATTGACTAGCTGCAATTAACCAGCTCTCTGCTAGATTTCTCAGACTACTAGAGGCTTTTAATTAAACAGGGAATCTGGGCCATTGTGTTTAAAAGTGCTGTATTGAAGATTTTGACAAAGTATTGTAGAACTTTTTTGGCAGACACCTGGTAGGGCATTAATGAAATTACAGTACTCGCTACCTTCACGCACTTGCCTAATTTATAACTGGTCCCTACAGTTCTCTCACTTATCTTATGTAGCCAGGTCACCTGTTTCCCCCTGCGTCCTCCTAGGGAGCCTCCGTGGCCAGGAGAGATGCCGGGAGCTGCCGGAGGCCTGCGGCAGACCCGACGGCCATCCCAAGGGTGGGGGCCGTTGCAGGGAGCGGTGCGCTGTCTCCGCGAGCGGGCCGGTTGCCGGGGACGCGATCGGGCCGTTGCTAAGGCCGCGGTCGCGTCTCTAAGGTCCCGGCGGCCGGCGAAGAGAGCGCCGCCATTACTCCACCACTCGAGCATGCGCAGTGATCGCGCGAGTGTAGGAGCCAGTCAGGAGAGTCGCGCGAGAGTAGGGACAGTGAGAGGGATGTTGCGGCGGCCATTAGGGGTTAGTGCAGGTGTAGGAAAGGCACGCATGCGGCCACAATGTTATTACAGGCGCCCAGGGACTACAATTCCCATAGTGCTTAGCGAGGGAGGCACCAGGTGCCTCATAGGAGCCAATAGGGCTGTAGGACTGCCAGGAGGAGAAGTGGATACATTTGGCGGGCTTGTAGCTACGTGGGCAGTCAGAGCAAGGAGCAGCCAAGGGAAGGAGGTAGGGTACAGGAGCGAGGGACTCCCTGTACTAGGCCAGCACCCCCTTGGCCCAAGATAGCCCTGAGTCCCCCAGTAGTGTGAGTGTTGCCAGGGACAACCCTCAGGATAGGGAACCTGTCACTTACTTTAGTTGGCAACTGGGGAACAGAAGGGAAGATAGGGACAACTGGGGGGTTTCATAGCGGTAACCAATCCGGGGAGCCATAGCCCAGGGTCCTGTTGTAAGTTAGTGGCACGAGACAGCTGGGGGGTTCATAGCGGTAACCAGTCCGGGGAGCCATAGCCCAGGGTCCGTGTTGCGAGTGGCGAGGTGAGGGGGGGTTCATAGCGGTAACCAATCCGGGGAGCCATTGCCCAGGCCGGCGTTGTGCGTAGTACGAGGCAACTGGGGGGGGTTCATAGCGGTAACCAGTCCGGGGATCCATGGCCCAGGGCCCGTATTATGAGTAGGGTGGGTACAAGACCTACCTATATAGGATAGGCAACCCCGAATGCCCTAGGAGATTGACCCTTAAGCCACTTAAGGATGCTGTGCTATAGGGACGGCCTGTAGTGTAGGGTGTGTCACGTTGCTGTATCGTTAGAGAGGGACTTAGCGGATGCTGCGGTTCCAGTGACGGAGTTCGGACCCACGTTGGGGGTCCACAGAGAATATCGCCAGGATAGGATCAGACGGATTCATCACGCGTCTGACCCTTTGTGAAGCGTTGCTGATCCGAGCACTGGAGTGCTCGGCAGGTATCTACAGTTCTAAGTGCACCACCGGGCCCTTAGCTTAATAGTGACTGCGCAGTCACCCATTGATTCTCTGCAAGAGTGCGGGACATTGGGTGGGGTTCTTTGGACACTGGGTGGGATCACCTAGTGTTGGGGAATCGCCCTGCGAGACGTTACGGTTAGTGTCTCCTCCTGAGAGGGACACAGGTTATGTTATGAATGTGATGTGTCGTATTACATGTTAGTAAAGTCCTTAGTTATTATACCCCATTGTGTATGTGATCATTGTGTTTGTCCTGCGAGGATCCACTCCCCCTCTGGTGGGAGCCATCGCAGGTGGAGGCGCTGCACCTATTGAGTAAGTGGTTACCCCTAGTATAATTGCCCCAGGTTCCCCGTGGCGGAAGCTCAGCCCTCCTGCGAGCCAACAGGTAATGCACCACACCGATAACACTGCATGTTCTACTCACCCACACTATATATGAGATTGGGTGGGGTGGAATACCCGTTACATTTGGAGGCGCTGCTGAGAGAGACCTGGGGTGCCCTGTTCCATTTTTTTCTAAATTGTCCGATTCATATTTTTCATCATGTCGGTGCCGTCACAGCAAGACGTCGATGACTGGGCCTTAGCGCGGCAATTATCCCCAAGGCGCGTGTTTGTAGTGGCCGGAGTATCCCATGATACGGCCTTGTCCACAATGCGCGCACAAGTAAGAACTTGCCCGGAATTGGCCACTGCCCGGGTGACAGACTATAAGCTGGACACTGACGGCCGGGGGATTACCTATCTCCTGTTATCCACGCGTGACATATGCCTAGAGACTGTTCCCCATGTATTAACCCTACCCGAGTCCTCCGCAAGGGACTGTCTCATGATCTATGCAAAAAGCTGCAGTGTAGTTAACAGGACTGTAGTCAAAATGGAGGCTCCTGCAGCAGGGAATGCTAACAATGAGTCACAGCTAAAATGGCGGCTCCCGCCCACTCAAAATGGCACATGTGCTTCTGACTGCCAGGCTGCTCAGAAAAAGGTTGCAGAAATCTGTCCGGGGTTGGCGGGAAAACCAGAGCCCCGCCCCCGCCATGTGAGTGAGCAAAGTGAACAGCTATCAGCAATTTCTGTTCCTCCTAAGGAAAGTACGGGATGCAGAGAAACACACCCGCAGCTGTATGGAGCATGGCGTAGAAAAGGAGGGAGCTTGTCTTTTCTTGTGTGCCCATGTTTGCAAAAGGACTTAAATTTGTCTGGTGGTATGGACTTTAACCCCTGTGGGCCACCAATAGACAAGCAGGTGGTAAGGGTGGACAAAGAGGTGTGCATACAATGTGTTTGTACTCAGTGTGACTTCCCAGGTGGAAAATTGACTTGGGGACCCAAGAGTGTTTGCTGCGGAGCACAGTTCCTGCAGCTCATGATGCTGCAGCCTACGGAACCCACCGAGGAAGATGCGATGAACCCCTCTACTGAGCCGGTCAATGATGCTAATATACCTACCTCAAGAGCGGAGGTTTTGGAGGGCCCGTGTGCCCTCGTGAACATTCTAGATCTGGTTCCTGAGCAGGAATCACCTGCCAAGCTAGCTATGGAACCGAGTGACACATCGGTGGCGATGCGCCTACCGGCGAACCACCCCAGCGATGTTACAGAGGAGACAGCGGATTCACAGGGTAAGGTGGCTGTACCCCCATCTTCTTTTAGTGATGTCATTGAACCCACCGTATCGGCGGATACAGAGCCTGCTGTGGGCCTGTGTGCCCTACCATGGCCAGTCCGGCCTACAGAGGTACCATCGGTCCCAGGCTTGGGATCAGTACCTGTTGACGACGACAAGGGTGAGTTGACTGCCCCAGGGGTGTTGGGTGTGAGCCTCCAGGTGACCGCGGAGCACGATAGCTTCTTAAGTCTGGACACCCAGCCGAATGGCTCCACTCGACATCGCGTCCTGGTGGAGGTGTCCCCCTTAGAAGATAGCTGTCCTGCAGTGCGAGTGGACCAGTACCTACCACCTATCATCCAGGTGAAGAGCACCGTCCGCTCCTTCGTGGTGTCCGGTGAAGCACCGAGGATACCTGACAGTGTTCCAGAGGAAGAGAAACCCATCGCAAGCCAGCAGCGTGGTAAGGAACCCCCTTGCTCCCCACAGGCTCCGATGGAGGTGGCCGTGCAACAGGCCAGAGTTACGGCTCCTGAACTGAGTATGAGCCTGTGCGCTCCAACCCATATGGTCCCAGGACTGGGATCCAACGCTCCCGAGTTTCAAGACAGAAAGTGGACTGCCCCAGAAGTACAGGGGGCAGGTTCCGCGACAGCCGAGGTGGGAACTGGCAGCGTCCCCGAGGACCTGTTGGCCACCGTGAATCCCCGCAGTGGTAAGGTATCTACCCTTTATCCCCTGCCAGGTGAAGCAGAGACTTTGAGTAAAGAGACAGTGTCCAATTCTCGCTTCTCAGTGGAAGCTGAGCACGTATGTAGGGACAAGGACTATGTGGCAAAGGAGCTAGTAGAAGTTGCCTCCTTTGCGCCCAAGAAGAAGCGGCCCATTCGTCAAGTAGTGGACCGAGGGAAAGGTCCTGGCCGCCTGGCCTGCTGCTTCCAGGCCATGGATGATCAAGTAAAGGTTGGTGTGAAGGACACTGTGCTATTCCTTCCACCAGGGGGAGGAAGTAGCACTGAACCAGTGACTGTTACGCCAGAATGTGTTTTCCGAGAGATTCACCCCGGGGAGGCTCACGGACGCAAAAGTGAGGTACCCCCACCTGATCAGTTAGGGGCACCCCACAAATGGTCTCAGCTGGCGTCGGGTATTGCTGGGTGTGATATGCCATGTTTTGGTGAGGGTAAAGTCGATCTGCTAAGTGTACCAATTATGCAATGTAATTTTTTATTGTGTAAACTGATGCCAGGTTATGTGGTTCCCCAAGCAAGGACGTTGGGTTTTTCACCAGGGGGAGAGTGTAGCCAGGTCACCTGTTTCCCCCTGCGTCCTCCTAGGGAGCCTCCGTGGCCAGGAGAGATGCCGGGTGCTGCCGGAGGCCTGCGGCAGACCCGACGGCGATCCCAAGGGTGGGGGCCATTGCAGGGAGCGGTGCGCTGTCTCCGCGAGCGGGCCGGTTGCCGGGGACGCGATCGGGCCATTGCTAAGGCCGCGGTCGCGTCTCTAAGGTCCCGGCGGCCGGCGAAGAGAGCGCCGCCATTACTCCACCACTCGCGCATGCGCAGTGATCGCGCGAGTGTAGGAGCCAGTCAGGAGAGTCGCACGAGAGTAGGGACAGTGAGAGGGATGTTGCGGCGGCCATTAGGGGTTAGTGCAGGTGTAGGAAAGGCACGCATGCGGCCCCAATGTTATTACAGGCGCCCAGGGACTACAATTCCCATAGTGCTTAGCGAGGGAGGCACCAGGTGCCTCATAGGAGCCAATAGGGCTGTAGGACTGCCAGGAGGAGAAGTGGATACATTTGGCGGGCTTGCAGCTATGTGGGCAGTCAGAGCAAGGAGCAGCCAAGGGAAGGAGGTAGGGTACAGGAGCGAGGGACTCCCTGTACTAGGCCAGCACCCCCTTGGCCCAAGATAGCCCTGAGTCCCCCAGTAGTGTGAGTGTTGCCAGGGACAGCCCTCAGGATAGGGAACCTGTCACTTACTTTAGTTGGCAACTGGGGAACAGAAGGGAAGATAGGGACAACTAGGGGGTTTCATAGCGGTAACCAATCCGGGGAACCATAGCCCAGGGTCCTGTTGTAAGTTAGTGGCACGAGACAGCTGGGGGGTTCATAGCGGTAACCAGTCCGGGGAGCCATAGCCCAGGGTCCGTGTTGCGAGTGGCGAGGCGAGGGGGGGGGTTCATAGCGGTAACCAATCCGGGGAGCCATTGCCCAGGCCGGCGTTGCGCGTAGTACGAGGCAACTGGGGGGGGTTCATAGCGGTAACCAGTCCGGGGATCCATGGCCCAGGGCCCGTATTATGAGTAGGGTGGGTACAAGACCTACCTATATAGGATAGGCAACCCCGAATGCCCTAGGAGATTGACCCTTAAGCCACTTAAGGATGCTGTGCTATAGGGACGGCCTGTAGTGCAGGGTGTGTCACGTTGCTGTATCGTTAGAGAGGGACTCAGCGGATGCTGCGGTTCCAGTGACGGAGTTCGGACCCACGTTGGGGGTCCACAGAGAATATCGCCAGGATAGGATCAGACGGATTCATCACGCGTCTGACCCTTTGTGAAGCGTTGCTGATCCGAGCACTGGAGTGCTCGGCAGGTATCTACAGTTCTAAGTGCACCACCGGGCCCTTAGCTTAATAGTGACTGCGCAGTCACCCATTGATTCTCTGCAAGAGTGCGGGACATTGGGTGGGGTTCTTTGGACACTGGGTGGGATCACCTAGTGTTGGGGAATCGCCCTGCGAGACGTTACGGTTAGTGTCTCCTCCTGAGAGGGACACAGGTTATGTTATGAATGTGATGTGTCGTATTACATGTTAGTAAAGTCCTTAGTTATTATACCCCATTGTGTATGTGATCATTGTGTTTGTCCTGCGAGGATCCACTCCCCCTCTGGTGGGAGCCATTGCAGGTGGAGGCGCTGCACCTATTGAGTAAGTGGTTACCCCTAGTATAATTGCCCCAGGTTCCCCGTGGCGGAAGCTCAGCCCTCCTGCGAGCCAACAGGTAATGCACCACACCGGTAACACTGCATGTTCTACTCACCCACACTATATATGAGATTGGGTGGGGTGGAATACCCGTTACACTTACATAACCCCACTCACTCATTTTATGTTTAGTGATCGATGTTTTAGTATATTGTAAATACATTTTCTATTTCAGTTTGGTGTGCAGAAGTAAATTTCTTTGTGGGGCTAATCTTTAGTCCTTCACTTTTCTTTACATGTTCATTCCCGAGTAGCTGAGCCTTTTTGTGAAGTTTGTACCAAATTATATTGGTTTCTACCAAGTAATCTGTTTTGTTTTCTTAGAGCTTGTTGGTTTCCTGTAAGCAATTCTTTGGCTTTTTTTACATGTTATGTTTTGGAATCAAAACCATAAAAACATGCTTAACATGACTTGAGGTTTACAGATCCATCAATTTATAAAACAGTGGTGCTTTTCATTTTAAATAACTTTAAGTCAAATCTAAAGTTATAGTCCATATACAATAAAGTACACTACGGTATATGCGAAATTCAAAGCAGCTGTGTACAACAAAATTAAATGTATGTATATCTTTCTTTATATAGCACCCACAGCTGTACTTAGCACTTTACAAAAGAGACAGTACAGTACAGGGAATTATAGTACACTAAGTGCTGGAGACAGAATCAGACAATAGGAAAGGAAATCCCTGCCCCAGAGAGCTTGCAATCTAACATCTAAGTGGTATGATGGGACTTACAGAGACAGCAGATGCGGGAATAAGTTCAGTATATGGTAGTCATTGGTATGAGTGACTGTGGGTGTGGGATAGTAGCTGAGTCTAGGCTATTGAAGAGCTTAATTTAAGAGGTGAGTGTTAAGGTTTGTCTTGAAGGTGGGGAGAGAGGGTGCTTGGTGTATATGGAGTGTGAGAGAGATCCACAGGTAAAGGGGCAATTAGGAAAATGGTTTAAGGTTAGAGACCGCAGTAGGGGTGAAAAGGAGACAGTTATGAGTAGAACGCAGGAGACGAGCGGGGTAATACCAAGAGATCAAAGTTAATATATACAGTCGGGAGGAGCAAAGAAAAGAAAAACACGCCAGACGCTCTCTCAATATAAAGGTGCAGTGCAGGATATATTGGATACTTCTATATCAATAGTGAAATTAACAATTAATATTGTGCTTAATAAGTGAATAAATAAGGATAAGATACGCTGCTCAACCCAGAAAGGATCGTCCCTTTGATCCTTGTAGATATTTGTTGTCTCGTGGTAGGGAGCGCAGAATCATATGTAGAAAGAGAAAAAGACACACATGGGGAAAACTATTTTCCTATAACAATCTTGAAGAATAGATGTGAAATGCACAAACGGCGCCACAACTCACATGGCCCCAGATAAATTCAGACAGTATGTAATATCCTTAGTGTGTTCGCATAAAACTTGACCCCCTTTGAATCGAATGGAAGGTATGCAGCTCAATGACCCTTTTGGAACAGAGGTGGCACATAGAGAAGTATGGATGTAAAAATATTTATAGATATAAAAAGATTAAAAGCATATGCACACTTACATATGTTTGTGCAAAGCAACTCAGAACATGGCAATGACTCGAACAGTGCCGCGTACTCAAGAGTGGAACCGCTACTGTGATCACCGCTTCCAGATCCAGCTCGTCGATCTTGGCACCAGCTGTCAGTCTCGTGATAAGACGTCCTACGTTCTTTGCCTCCTTGGTGAAACACGGCTCAACGCGTTTCGCTTTGTCGGGAAACCGTGTATGGCTCTACAAACCATTAAGTCTTAAATATCCCTCTTTGCTGTTAAGGGCTATTAAATCTAACCAATCAGGAAAGGTAAAAAGCAGAGGAAACCCTCACACAGCCCTAAGGGAATTAATACACAGGGCCAAACTGCGAAAAAAACATACACAAACAGCAGCCAATCCTATTTCTATTGTCTGCTGTTTGTTTTTTGCAGTTTAGATAGGTTCCCTTTGGGCTGTGTGAGGGTTTCCTCCACTTTTTACCTTTCCCGATTGGTTAGAGTTAATTGCCACCTATTCAGAAGCAGGGGCTGATTGAGCCATCTGTGCTGAAGCAGGGATATCCTGAAAACCTGACTTGTTGGGGGAGCTTGAGCACTGGAGTTGAGCACCCCTGTTTTAGACTAATCAGACATCCATATCACTGTTGGACTCATAATCCCCACCCCCACCCTCACCACTAACACTATAATTAAAAGCAGAGAAGGAGATCTTTGATGTTTTGCTTTGAGGGTAAAAGTAACTCTCACTAAAAAAAGAAAATACCAATAAGTGTATAAGAATGCTAGATTTTCCAACTTCCTGGCTAAGCATGGACTCATTTTTTCCCCCTGAACCATCTAAGTTCAGTTGGGAGCATTTATGTAAACAGATGGGAATTTCAGGATTGAAATGTAAACATTCCCAAGTTCTTCCAGCTCTAATTTACGTAAGGTTCCAAGGTTGTTTTCACAGAGATATTGTTTTTTTTTTTCTGTCCCAGCTATGTTTACTTTTGTGAGAGGCATGGAAATCATTTCACATGGAAATCCTTGGACATCTCACTAAAAGCATCAATCCATTCTAGCATACAAAAAATATACATTACCACAAATTGCTCTCATTGTAGGCAATGCTTCTATGCATTAAATATTTTCTTTCATAGCCCAAAATCTAGCACTGGAAAGCTATAATTATATTGTGAAATTCTGAGGAACCCGAGACCTCTCTAATAGCATTGTCTTAGATCTGATGCATTGTAAGGAACCCCAACCCTCTCTAATAGCATTGTCTTAGATCTGATGCATTGTAAGGAACCCCAACCCTCTCTAAAAGCGCGTCTGAGATCAGATGCATTGTAAGGAACCCCAACCCTCTTTAATAGCGTGTCTGAGATCAGATGCATTGTAAATTCTTCCGTATTTGGTACACTTTTCAAATGACCTGAAAATTGCAGAGAACACTTTGGGGATGTCCGGGAAACCCAAGGGTTCCTAGGAACCCTGGTTGAAAAACACTGGTCTGCCCTTAGTCACATTGTATCAGGATGTATACAGATGCTCATTAGATTACAATTCCTTTTTGTATGCATTTTGCAGAACTCCGTAGCACTGTGCCTACACTATGTATGACTTTCTCCAGTAACCTTTGGGGAATATGTTTAAAAAGCTGCAATGAAATTGATGCCAAGTAAATCATTGCACATGTGCACTTTGTTAGACATCAATTTATCAAGGTATTGTCTTTTTTTTACCTTTTTTTTGCCTTTTGCATCAGCTTGCAGTTTGGGGTCTGGCTGTAGGTGGAGCTAGTGAGGTGTTTTGTACAGATTTAGCAGGAGTTATTACCACCATAATAAATGCATAATAAATGACGTGTTAACGCATGCCTTATCCCATTAACTATTGTTTCGAAAGTGCCACATTAGCGTAGACCCAAGTTGTGCTCTGAGATACTTTTTAGCCTTGTAGATATTAAATGCTTTGCTTAGGACGTAATATGGTGAAAAGAGGGGAGCGCAGGATATAATAAAAAAAAGTGTCTAATGATAAAGTAAATAGTGATATATAAATAAGGATATTCAACCATGAACACTGTGATGTTCTGTTCTCTTCTTATGAGATATGTGGCGATCTTCCTTCAATTTCTCACAGCGTTGTCGAAAAGAGAAAAAATCCAGTGGTATAGATTGTTGACAAGAATTTGTATTGTGATGAGAATACAACAGTTGCACTCACATTTTGGAAATACTATAGGCACGATGTACAGGGGTCTTTGGGGATACCTTAAGTCCTCCATTCCAGTCCGCGATATTGCAGTGCCTTTCTCCCTCCTTGTGAATAGGGGAAACCCGTGATTGGTTACTAAGTCCGGAGAGGTAATACCGGACACATACATGCCCCCCCTGCACACATACAGTACATGTCCGGTATTATCTCTCATTTTTTACCGGACAGAGTAACCAAATACTGGGCTATCCGGTTCAATACCGGACACCTGATAACCGTAGTAGGATCTGTAAGGAGTTTCCCCTTTTTGCCCGCAAAGACACAACAATCCTGGCTAAAGCTACTCGAGAAAAGTTTTTTCTGGAGTTTAGGGGGCTTACACTATTCTGTAAGGTGTGATAGCACAGATGACATAGTGCTTCACAGCAGTAACACACATGACAATCATATAAATAACAAATAATACAAATAACACATAATGGGAATAAGGGCTTCAGACATAAATGTAACATTTAGGGAAAGGAGTCCCTGCTCCAAAGAGCTTACAATCTCAGTACCTGTAGCAGTGAGTAGGCAAATCATTTTGAGGGCTTTTTCTTGTGGTATCTCTGCAAAGTGAATAAGGCCAGTTGAAGTGAGTAACGTTACTGCAAATGTGAGTAAGTCCCAAAAACATATTTACTGCTCTATACTTTGTTATTCACATTTCTTTATAGAACTATTGAATGCCCTAAATGTACTTGTTATATTTCTTTTTTTACTGTATACGTATTGTATTGGTGCCCAGTTCTACACAATCATTTTGCACGGATAATATAGTTCAAAATAGGAGTACTTATGGAGTATGCTGTATTGCAAAATGGAGGTCTAACCCATTGTTGAGGAAAAAATACTCAAATGGGATTGTGATGCAGGCAAATCTCAATAATTAGAGACATTGAGGCATCTTCAATAAGTGGTTTTTTGACAGAACAACTTCCTTCCTGTTCACCCGAATGGTCCATAAGATATCTTCTGGCGTCCGCAGGTATCATATGGTGCTTAATACATAACATGAACCACCAATCTGGTATGATTTGTTTGGGGGGGGGGGGGGTGGGATGGGGGGGAAACAGCTCTGTTACTCGCAATGTCCAAAAACTTTTATCAAAGTAATGGCTCAATGAATAACCCATTGGATGTACAAAGTTCATTATTACATGTCACCAGGGCCTTTATACAGAATTTTGTTAGTAAGACCTTGTACTTAATGCACTTCTTCCAATATGCATAGCTCTTTGAGTACTTGATTAGATGTCATGCAGTTTCCTTAATTTGGGATCTTTGTATCCCGCTAACATGTTTAAGCGTTACACACAATCAGTCATCTTAAAGTGTGTTCTAATCAAGGCTTCTTCTTGCTTCGTGTTACCAGTAATACATTCGAAAACTGTATTCTTCTGGTCAGAGTGTCTGAAAACTTCCAGATAAAACAAATCCCATTTTGTGTGATTAGCAAATAGAGAAGGGTGGCTATACTCTCAGCATTTCAGAAAGCCATATTTGGAGTGAAATGCAGTATTGTTTCTGTAACCAATAACTGCTTTTGTTAGGTGTAACATCAAATCCTGAATCGTACCATAAATTTACTTTTTAAATTCCATCTTAAATCCTATCAAAAATGGATGTATTTTTTCATTGTCAGTTTATCACAAATTCTCAAGCATATTATGTGGAAACATACAGATATCATCTACTAGAGCAGGACTCTTCAACTACCTTTCCAAAGGGTCTGGAGAAGAAAGTGTACCAACAGGAATGCAGTAAAGGGCATTTATTTACGTATAAAATGTTTTACCAAGAAGTAATACATTGAGAGTTGCCTCTCGTTTTCAAGTATGTCCTGGGCATAGAGTTAAGACGGGCCCCTGCTAGCACGTCTGTTTTTCATCCCTAGTGCGGGACTCTTGACGGTGTGGGTGTGCCGACTAAAACGACCTAAAAGGCCCACATATCAGAGATTGTCCGTGAGTGAAATCTAACACACGCTGCATGTCCTGATTAGAAAATACATTTGTCTATTTATCCTGAGGTTTGTAACTTTTGGAAAGTGTCAGGCAGACTTGGGCTACGCTTATAGTGCTGGCGACGTCTGGCTACGGTCGCTGGAAAAATCAAATCGAGATGACTTCCAGCAATCGCGACCAAGCCGTCGCTCCGTCACGCGACGGCGGCAATGCATTTGTCTTAATGCGACATCGCGTCGCTGTCACCACCGCCGGCACTATAAACGCAGCCTAACTAAGAACCTGGTATTGTTCTACCACGATTGATTTTTCCTTGGAATTTGTAAGAGTGTATCAACTAAATATGAATCCTTTCATTTCTTTTCCCCACAGAGTTACGCTATGTTATGACTTGTGTTTCTATCTTTATTATCCTTGGAGTTACTGTGCGCCTCGGAACCTCTAAAGAAAATCTTGAAGAAAAAAAATCTTGAAGAAGAAACCGTATTCTGAGAGAAGCCTACCACCAGGAATTAATTAGTATCATACTTCAATGTACTAATTGGTCGCAATATTTGATCACAAGATAGAATCTGGAGCGCATTGATTCATTATATTGTCCATGTGTATATAACCAACTCTATGTAAACGCCTTTAGAGCGTTTATATAATTTTTATTTTTGTTTCAACCATTTAAAATATTTTTGCATCGAAAAATATTTTAATTATTTTTGTTAAAACTCATAAGCCCTTCGAGTGACGTATTTGGCACATGGGTTGCAAGTTGATGATACCTGGCTAGAGGATCCCAGATAAGGGTTGCACAATGTGTTACAGTTTGAGAGATTGGCAAAAACTCTGGATACACATGTTGGACATGTATAGCTAGATTCAGTTAAGTTGAAAGGATTTGTGTGTGCACAGGTGCCTTTCAACGAAAAAGCAGAAGCACATGCCCCATTTAGTATGTCTAACCAGTAGATACACTGTTGAGTGTTGTTTTAAGAAATAGTGTTGGTATCTAGTTTTCCTCCATCAAGACAAGGAAGTGATTTTCATTTCTCACCTTACTCTGCCCTTGCTGTAAAAATAATCTTGATGTATGCATGCCCCAGCCTCAAAGCCCCTATAATCAGAAATTAGAAAATATGTGGATGTGTGTAATTTGACCTCGTTAACATTTATGGAGATACACGATTCTGGCAAATGTGTGGTCATTCTGAGTTATAAGAATTACATTTTTATCAAAACTAAAAAAAAAAAAAAAAGTATTTTCAAAAGTGGGTTTTAAAGCTGAGAGGAACATTAAATGATCATGTCATGATGTACAGACAATAAAATTACACCTATTGATTTTAAACCCATCAATTAGTTTATCTTGTGTACACCTAAAAAAAATCATTCATTTGCTTTGTAAATTCAATGGAAATATCAAATTGTGTTTTCAATATGATTTAAATGGTGGGGAGTGTAATTGCATTATTTAACAAGCCTACTGTACATGTCTATTTCATTTTTTAAAGAATGCTGTTTTACACCTGATCATTCTATACTTAAGTGCAGCATTATAAGCACTTTGAAATCCTGTGTGGCTGTGTTGGTCCATTTTTCCATGTAGTATTAGGAGGGAGAGGGAGTAAGTGGTATGATCACTTTTATTGGACCAACAAGTAGTTGATATGTTACAAGCTTTTGAACCTCTCAGGGTTACCCGATTTTTCAGGTTTGTCGGATAGACAGATATTTAATTTCCTTCGGAGGTCTGCCAGTTCTCTTTTGGTTATTGTATTATGGCCTCCTTTGTGCACTTCTAGATTTTTTATTTTCTCTTGCAAACTCAGTATTTGTTTATCTCTCCCTTTTTCTATGTGCTGTGATGCTTATAAGCTTGCCCCATATCATGGCCTTATGGGCTTCCCTCAGTGTAAATGGTGAAGTCACACTTCCCTCATTATTCTGGAAATATGTATTTGCTTCCCTAGTAATGTCTGATAGAATTTCTGGCATTTTTAATAGTGACTCGTTCAATCTCCATGTACTGTACTTTTATTTGGTTTAGTATGTATGTTGTCAATCTGTATTTCTACTGGGCTTAGTCTGACCAGGTTATTGGGTGCATTATAGCTTTGGATACTTTTGGTGTTTGGAGGGAATCTATAAATATATAATCTATCCTAGTGTATAATTTGTGAGGTGCTGAATAAAAGGACAAATCTCTCTTTTGTGGGCTCATTTCCCTCCAAGCATCTCTTAGATCAAATTATTTTCTTAAAACTTTTTTTGTTTCCTAGGTGTCATAAGTTTGCTTAGAGTAAGTTTAGATCTGTTGTGTTTTTTGCTTAGTGTTATTTTGAAGTCTCTTGCCATAATTATACAACCTGAGGTCTTCTTACCTATTATTCTAAATAATCTTGTGAAGAACATTCTCTTATTGTCATTTAGTGTGTAAACATGTACTAACATTATCTGTACATCTTCAATGTTACCTGTGAGTATTAGATATCTTCCTTCTGGATCTTTCTTTACTCTAATCGACATTCAAGGGAGAATTCTTTGCCATTAGTATGGCCATCCACCCCCCCCCCCCCTTTTTTTTTAATACATTTTTTTATATTCAGACATTGCTATCCTTCTCTTGGTAGGGTTGTTTAGACTCTTTGTGTTGTGTGATATTAATCTCAGTCATTTTTATTTATCTGTTTTTAGAATCTTCTTCTCTTATGGATTTGTTTCCTGTTTTTATTATTGCATTACGGTATATATTTATACACACGTTGTCCCAAAAATAATAATTAAACAGTAAGGGTGTTATAATGACATAAAGAGAATAATCCAGGTGTCTGACATAATGGATTAATGGATTAATGTGTTCAACTTCTTGTGAACCGGCTTTGTTTGAGGAAGCACAGCAGTGCTAGTCTCACACTCATAACTCAGAGTTAGGACCGTAGGGCGGGTTTGGGCAGTGGGCACGCCATTTTTTTTGTCTCCTCACTTGGAGGAATAATTGCCCTTCTGGACTGTAGTACTTGCTTTTCCAATAGTTTTAAAACAAAACAATTCAACAGTTTGAACCATATGCAGTCATAAAGTTATCTTGTTCAATGCTTGACTAGCCATTAACATACCGCTACTATGGAGTTTAACTGGGTTAGGTTACTTGCCTTTAATAATAGCGTAATGGAAGCCAACATTGTATTTTTCTAAGTTGTTCTTTCTTTAACTCTATTACATTTGTAACTTTACTTCTCTATTCCTAGTTGCATAACATTTTAACAATTTAACTTAAGTTATAAACTTCTATCTTGGCGTCTGCAAGATTCTCACTTCCTTTGTCCTGCTCTTCCATCAATATATATTGAACTGCTGTAACTTAACTTCAGACTACAGCACATTCTAGCAGAATCCAACATTTTACATAGATTATCTCTTTGTTCGGTTTGTCACCTCAGTCTCTCTTAGAAGTCCTCTTAGGCCTTATGTCCTTGTTGGGGTTTTTTCTTTTTCCCCCTTTTCTCTTTTCATTGATCCTAGGCTTTGCAAAGTCTTATGATTTCTGTGTCTCTCTTGACATTTCTCTATGCTGTTTGTGTCTGGTGTCATGAACTCTGGTAGCTTCAGCCCCAGTCTGTCCAGAAAACCTACCCCCTCTTTTGGGTCTCCCGTGAGGGCAACCGTTCTATTCCTAGTGGCTATAAGACGGAATGGGGATCCCCACTTGTATCGTACTTTGTTGTCCCGCAAGGTCTTTGTGATATGCTTCAGGGCTATCCTTCTCATTAGGGTTGATGGTGCTCATCTCGCCATTTAAGCCCAAACTTTTTTCTTGCCAGGGCTAGGATCGCCTCTTTGGTTTTAAAGTAGTGAAGCCTCACTATTTCATACCTTGCTTTTCTCCAGCCTGTTGTCTAGGCCTAAGTGCTCTATGGTCTCCATCCAGGACTAATGCAGAAGGGGGCATCTCCGGTAGTATAGTAATCCGGTAATGCAGCCATTCTGTTGAGGCTCCATCTAGGTCTGTAACCCTCTCTGGCATATTTTTTAATCAAAGATTATTTCTTCTTGCCCTATTTTCTTGATCCCCATGTTGGTCCCCTGTCAGCCATTTTGGATTTTAGGGTCAGGATCTCTGTGTCCATTGCTGTCTGACTGTTAATGACTTCATCTACCTTTTGTTCCAATGTGTCTACTGTATGCACTCTCCTGTAGAGTTGGCAAAAGTTTGAAACAGACTCCAAATTCCCACAAAATCAAAATAAATGAACCCACTGTACACTCCCCAAGTTCACCCTCCAATGCTAGCAATACCCACTTGTAAGGTCCCCCCTCCCATGGTTCCACAAATCTATCCAATTATTTACCAAATAACAGGCAGGACACCTTCACCATAATTCCAAAGGAGAGGCTGGAGGAAAACTTAGCACAACTTGACACTTTAAACAATGTACAGTATTTACATCCCCTTATATTCATGTCAATCTATGCATCTCTCTCTATCTGAGTCCTGTGACTAACTCTCTCATGAACTGACATTTTTAGCTTTAAATCACAACTGCCCTCCCTAG
Organism: Ascaphus truei; assembly: GCF_040206685.1. Taxonomy (NCBI): domain Eukaryota; kingdom Metazoa; phylum Chordata; class Amphibia; order Anura; family Ascaphidae; genus Ascaphus; species Ascaphus truei. The sequence continues at coordinate 24,540,160 of NC_134499.1, forward strand.
AATCCCATGCTGTCAGCTCTTCCGAAGGTTCCATGAACAGCAGCTCAGCTCTTCCAAAGTCTAGGCATTAGACACTACTTTCCTTCTGGTTCTAACTCCACACTTAACCCAAACTGCACTTGACCACCTTGCCATTTCACTCGCATGGCTCAATATATGCACAAAAGATGCTAATTATGAAATCATGTATTTTTCTACATTAATTGATAGACTGGCAAATCAACAGACTACCATCTATATTTGGAGGTTATCCATGGCAAAAAAAAATGCCAAATTTGTATAACTTATACCTGTATACTTTTTATAAATTATATTGCTAATGATCTCTGCCATACTCCAAATTAAAAAAGAACTATGAGAAAATAGGAGTATATTTTTATTACCAATCTAAAATATTCAATGTGCTATTTCCTTTTATCTCTTAATATTTCCCCGAATTTTCTGCAAGATCTACCCTCTGGCAATAGTTACATTGAACAACAAAACTCCAACTGCACCACACACAGTCAAAATCAAAAGCACATGTTTTTAAAATATTTGCTGTTGAGATGGTCTCAGTGCTGACCCAAATATTAGATTTATGAGTATGAAATGTATCTGTTTTGTTTGATTTGGTTATGGTTGCACAGCAATTACAACTATCCATAAATGGAAAGTATTTTTTTCTCAAACCCAACACATAACCAGTAATGCTTTGGTATATATTGTTAGGTGATTTTAATTTTCAGTATCTTATTGACATTGTCTTAACACCTTATTGGCAGCTCTAACTATAACATTTTAAAAATGCTGAATTTCTTTTACACTAACTTTTTTTTTTGCTGATTGGAATATATTTTATGGGACCGAAATTCTGCAGTAAATATTTGTGTTATTGAGCGCTCATGTACTATACAACAATGGATGTGGCGAAAGATTTGTTTCATAAACCGTACTATAATTTACAAACAGTAGCCAAAATCATCCAGTCCCAGTTGGATCTAGCAGGAGCCATCTCTCCTTGTTTGAATCAGGAATTGAGCTGAAATGATGCATATGATGAAGGGTTCTCTTGTGGCCTAAAGCAAGCAATAGTAAAAAAATAAAAAATAAATAAAAAGACTCATCAACTAAGCAGATTGCCAGCGATTGTTAAACAATATATATTGCATGTTTCTTGGTATGTAGACAACGGTGAGTCCCATTCAAATAAATAGAGATCCATGTTTGCAGTTTATAAACTGGATATTCTAATTAAAAGAAGGTTCCAAGAAAATATATTATATTTACTCAATATGAATACAATCAGTTGACATACAAAGTATGCATGCAAATAAAGCAATGTTTGCTGCATTTAAATCCCTATAGCCGAGTAGGGCTTAAACCTACTGCTTAATGTCAATATACAATAAAATGTAAATTAAAACCTGTATTATACTATTGTTTGTCTTTTGTCTATGGTGCATATATGATTTCAAGCACTTGCAACGGCTCTAGGATGTCTATCTGACACTGAACTAAAGCCATTACTTTCAGTTGCTAGTTATAATACGACAACCACAAGCTATGCTATCAAATTATTTAATAGGCTTTAACAAAGAGCCATCACTGCAAAATATAATGTCAGGGATGATGTAGCTGTCTTATGACATAAGATCGCTCAAGTACATTAAAGTTTATAATGTCGCACTGGAGAAATGTACCTTTCATCCCAAAGTTTTGCCCCGTCATGTTCTCAACACTACTTGTTGTTATAAAGTTGTGCGAGAATCGAGGATGTATAAACACGGAGAGGATCACACCGAGGGACATATACTTATAGCATAGTCTTCCAAGACACAAATCCATACATGAATGAATATGCCACTTCTTTGAAATATACAGTAGGAAACCATGAATAATCAGCAGTGATAGAAAAATAGGCCGCTCTTTAGCAACTGTCGGACAGAAGGTTCTTATGGGTGACCAGGGGGCATTTATAAGTTTAAAGGGAGATTTTGAATTCACAAGAGTCAGGAGGCAGCTATCTTTACAAAGTTACATAGTAGATGAGGTTGAAAAAAGACAAACGTCCATCAAGTTCAACCTATGCTAAATTTAGACAACAGATACTTTATTCTATTTCTATACTAACTTATCGATCCAGAGGAAGGCAAACACAAAACCCATAAGGGGAAAAATAAATTCCTTCCCGACTCAAAGAATTGGTAATCGGATTAATCCCTGGATCAACATCCTTCCCATGTATACTTATTTGGTATATCCCTGTATACTTTTCCTTTCTTAAAAGATGTCCAACCTTTTTTTGAACAAATTTATTGTATCTGCCATCACCGTCTCCATGGGTAATGAATTCCGCATTTTAACTGCCTCTTTGATTTGTGATACTGGAAGTTCCAAGTTGTGTTTGTAGCAACATTAGAGGCGTTGAGGGAAGACTTGCTTGTGATAACGGTTACCTTCCTTTGCACATTTAAATTTTGTAACCCACCAAGTCAAGACTGGCATTAGGTTTCTTTGCTCATTAAACTTGCGCCATATGTATTAAGCTTGAAAAAGATGGAGGAATACAAAGTTACTGATGGCAACTTCAGCCTCTTTGTTTTCCTTAGAGAAAATGTAACGTACAATAATATATTTTACATGAAGCTTTCCTTATGAAAGCTGTAAAAGGAGTATCATGGCTTTAACCGATACTAAATATTGTGAGAATGGTAGGTAATGTTGGCTTATTTGGCAGAGTTCTTTGTCTCATCTTCTATACATACTTTGCACAACATGTTAATTTGAGTGTCTGCCAGTGAGGATACCAACAAAAACCTTGTGTGTTCTACTGGTCAGATAAGATAGGTTGATAATGATTGGGACTGAATGAAGTTGATGAAAGCTGTCAAGAAAACCATTTAGAATGAAACAGTGGATAGATCTCTCTTATTTGGAAACCACTGATTTGATGCAAAAATGAGAAATCCAACAGACTTTCAGAAAACCTGCAGCAAGTTAAGGGATTAAATATTGTTCTCTCCCAGCAAATACATTGACGCACTTCATTTCACGCCGCCCTAGCATGACCACTCGAAGGCCAGGTCCATAGTGCCTTCACCCGTGCGGAGGCGCGCGCGGCCGTGACATCACCTGCTTAAAGCGGGTGTGTTTTTTGGCCATGGAACGAGTGCCATCCGTGGGCGTGTCTAGGGGCGTGCCAGTGACGTCACGGAGCTGGTCCGCCCTCATTGGGAAATCGGTTTAACTGATTTCTCAAACAACATGCGCCCCTCCTGCTTCAACACGGACACACCCGCACGCCGTATGGACGCGAACACTAGTCTGTTCGCTCAGTGTGTGGACACCTCCGCATGGTCTGCAGTACCATGGCCCCAGCCTAATAAACTTTTAAGTGCTTTTCATGTTAAAAAGCCTGAAATCTCCCTATATCAGAACCCCACCGCATACCTAAAACTCCCGGGAGGACAATCCAACCCAATCCATATAAGAAATGGAACCAGACAGGGTTGCCCCCTCTCCCCTCTGCTTTTCGCGATCTCTATTGAACCACTAGCATCTCAAATTAGAGCCGACCCGAACATCAAAGGCATAACAATCGCCGATAAAAACTATAAAATATCCCTTTTCGCGGATGACGTAATTCTGACCCTAGCCGACCCACACATCTCCCTCCCTAATCTACAGAAACTATTAGACCAAGTCAGCCAGGTCTCAGACTATAAGATAAACATGGATAAATCCGAAGCGCTGAACATATCTCTCCCTGATCCCATTTGGAAGCTTCTACAATTAAATTACAAATATAAGTGGAACTCTTCCCACATAAAATACTTGGGAATAAAAATTTCTAGCTCATACAACTTATTGTACAAGGCAAACTACCCCCCTCTATTTGACCAAATCAAGAGAGACCTAGACACTTGGAATGCATACCAGATCTCCTGGTTTGGCAGAATTGTCTCTGCTAAAATGAATATCCTCCCCCGTCTACTGTATTATTTTCAGACACTCCCAATCCCAGTCCCCCTGGCCGAATTAAGAAATATACAATCACATATCCTACGTTTTATATGGAAACAACGTAAACCTAGAGTCCCGAGGTCGGTACTCCTCTCCGCAAAGACAAGGGGAGGACTGGGGGTCCCTGACGTGGTTAGATACTACCTTGCAGCCCAGCTTAGGCAGGCGGTGGTCTGGAACAGCCCCCCGAGCTCTGCCTGCTGGCTAGAAATTGAGACTCACCACGCATCCCCCACCCCCCTTACAGTACTATTATGGTCCCAAGAGTACAAGGAAAAACGACCTCAGAGGCTCGAGCTTGGAGCAATGAAATGCACGTGGTCCACATGGTTCAAGAACAGAGGGAAATATGGCCTAACTTTATCCCCCTCCCAACTCACCCCCATTCTCGGGAACCCAGAATTCCCTCCAGGGTGCTCCCGAACACAGTTTGGTCAATTTCAGGACCTAGACATTAGCATGGTTGCGGATCTACTGGAGAATAACGAAGCTCTGTCCTTCCAAGAGCTCAAAACTAAATTTACAGCCCCCAATCTTCCCATATTCAAATTCCTACAGATAAGGCATTTCCTTGGAGCTCTATCCCCGACCTCGAAATTCCCCCCGCTCTCCAGATTTGAGTCTCTCTGTCGTATAAGAGAGTACCAAAAAGGACTAATTTCAGGAATCTATAGAATACTCGAGAACTCCCTCCCCCTACCCACACATACCTACATGCAAAAATGGTGTGCAGACCTTAACACGCCACTGGATTTGGAGGATTGGGAGGATGTCTGGGAAGCTGCTTCCAAAACTTCAATATGCACAGTCACAAAAGAAAACATTTACAAAATTCTATTTCAGTGGTACCTGACCCCGAGTAGACTGAGCCAGATTTTCCCCGGCACGGTTGACCTGTGCTGGAGAGGATGTGGACAAAAGGGGGACATGGCCCACATTTGGTGGACATGTCCGGAGATCCAGAGATTCTGGGCTGTAATCCAAAGACTTCTGGACGATACCCTGGGACTGGAGATCCCCTTGGACCCCCTGACATACGTGCTGGGTAAACCAATAGAGGACCTCCTGGCCCCCATGACCAGGCTGACCTCCGCTATACTCACGGCGGCGAGATGCCCAGTTGCGGCGGCCTGGAAGCAAGTAAAGGCACCCTCGAGAAGGACAGTAGTGAATAGGATAAACATGGTCAGGAACATGGAAAAACTCACGGCCATGCTAAAACAAAAAATGCCCCAATTTTACAATACATGGGAACCCTGGCCCAACCCAGAGGACCTACCCCTGTCCCAGGTTCTAACTACTAACTAAGCAACTAACACTGGGAATTAATCGGAGATACCCTACCCCTCCCCCTCTCCTCCCCCCCTCCCCCTCTTCCCCTTCTTTTGTCGTCCCCAGCTATCGTCCCACCCTATGTCTCCCCATCTTTTTCTACTAAAAAAACAGGAAATGGATTTATTGGGACATCTCATATACTCTACGGTCATGTGCCGATGACCTTACACTGTGTATTGATCTGATGTAACCACTGTTTGTAACGTATACACGTCTCCAATAAAGGAAAAAAAGATTGGAAAAAAAAAAAGCCTGAAATCTGAAGATTTTGTTCTCCATTCTATATTTGTTGAAGGTATTCCTGCCTCTGCCAACGGCTATGTTTATGCATATATTTTACAAAACACACAATTGTGTATCATTTCAAAAATGCCGATGTTATTTATTGATTTAACCCCTTTATAGGACCACAGACAACACTTAAAGCAATACACATACAGTATACAGCAATAACAAACCTCGCTATGCAAGTGTCCCACAGAGTCACTTGTTCAGTCCCAGTGGCCCATGTGCTACCTAAAAGGACCACTGTTGGTGTCAGCACAACGTTGGAGCTCGTGTAGTGTTGTATAGTTGAAATGGTTGCAAGCCTGTTACTTGACAATGGGAGTCATGCCCAGGGCACTTAGAAGGGATACTAATGTGTTCGTCGGAGCGATCTCCCAGCTGCTTTCTGGCTTTATGACTCACAGCTTTTAACCACAGCTTTCACTGGTTCTCTCTCTTCATGTCCACTGGGCTCCTCAGGACATATCCTTTCTCTCTCATGTGGTTCTTCCTCTCAGCTCACTCCTCCCAGCCTGTGTATCTCCACACTCCCATTGCCATGATGTCTCCACTCCTTAGGATCCAATGGGCTTACTCCTTTCTTCTGCTCTCAGCCATTGGCTTAGCACTGTGGTATGCAGAGCAGGTTAACTCCTTACAACCATGGGGGTGAGGGGGGGAGGATGCATATACATAAATGTATACGTAGAGGTGTTACATTTATAAAATATTTTAACATAAAAAAAACACATTCATTTACTTCTCGTTTTCAAGTATAGATAAAGAGTTCCTTGTTGATCCGGATGGACGCAGGGAACCAGGAAAGTACAGGAACAAAAAGCGGGGATCAAACAATAATAGGCCGTAGACAAGGTTTTTAATCAATGAATGTGGCACACATGAACATACAGGTGAGCACAAAGTGTTCCTCTAACATATTTCGCACTCTTACAGCGCTTTGTCTTTGATAGCCGATGTCTTCAAAGAACTTAGGCTATACATAGTCTAGCGAGCGACGGAGCACGTGGTGTCGCACGCGCCTGCTGCCGAGGCGATTTGTGGCCATGGGGAGACGTAACTGGGAGGCGTGGTGGAGGCATGGCTGTGACATCACGGAGCTGGTTCGCCCTCATTGGCTGAACCGCTCACGTGACCCGGCCGTCGCTTGACAAAATCAAATTATTTTGTCTGCTCAGCAATCGTGCGATGAAGTGCGACTGCGCTCTATAGCCTGTCTCATGCTATAGAGGCATGGCCTTTTGTTCCCGCCGCGTGCACCATCGCACTAAGTATGGAGGCGGCCTTAGGCATCAGGCAATTTTGAGAGACTCAGGTACGTTGTTCCAGAAGGGAGGTGTTCGTAAGAGAAGGAAGAACGACCAGATTCTTTATTGAACCTTGTAACCATAAGCAGGATTCTAGAAGTGGATCTAATGTAGTTAAATGATCAATGTAAACCATTTTAACATTCTCTTTAGATTTTGAAATGTGCAACCATTCGAAGCTTGATGTACGGTAATTATAAAAAAATATTAAAAATATTAATGTAAATGAGGCAAAAGCTATTTAATTCAGTTTTAATAACTTGTTCACGCATTTTGTATTGAGGCTTACCTTTTTGTTTTTTGCTTCAGTTGACATTTGTCCAAGGTTAAAGGTTAACGACTGGCACCATGAACAATTATTTCAAAAATAAAAGCTACTGTAGTTATTTTGCCTTTACAGGTGACGTCATAGGCATAAGCAAGCTGACCGTTCTGACTGTGCGCTCCTAGAGACAAAAAGTGACTGAGTAATCACAAATAAAAACTATGCAGAGGTCATTAAATCTGTAAAAAAAATGTCACTTTAATACACAGTCATTGAACTTTATTACCTAATTAATTTTAATTTTCAACTGCTTTCAGTTGTTTGGAGGTTTGTGGTCCCTCCTCCCTGGGTTTAAGCTCACCCCTGCCCACTTTTTAAGTAGAAGGTTTTCCATGTACAGTACCTGTGCAGGACAAGTCCACTGAGACCAATCTTCCACTGCAGAGGTAAATAAGAATACACATAGGTTGGGTTAGGACCTGCTTACTGGTCATGCTGTGATGTGGCTGCAGGCTTACAACGCTTTGGCCAAAGAGTTTAACTAAATGACCCTTACTCATGAGAATACGAATATCTAAGTATTTTACTATGTATTTTGTCACATTGGATGTAGCATTTGGTATTTTTTCGTCTTAACTTTATCACCGTGTAAGGCTTGATTTGAATAAAAACTTTGAACACAACTATTTGTAACGTAAAATCCCTATTTAAGGGTACGGATGTAAGTTATATCATGTTTAGGTATGACCTAACATTTGGTCCTTGCATTAACTTTAACGGACCTCTGTAGGAATGCCCTGTTAGGGGGGACACCTGTTTTGCATATAATTGTCACTTACAAGTGATACACAGTGCTGTTTCCAAGAGAAAACATGACTTAACGTGCCTTGAAGGCCAATAACGTAAAGTTAAGGCATAGCGTGACATTAACTGAGGTTAGTGTCACGTTAAGTCACTTGACTGAGCTCTGTGGCTCAGGACCAAAGAATTGACATCAATGATTATACAGTGCCAACAAATGTAGCTCTTTTGTTTGATGCACGTATATAATATATTTATAATGTAATTTAACGGAACAACAAAAAAATCTATTCTTTGCTCTGTACTCCTATGTTGACTTATGAAAAATACATGCTTCTACTGTACAGCTGGAATTTTTTGTGCCATGTGTATTAAGGATCAGCTCAACAAGGTTGACATTGTGTTTTGTTGCAGATGTGGACACGTTTTTAATGAAACCAAGCCCGAGAAGGGCTCAATAAACAAATGACAGTGTTTGGAAAAGAAGGGAGTTCATTTCCTTTGATAAAATGCAGAGAATTTAAACCGCGTGTGTTTACAATTACTGTCTGGTTTAGCTGGAGCAAAAGAATCTACTTGTTACCCATTTATAAATAAACAAAATAGATGTTCTTTCCTATTCTGCAGCAGCCGGATTGAGGTTTATTTTCTCTTTTCATTTGAATACGGACAGAGCACTTACTGTATGCTTCAACTGTATTGCTGTCCAATTTAAACACATTCTATCAGTTCTTAAACCTTTAGCTATTTTTGGGAAAAGATTGTTCAGTAGTATTACAGTCTCACTAAATGATTCTCTTCAGTCAGAAATTACTATTGTTTTGTAAAAACTCATTCTTGGGGGGGGAAAAAAACCTGTTGTTCAGACATCTAAACTTGGTACTTAACCAGAAATATGATTTGTTTGGCAGTCTTTTTAGAAAGTGTGCTACTGCTTAGCTAATTGTAAACTAAAATCAAATTAACAATCCTTGTGGGAGTTGGCTGCTATAAGAATATCAATTGAAACAATGTAGGACAAGAAGCATTTAGACCACAAGACTTTATGGAACACGGATAGAGCAAAGTGATTTTTAAGCAACGCAGCCTCATTTTATAATGTGCACATACAGTACAAAACCTGATGTATCTGTCTACATTGATAAATAAACAAAAAAAAAAAAATATATATATATATATAATTTTTTAATATATATTATTATTATTATTGTTTTTGTAAAGCTCCAACATGTTCCGTAGCATGGTACAGGCTTCAACTGATCCAAGGCACATCTACGTCCTGCTGGACAGAGCAGGCACTGACTGGGAGGAGAAGAGATAAGCAGGCAAGGAAGCCCAGCAGATCATCTGAGTGGGAACAGCCCGGAGGAACATGCATCGTCAGAGGGGACCCTCAACATCATTCATCTAAAATGGTACCAAAGAATTTTGCGAAGCACAGGTTTGCTACACTTATAAGTATTAAAGAGCTCAAATAGTGGTCCGGCACCATCATACAAGCCTTTGATACCCAGGATTGGGTGGGCCACAGCAATAGACAATGACATACACATGCGCAGCGATTGGGGGTCTTGTTATATCGGTGTTATGTAATGTATATGTAGTGATCCTTTGTTAAAGATCACAAGGTACCAGAGTCTTCAAACTACTTTTGTAAATATGATTATATTATAGGCATTACTGTGGTCGGTCTCCCGTTGTCTAACTTAACGCCACAGGTGGCACATCACCCATAAGAAGAGGACTCAGGCCCCAACCTCAGTAACAGGTGTTAGTCTGAGGCAAAATAAGTAAGGGTTACAGAACATTAAATAATAACAGAAATTATAAATGAAGAAGAAACATTGCTTTGATAAACTAAAATAAAAAAATAGGGGACAAGAAAAGACGTGAATAAACAATTTGTAGTATATTTTAAAAAGGCTAATTGTTAAAAGGGAAGGTGAGGGATCCATATAATAAAAAAATACTTTATTGGAAAGGCAAAAGCATAGAGGAGCAAACTTCCTACGCATTTCGTACGTGTGTACTTTATCAAGGAGTACACCCCTTATGAAGATCAGAGTACCGATTGAAATGCGTAGGGTGGTCCCTTTAATGTGTTAGAGCACCGTGCTGCCCGTTTTGCCCTGCTACTTGCTGATATAGCTAAAAGACCGGAGCAACTAAAGGCGGACAATATCATTGGCTGGACAAATCCGTGACGTCATCCGCTGTGCGATCCAGAGAGGAACAGAATATCTTCCAGGATCCCGCTACCAGCACTGCTGAGAGGCTCGACCAGGACTTCTAGTGGAACCAGACTGGTCAAATTGCCTGTGTTCTTGTGGGAGCATGTGAGGGTAATGAGCTCCTTGCTCGTATATGTGGTTTTTTTTTTATTAACCTGTGTTACACTATATTCTACCCTTTCTCTTATTTATGGTCCCAGAGAGTTCTTGCCTACAAACTGCTCCAGATCAGAAATCTGGAAACGTCTGATTAAAACTTCAACCAAGTGAGTGGGCATTTAATCTGTGTGCTGCTAATTTATATTGTTTATCACACATTTGCACTTATGTTGTTTTTTTTCTTTTCTTTTTTAATGCTTGAGGGGAGCTTTGCGCTTTGGAGTGTTCTTGTTGCCTTGTCTCATAATAGGAAGCGGACTCGCAGGGCTGAGGTAGGATATAGATTTACCTGACCTGAACCGAGAGACTGAGTCCAGAATTAGTTTGTCGGGATCAAAGCTCGATGCAAACATACAGGAACAAGCTGGAGATTAATAGGAACAAATATGAAACTATAATCTAGCAACTTCCTGGAGGAAGTACAGCCTATTTATAGGCAGGATGCCAGTGACCAAGATGGCCACTGCATACTCAGTGTAGGTGGAAGTGAACACAGTATTTGCCAGTATGTATGAGAGCCTCTGTCTTGGCAGTGTGGGCACAGACCATGGCATAGCCTCATACCTGGGTCCCCGTGCTTGGGAGCCATTAAATTAGAACATGATCTGAATGGAATATTAATTACATCTTTGCTTTATTCTGTCAGAGACATACTAAGAAGAAATTAGTCAATTCTGGTTAAAGGTGATGTTTAACCTTTGGACATGTAAGTGAATTCTTGAACTTCAGGGTGCAATGCTTTCCAGATATCAATCACATCTAGGTGATTTTAATAACCTTAATTCACAAATTGTCAGCCTACAAAAAAAACAAAACAAGGCATAGCACCAGCTTACCTTGATTAGGTTTCCCTGGGGGGCTTGAAACCGATAGATTTTCCACTCCTGTTTTGCAGCAGAAAAATGAAGTGCCTCCTTCGAGGGAAAACTTGTAATCTTGCCAGGTAAATTAAAGCAAACTTTATACCCCCTTTGTGTAAAGCATTGCACATACTGTAGGTACAATATCCCTTCTTCCTTTAGAGACTTCTGCAGAGAAATCTTGAAATAGGAGTCATTTGTTATTCTCCCATGTTAGCCGAGAGGATTTTCTATATAGACTCAGGATGATCATTTTTTTTTCTTGGACATTTAGTGAGCAGCAGATAACAGGACATTGTTTATCTTGTTGTCTTGAGGGGCCGATGCAGTGAGCGTGTTCGATATGTAATACAAGTGCTTCCAATTCAAAGCCCGACCGGATTGGTAGCGTGGCACTTATAAATGTAAACAGGTTTTTCCCGCATGACATTTTCAGAAAGACTGATTTAATCTTAGATCTTCTTAATCTACTTTCTAGATGATCAAGTTTTGGACATTTTTCTTTTTGCATAGTGTCCACTTCAGCACATGGATATCGGAGATCATTTCTCCAATGTGCTGTTCTGATTGCAAAAGCCATGTATGTGTCTTAATGTTTTTTTTTTTTTTTTTTTAACTTTTAAGGTTTATGCATTAAAATGTGGTTCAATGTATTATTTACCAGTAAGAGCAATTTCTTCTTTAGTTGGTATGAAATAGGCTTTTTCTCCCTGCTGGAGCCACTGTCCTCAGTCATGATGTACAGTACTCACCCCGCTTCTCCTCCTGTCTCTCTCTTGCCCTTGTAATTTCTGTCGGGCATCTCTAAAGATGACAGCATAAGGTATCTTTCCAATAAATCAGACTGGTAAACCCTAGAGCAGGGGCTCTTCAACCAGTTCACCAAATGGGTATGATCAGAACAAATTTAGGAGGAGCTTGTGGTCCACAAGCTTACTGCAGTGTAATTTATTGTACATTGTAAAGACTAACCAATTATAATATTTCAACATTTTGCAAGCATCCTCACATCTGTACCATATATATTTACATGACCTTAACTAACAAGTGAGTTCCAGTATGAAAATGTAACTTTGCTTCTGCTAATTTCATACTAGTTGCTTCAGCAGCTGAGAATCCAAGGACCACATCAAGGCCCCTCGCAGGCTGAATGTGGCCAAGTGGGCCACCAGCTGAAGTGCCTTACCACACGGTGATGTTCAGATGCAAGTATTTAGGCCTTTTGTAGTTTTCCACTGATTACCTAAATGTAAGGAATGGGGAACATGTGGCTTCCTCAAGGGGCGTTCTTTCCCTGCTCACGTTATACCGGATGTCTTCTCAGTTTATTTTGTGCAATAGAATTATGTGGCATTAATGTACTATTATTTCTAAAATTGTGTGACACGTTTATATACAAGGACTGTCACAACATAGTTAAAGATAAAGTGAAATGCAATGTATAAATTATTCATTAATATAACATTTATTGAGGGGTAAAGCTAAAGATCTTATTACGCTTTCAGAGGAACTATAAGCTTTATGTTTTTAATTGAGTCAAAGTTTTGTTATTCGTGAGAGATGCTGTAAATCTGCCAAATTCTTTTCGGCGTCTGTTTCTAGTTAATTGGAGAAGGTATGTTCACTTCAACTTTCTCTATACAACAAAAGCAGAGTTATCTCACTGCACATTATAAGTAATTTTATTGTTCGATATCCAGAAGTATAACCCATGATAACTACTTAGTAGTACTGGTAGTGTACGTATCTGGCATCGTGAAGGTTAAAAGATATTCTTGACTCCTTGCATTATGATGACTTAACCCTTAACCAGTGCAGTCATAGAATTGGAAGATAAAGTGAAGAGGGTCCAATGGCACACTCATTAAACCCCAAATATTATTATTTAGCATATGTCATGTAAATATGTACATGAAAATGGGCTTTGTTTTGTTAGTGAATCAAAGTATGATATCCAATTAATGAACACACAATCCCAGCATGTTCTATCCCCAGAACCCACAACATTTTATATATATATATATATATATATATATATATATATATATATATATATATCTCAAAAGGAGTTCTATTGAGTGTGGCCAAATGAATACAACAAAGACAAAGATACCCAATGCAACATCCAATGTGACAAAATACATAACTAAATACTTCAATGTTAGTATTCTCATGAATAACGGTCATTTAGTTACACCCTTTGGCCAAAGCGTTATGTCTGCAGCCACTTCACGGCATGACCAGTAAGCAGGTCCTAACATTACCTGTGAAAACTCTCATGTAACCCTGTAGTGCAGGGAGAAGGGTCTCAGTGGACCTGTCCTGCACAGGTACATGGAAAAACCTGCTACTTAAAATATGGGGTTGGATGAGCTTAAAGCCTGTGAGGAGATTCCACCAACCTCCAACCAACTGATACCAGTTGAAAATTAAAATTAATGAACACACAATCCCAGCAATCTCAAACCCCAGAACCCACTACATCATATATATATATATATTTGTGTTAAAAGGAGTGCTTGCTGCTGAGCGTGATATCCAATGTACCATGCTAATAACCACTGACGTGGTTAGGCATTATGACCCAGATCTACAAAAGGGTGCTAAACTTTAGCACATTTCAGCTCCCATTCATATAGCTTGGCACAATTTTGTGGATCTGTGTCTAAGAGTGAGAATAACACATAGGAACCTCTTTTGACCTTAATACCCAGAAATAGAAATAAGGAAAAATTGGATTATAGAAAGACTTATAACTGTATATAGGGATCTATGATGTGGGAAATCTATTGTGTTACACCGGTTCTAAAAGAAAAAAAAATTGTATACTGTACTATTACCAAAACGGTATCCGCCACCACCCCCATCCTCGCCCTCCCCCCCCCCCCCAAGTTCACCCACATATAAACAAATGTACACATTATTGATTGTCTTGTAATGTTTATTTTATTCAGTCTGGTCTTTGTCACGAATCGCCCCATAGGGGATTTTAACATTGTGTGTGTGATGTATTCATTTTAAATGTCGTCGCTGTTGTGAGTAATAAAACTTTTTTTATTTTTTTATTTTTGTGAGATTATACTCACTCTAGTGTGTCATTAGGTGGGAGTTATTACACTCCACCTAGTGGGACAATTGGTTTCCCAGGCTACTTTAGTCGTTATAAATATTTTGAGTGCACCTAACTGGGCTCTTTTTGTTAACCTTGAGTTAACTTGTTGTGCTATGTATGTCCTTAACCCAGTGCACCCTTGTTTCTATCACTAATTGGTAATAGGTTGAGCGTTGAGTAATCTCTTTAGTTGTTAAAACTTTAATAAAATATGAGTGATAAAAACAAAAAGAAGACTGCTTATGACTGTCAATTTAAAAATATCCCTAAAATCTCTAGCTCACAAGGGATAAATAAAACATACTGTCACATGACACAGAGGGCAAATATACAGGGGGTATTTACCTACCCAAAGGCCGGTAATTTAGTCCTAATATGACAGAGTTAGTAGAATATGTGTTGTTTCTGAATTTAGCCCACATCAGAAGAGAAATCACCTGTAGCCCACTCGTAGAACATCACTGTATCATAAATTGGTGGCGTCCATGCAGATACCCCGTGCACACCTGCCAGATGTACACGCAGCTACACTCAGGATATTCATAACTTCAGCAGTAGCGTAGCCCACATTATTAAATCACTAGTGCAAAGTGAGCACAATGTTTCAGGGATGGCGACAAGTCCCCCTCATTTTGTTATTGTAGGCTAGAAAAAACACTCTGCGCTCTCTTAGTGGGAATCGTGAATTGAATAAAAGTGAGTTATAGGGTGTAAATTTAGTGACACGTGAATATTTGTGAACAATAAAATATTGATAATCAAAAATTGATATGCTTCTCGACCCATACGAATCCTCCTTCGATCCTTTGTAGATTGTGGATGGTGTTGTATTTGAGGAGCGCAGAATCATATATAGAATAAAGAAAAAAAAACAGTGCAGGATTGTATATGTCCCAATGTGATATATGGATTGGTATCATAAGTGAGCAATGCCACAACTCACTGTTAACATAACTGTTATTAGACCTGAAGAAGGGCTAGTTGCGCCTCCCCCACCCCACCCTCCCCCCCCCAAACATTGTGCTCACTCATTCTATGCACAAATTATTTAATAAAGTGTGATGTGCTACCATTGAAGTGGTGAATCTCCCGAGTCCAGCTGCCTTCTTGCGTTGCTGTAACATTTCCCCCACGTGCCTTTATGGGCTATGGGGAGTTGTTATACAGCTCAATAGGGTCACTGTTAAATCATAAATATAGCAATTTTTGTGTCTGTAACAGGGGGCAGACTCTTTACCGCAGCTAGAGCTGTTGGGTGTTGGCCAGGTATAGGTTAATCCCTGCCTGGAGGAAGGTAGGATTACTAACAACCCCACCTGACTCTCGCAAGGGTTTAAAAGGTAGGAAAGGGAAGTGTTTCTCTGTCTTTCCCTGGTCTGCGTACAGACCTCATGTGGGTGTCCTTGATTCCTAGGGACACCAGGGCGTGCAGGCCATATATACATGTCCCAGATAAATAGAGACCCCAGTATCTATGTAGACATGTCTAGACTTTCATGCGCTGGAGAAGCTGAATTTAGACCTAAGGAAAGCCTATACCTTGTATTGCAGAACTTTGGCTAGGAAAAGCCTATACTTTATGTTGCAGAACTTTGGCTAGGAAAAGCCTATACTTTATATTGCGGAACTTTGGCTAGGAAAAGCCTATACTTTATATTGCGGAACTTTGGCTAGGAAAAGCCTATACTTTATATTGCGGAACTTCGGCTGAATAAAAGCCTACATAATTTTCCCAAAGCAACTCTCCGGTTTTCACCTCTGCACGCATCGCCTACAGTGCACTTGAAGCAAATGTATGCAATACCTACTGTAACCCCATTAGCTCCTAACAACATTTTAAATAAATATGAAGTACTCATTTTGACCAAAGGAGAATGAATGTTGTACACCCCAATGTGACATGTCCCTTCCAAGTTCTGAAGGTGAAACAAATGAGAATAAAAATGTGGTAACATCTTTTTAACAAATTTTTTTTTGGTCTGGTTATTTTTTGCAACTGATACAAATTCATGACTGGTTAAGTCTGCAATAAACTTCCTGTACCACAATGCACTGCATGCCCTGCCCTCAACGGAATGATTATACAAATATTCAAAGAAACGGGCAAGCACTGCACTGAACATTTGATTCCATGTATATGGCAATTTAACTAAATTAATAAATCAATTTAGTGTTGGAGAAGTGTAAAGCAGTAAGGCATTTCCAGATGTGGATTTTAGTAAAGAAAACTTTTCTGTTCCACGAGAGAAAACGTGTTGACATTTCTTTGAAGTATAATCTCATTTGTTTATTTGGTTTTTAATAGCTTCCAGCAGTTTGGCTGCATATTTTTTAAGTGATGTCGCTTATGTATTGCATACGTTTTTGAGTAGGACTTGGTGTACAGTACCATGAACTCAAAGTCAGCACAAGCGTAGGAAAATCAATTATATGCAAAGTATTTAAGGTTGATATGCCAAATTAAAACATTGCTATGGTAAAGGAACCCCTTTTCAATTAATGTACTGGGAGTGTTTCTTTGAGAATGACTTTATGAAAAAAAATATTTCCAGTTGATATTACCTTTTTAAAAAAAAAATTATTTTACATTTTCTTCATAGCAGGAAACTAACTGAATCTACTGCTAAAATGTACAATTATCCTTATCCTGAATAGCACAAGTGAAAGTGTAAGAAACACAAGGTATAAACGGAGTAGTGTTAGATATTTTTTACCAATAATGTTGTAGTTCAAAATGTTTCTGTTAATCTTTGCTGATATGTGACTCGGAAGAAAAGAAAAGAATTTAGATATATAGACACAGAGGTAGGTACACTGTAGATGTGTGTGTATTTGTGTTTATGCAAATATATCAACCGTAATTGTTGTATATTACGTTATTATGTTCCATTAATGTTGTTCTATTTGTTATTATTTAGACTATGCATTAATATCATTTTGTGATGCCATTTAAATTAACTACATTCGCCCAATGACAAAGCACTGATAAGTGAGCACTACTTTTTAAGCTACATCTGTTTGACCCATTTTGCAGAATAAACAGTGGTAGCTTAAAATATGATGTCCCAAAATGATGTCATGACAAATTCTAATAATGTATTCTTTGAAGTTGAATCAAGTTTAGGTTTACCTATAAATCCTTTGCCAAACAATGCCCTTTGCACATTTTGCTATAAAATTATTTTAAATGATGCTACTTGAAAAAGTTACTCCAAGTACATATTGCTATTTGCTCTGTTATTCATGTGTTTTCCATTAAGGCGGTCTGTGGTTACCTTCCCGATTCTGCTGAACTGGAAAAACATAGCTAATATGGTGTGATCTGGAGAAAGCTTTGATGCAGAAGCTTTACAAATAAATCTCCAGATGCCATATGGTTTACATTCATATCTCAATGTCCTTTCTATAAATGTCTATTGAATATTCCATTGAAGCAACACATATGAAATCAGCATTGGAAAAAAAAAGGGAAGAAAATAGGGTGATCGTTTTATAAAACTTCACAGCAGGATATGATCATGTTTCTTTTCCAGTAATTTCACCAACCTTCTCTGGTGCCTTGTATGCTTAACAAATACTGCAGCTTTCAAACTTAAAGAAAAAAAAATACAAATATATTAAGTCTAAGATCCACAAAGCTCTGTCAAGTAACTTAACATGTTGTTCCGTTAAAAATAATGGTGTATCTTCAAAGGACAATAACAGAGCATTAAGCTACTGTATATTTTCTCCTTACGGAACATAGCTATACCAGACGTTAGAGGTAATTTGCAAATGAGGCATTATCATAATATTGCATATCCACAGAAGTCAGTTAAGGCCAGTGGTGAAAGGAGATTTTTATTTTTACAGGTACTCACACCACCTCCCCACCCCCCTTGTCGGCAACCTTGCGAGCCCCCCCAACCCTCTCTTTTCACATATCCTCTATTTCCCCCTTCTCTCCATGCATTTCTCTCCCCCTGGAGGTCTCTTACTCTTTCCCCCTCTCTTCCTCCCTCACTCTCCCCCACCCCCTCACTCTATCTCTCCCTGACCTGTCCCCTCTCACTCCTTCACCTGCCCTCTCTTACATCCCCTTTCCTCACACTCTCCCCCCCTTCTCTGCTATCACTCAATGACCCCATCACTCAATCCCACTTCCTCAATCCCCCTCCCCCATACACACACACAATTCCCCCGCCACAATAACACTCCCAAACAATACACACACTAATACCCCCCATAATATAATACCCTTCACACAATATACACAATCGAATACTCCCCGCTTGCACACAATATACACAATATAATATCCCCCCCTCCACACACACACACACAGACACACACAATATACACATGATATACACATTACCCCCTCCCCCACAAAATACAAAACAATAATACACACACACTTGTGGATATTGCGCCCAGCTGCCAGTGCACACTGGTGGGAGAGAAAGGCCTGCAGCAGCTGGGGAAAACTCTCTATGTCTCTCCGCGCCTCCCTCCGTTTCCCTGCGTCTCCATGTATCTCTCCATACACAGAGCAAGCGTATTGTCCGGTTCCTTTAGTCCACGGATTCCAGTGGCTCAATCTCAAAAAGTGCAATTCACGGTCTGCAGATTTATTTATTATTATTGCCAATACACTCCACGGATTCCGCAACCCTTGGACAGATTTGTAGAATACAATCTTAGGATTCAGTAATCTGTTGGCGGATTTTTAGGAATCTGCCAATGAGTTGCTGGATCTGCGGATTGGATTGAACTGATTCTATCCAATTGCAGTTTTTGATGAATCCACGCGGATTAAAACCGACCTAATTCATTTGCGGATTTTGGGGGGGGGGAAATGCGAAAAATCCGTGAAACTAATTTGGGCGATTCGCCCTTCTCTAACTGGGATGATGTTTACTACAGTACAGCCCTTTTGGATAAGTAAACACTACTGTAGGTGTCCATCAAGTTCTATATCACTGTTCCATACAGGGTCAAAAATACAGCTACAGAGGATTGTAATCTGTGTGACACTAATGAAAAGCATTCCATCTATCCAATACTACGTGCTCAGGAAGTGCCGAAGGAGTCAGGTTGAGTTGTACAGAACCTCACTGTACTGTAGTATTCCACTTGAAAACTGATCTGTATTTAAATATGATGGCATACAGTACATGCATACAATATTGTATTGACACTTTTGCCAAATAATAAGTCGGTAAAAGCAATGCAGACAACCTATTCGGCACAAGTATCACCCATTAGGTTACATTGCAAATTGCAGAAAGGTAGCAAGCCTTTCTAATGGAAATGTATTATTACTGGTTTCGGTGGTTGCAAGAATCCCGAATGCTTGTTTTAATACATTGTGAAGTAGACATAATGGTAACATAAATGGGTAATGCCACAAAAGAAAAAATACTGTTAAAACTGCAGTCTTCCCCCAAAAATGATCTTTTAACATCATTAGAACTGGGGGGTGGGGCGGAGGTCCTCGGAGATAAAGACAATGGGGGCGATTAACAAAGCAGTGAGCTTTTGCGCCCGATTGGGAAATTTGTAATCCCACGATAAAAAAATTAAGCCAGAAGCAGGATTCGCTAAGAAGTGAAGCGTATTTGGGTAGATGCGGGCAAAAACATGCCCGATCACACAAGCTGGTTTTTTTCCCCTGCTATCGTGCTTAAAAATCTAAAGCGCGACAGCTGATAGAAAAAAAGCAGCCTGTAAGAGTTACATAGAGACGCTGCATCCATTTGCATGTGAACCATTTGCACTCAAATGTGGCATCACAGGCCTATAAAAGCCTGTGCAGCCTCATTTGACGGCAAGAAGCTGAGGGAGGACCTCCTCCTCCAATAGGATTACAAGGGTGTACCTGCTGAAGATGGAAGAAGAAGATGCAGAAGAAGAGGAAGATGAAGACACCAAAAGAGCCAAAATTGGATTACAATTTACAGATGAAGAAAAAGAAAGAAGAAAAGGATTTAGGATTTTTTTTTACCTGTGACCCGTTGCTGTTTGGGATTGTGGATTGGTTTGAGAGCTTGCGGTGACCACGGGAATCGGAGGGTGAAGACATCTAAAGGTAAGGAAAAAAATAGAATGTATGCTATTTTTCATTTACAGGTTTTTTTTTATTTTATTTTTTTGGTGATTGCATTTTTTTCACATATTTATTCCAAATGTATTTATGTATGGCCCTATAGGGCTATACATACATACAGTAAGAAGCAATAGTTGTTTTGGCAAATGCTTGCTTGTATGTATTTTAAATGTATATTGGTTCTTGTTTTAAATTTGTATGCTATTTATATTGCATATTGATGTAGTGTTCAGGCATTTTTGCTGGTGTTTTAAATTGTTTATTTCTAGCTTTTGATTGGTGTTTGCTTTTTAATGTTGGATTATTTTTTTATTTTTTATTTAGAATGATAAGAAGACAAAAGAAACAGCGCAAAAAACCTCATAGTGTAGTATATAAAAATTATACAAAGACAAAAGAAACAGCGCAAAAAACCTCATAGTGTAGTATATAAAAATTAGACAAAAGAAACAGCGCAAAAAACCTCATAGTGTAGTATATAAAAATTAGACAAAAGAAACAGCGCAAAAAACCTCATAGTGTAGTATATAAAAATTAGACAAAAGAAACAGCGCAAAAAAGATGTATATCATTTTTATATACTACACTATGAGGTTTTTTGCGCTGTTTCTTTTGTCTAATTTTTATATACTACACTATGAGGTTTTTTGCGCTGTTTCTTTTGTCTTTGTATTTCTAGCTCTGGTCTGTGGAGCCATTCCTTGAATATAGCAGCATATCCTCACCAATTAAGTAACAGGTTTTTATTATATTAATATCACATTAATATCACATTATAACACTAATCACGATTATTAGAGCGCAGTTCACCCTTTGTTTCTACCATTATTTAGAATGATGCAGTTTATTTAAATATTTATTTTATTTAGTCATGCTTTTGTTTTGGAGTTGTAGTTGTTTATTCTGGTCTTTATTTGGGATTGGATTAATTGATTGGTGATAATTTTGTTAGGTTTACTTCTTTTTGTTTTTAGTTTGAGATTGTTTTGAATGCATTGGATCTTGTTTGTGATTGTTGTTTTATTTTTTAGGTTGACCATTGACTGGCATAGTGTTAAATCATGCCCATATTATATGGGCATGATGTACCAACTGTGCCATTCAATTGTTTGATTGTTCATTTTGCAATGTAATGTTGTTTTATTTGGGCCTGTTTTTTTATTCCTGAACCATTTCTTGCTATAGTGGTAAATCTGGCTCATATTATATGGGCATGATGTACCCACTGTATCAATGAATGGGTGAAGGGTGGGGGTAGTTGCCTAGAGAGGATGGTTATGCCTCCTGTGTGGGTAGTGGGAGAGGGTGGGTTAACCCTTTAATTACTATAGTGGTTTCTAACCCCTAAGTTGATTAAGGGGTTAGGGAACATTAGGTTGTATTTTTGATTGTACTGTATTGTTTGTGGCAACGGAGGACATGGATGGTGATGAGGATGAGGACAGCCTTCATCGTGGCAGCCTGGCAGGGGTGAATGCAAGATTTATTTTATTTCTGCATCTTAATGTTTTATTTGTAATGGACAAATGCACTATTATCCATATCTGGATAATAGTAAATTTGACCATTATTGTACTGTATGTGTTAGGGGCACGGGGGTATATTTATTGCAAAGTATTGGGTGTTATGTTTTTTTGGCCATCTGATTGGTACCGCAGGCCAGCGGGGACTCCCGGACTCCCACGGGGATCACCCAGGGGCACCCACCTGTTGTATTAATTGTGTGGTGAAAAAACGTAAACAATGATTTTTTTTCATGGCTCCATTTCTTTTGCGCCAGCCTTTAGCTGGTGCAAAAATGTGGCGTGCTTTAAAAGTAAGATTCACTTATCGCTGTTTAGTGAATTGCGCTGACTGGCAAAAAATGGCGCATTTGCTGTTTTTTGCCTGATCGGACTTATTTTTTTTCATTGGCTGAAATAATGCCTTTACGGCCGATTAAGCCCTGTTTTCACTGCTTAGTGAATCACGCAGCAGGCTGTATCGGTCTTAAAAGCCATTTATCGTACTTAAAAGCAGTTAGCACTGCTTAGTGAATCGCCCCCAAGGAGCGCTACTTTCAGCTCTGGGGACCATCCTGTTCTTGGAATACTTCACTATGAAGGTGCCCGTACTCACTAATGGAGAAAACAAAATGGAAGCTGATATTGTCCAATAGGAAGTCTATCCTGTTTCAGTTTCTTATTGACCTGCAGATCCTGCGAGACTTGACTGCCATATTGTTTCCCTAGAAGGGATCTTTAAACCTGGTAGCTTCACTGTAACAGAATATATATATTCCGTCAGATACAGCTCTGGAAAATCCCCTGACTCTAATTATGCAAAAAGTTTTACGTTTCTGATATTTCTAACGTACAATACATTTTTGAAGAATATGTCTTAAAGCTGCAGTTCAGTTTTTTTTTTTTTATTTATTTTTTTACTTCAATAGTTTCATGTGGGCAATCTCTAATTACCTAAAGAACTGCATAGCTGCCGTCAATTCGTTCTCCGTCTATCGATCGGCAAAGTTTGGCGACATCTTTAAATATGGGGAATGTAAATCATTGCTATAGGAACAAGCATGCTTGTTTAAAATAGAATACAAGAAAATTGGTCTTTCAAAGTTGTTTTTTTTTTTTTAAAACAGAAAATGCTAAAAGTATTTTTTCTTACTACAGAACTGATTTATTAAAAAAAAAAACACACATACAATATTGCCTGAACTGCAGCTTTAAAAAGACATACCTTGCAAAGATTGTCAAGAAAAGAAAATATTAGAATAAGGTATATGTGCATGTATATATTTTTCACTGCCTATTCCATGCTCCTCGCGTTCCTTCTCTTTGTAGATCATTCTGGGCCAAAGTATTTTCTTGGCATTGTGACTTACTTCTCCCCGCTAACTATTTTTCCAACAAGCCCCAGTGATTTACCTTAACTCTACCCTTATAATGTTAGCAAGCTGTTGGGAAGGAATTAGTGTATTTCTTCAAATGCACAGAAAAAAAATCTAAACCAACAGCACAGATATTTCTTGACTACATCCACATATATGAGATACACGTTTGGTACCCTTGTGGCAAATTTTCCACAGATTAAATTGAAAATCCAGCACCAAAGGGGCTATTTATCTAAGCAGAAATGATTGTGCACATAGCTTGACGAGTTCTTAATCACATGTAAATTATACAAAATAGAAGTCTCTTATGCAGATACTGGGGACCTCCTCTAGAACAGCAATTATGTGGCAGGCATAGTAAATAGAGTGCGTTAATAAACTTGTTATGATAAATGTGCCGGGGATCGCGTGAGGCCCCTGCAACTCTAAAACTTAGCTGGCCTTCTGCCGGCGTCACTCGTGTCCATGGCAACGCCGCCGGGTCATGTGACTTGACGGTACACGGGTCAAATGACGCTGCGGGTGACGTGACATCACGTGACCCCGCGGCGTCATTTTGACGCCGTGCGAGGTAAGGAGGGGGGTTCAGAACGGAGAGGAGCAAGCAGGGGGAGCGCAACAAAATAATTTTGCGCGCCCCTGATGTAATAAATTAAACATTAAAAAAAAGGAGGGAACTGAACCCATATACATGGGATTCCGGAACGACATGCCATAACTCCCAAAAGGTCTGGCTACCCTAGTTTTTAACCCGGTTGTCCATACGTGGACTTAGACGCCTTATATCTGTAAACCTCTCATTTTCAATCTCTCTTAACAGGTTGGGTCATACCAAGGGATCATCTGGCATTAACTTGAATTGCCACCTAAATTGAATGTCTGCGATGATCCAGGTTCCTTAGAAATGGGCCCGAGGTAGGATTAGGAGCTTCACCTATTGTCTCCGCAAACTAAGATAATTCTGTATAATGTACCGTACAACGATGTTTCACTGATGTTCTGTCCCCCCCGCCAACCTCTCTTTTTTCTGAGCTTAGCCTAAAGTATATCTGCTGCGAGCAGCAATGCTTACATAGAAAACGGCTGTGACAGGTATCGGTAGTGGAGTTGGGTTAGCATGTAGTAGTATCCTGCTATAGCTATTGTGCATGTGAACATTATCTGTGGTTTTAGTAATAAGGGAAATGAGCACTGCAGGGAGTGATAGTGCAACCCCAATAGATAGCTACTGTACCTGATGTGTGGTATTGGCAATGGTATTGGCTGTCCCTCTGTAGTATTGAGGAAGTCTCCTGCAGTGATTCTTAAGTGCACAGAGCCACCTAAAGTAAGGGGTACCCTAGATATATACTGACCTGAACTGGGAATCATGCAGACCCCGTTCAGGTGGATGCTATTTTAAACTTAATCAATAGAGCTACGGACTTTAGCAGCAAAAGGGGTAGCAGATCAGACAATGTAGGGATCAATGGTAACCTAACACAAACCCCATAGCATAATAAATTTAATGATCTTCCCAGCACTACAGTGTGTGTGTGTGTATATATATATATATATATATATATATATATATATACAGTGGTCGACAAATCACCAAAAAATCTACTCGCCGAACAAAAAAATCTACTCGCCACCTAGTACCAAACGTGTGCTGCTTGGGCCAATAGGAGCTCGCCACGATGTTAAATCCACTCGCCCGGGGCGAGCAAATGTATAGGTTTGTCGAACACTGTATATGTGTATATATATATATATATATATATATATATATTTATATATATATATATATATATATATATATATATATATATGAGGCTAGCTGCTTCACACAGTTTAACAACTGTCAATGGGCTATCACATCATGTAGCACGCCTCATTGTCACCACATATGCGCAGATATACTCAGATCGCGAAGGACCAGTTCCCCTGTAGTTGCGCTCATTATTTATTTATTTTTCACGGTTCGCGCATGCGCAATGGGCATTCTGTCAGCTCCACACACATTACGCTCTCTCTTCACTAGCTCGCGGTTCGCGCATGCACAGACATGCGTTTCATTGCCTACATGCGCCCCTTCTGGCCCTTAGACACGCGACGGAGGTTATTTGACTTATAGCCTATAACCCTTGACCCGCACATGCGCAGTGAGTGCGTTCCACGGGACGGGTGTATCAGTGCATTTCAGATAACGCCTGAGGGTCTAGTAGCAATGGGAGTGTCCTGCATTTAGCATGTAAGTTATTGTTTGAATTAAATTATGTGTTTGTCATGGTTTGGTTGGGTATTTATATGTGTTCTATTGCACTCTGTATGTACATCACCTTGAGAAAGGTCCCGTGCGTAGGACCGAAACGTTGGATATGATGTCTCACTAATACAATTCTTTTTTGACTACTTGTTGGAGTGCTGCCTCTGATATTCGCTCATACGGTATCGTATTGCCTTGTTTGTTCATACAGGATTTGCACCCACCTTTGTTTACCTGACGGAGTGCCTTGTTCTCATTTATTCACTATATATATATATATATATATATATGTATATATGTATGTGTGTGTGTGTGTGTGTGTATGTACTGTATGTGTAATCCCCCTTTGCTTTCCTATATATCTTAGTGTAGAGATACAAGCATAGGGGGCTGAGTCTGCCTCCCCTATGTGTGGTAGATTATGAGCAGTCAGCACTAGGCCTGGCTTAGGTCAGACAACTTCAGAGGGACCTGTGTAATTTGGGATAACTGCATGTTATGTATATGGATAACAACATACAAGGGCTCTCGCACTTGGAGGAATCTGGATATAATTATTACACTTGCAGAGGGAGAGATAGAGTATACCTCGCTGTGCAATTGTCTTTTAATATCTCTGGTTCAGTCCCGGTGGTCCCTACTTCATGGGTGGTGCCAGCACAGTGTTGGAGCTCATATACACATGTATGTTTGTGTTATCGGTGCAGGCCTGTAACTTCACAAAGGGTGGGGTGAGAGATGCACAATGTAAAAGGATACTGTATGGTGGGGTGGAGAGTCTATTTCCTCTAGTATGTGCTGCTTTATCAGGCTGTTAAGATTCTGCGCCTGTGTCTCCTGCCAGGCTCCTCAGCCCGGTATCACATCTCTGCATCTCTCCAACTCTGCCTCTCTTTCAAATGCTCCACAACCTCTCTTGGTCCCTCCTCCTGTGACATCATCCTCCCTTATATCCAATCACAGAAATCCCTTCCTGGGTTCACAATCATTGGCCGGAGGGCATGTCCGTCATTATACATTATTAGAGTTCGTATAAGGGGGGTTACATATAGTTAATTTTTTGTAATGGTTTTTTTTTTTATATATATGTACAATAGCATTCTGTGTAGTGGCACTACACCTTTTAAAATGTAAGTATTATAAATATTTCACTAACTGTATAACATTTTCGATGGGATAAACCTACAGTGCTGCATCATCTTTAAGAAGCTTTAAAGGAGTTAGAAAAATGGACCTGGTCCCCATGGAACAGAGGCCTGACTTTTACTGCCAGGCTTTTGTTCGATTTGCGAACTGTGCTGGTATTCATTTTTTATTTATATATATATATATATATGAAAAAAAGAAGAAAGAAAAAGCGCCCGATCCTAGTGTAAATTCAGATTTAAAAGGTTTTAATTATCATGAACAGACGATTGCCAACTCACACTTTGTCAGTTTAAAATAAGCAATTTATGGGACAAGCCCATGCACCACGCTGACGTCCAGGTTTCAGAAGTCTTCCATCTGCATACAAATGTAGCTGCTGTGAATCAACCCTGCTGTGGGATATGCTGCCGGTACAACCTTTCTCCTCTGCAGGGAAGGTAGATGTTTCTGGCTGTATTCAATCACCCACCGATCAAGTAGCAGGATGCAGGGACTGACGTCTGTGCTCTGGAGCTTGAGCTTGAGCTGCTTGGCCACCGTAGTTTCCTGTACCATGTGACCCATATATATATATATATATATATCCCCTTGAGACACCTGGGAAAAAATGCCAATTTATATATCTACCATATATACCTTTTAATAAACCAACATGTCAAACTGTCCCGGGCCCGGCCACTCCGGGGGGCGGCCAGGCCGATGCCGAACGTTGTGCCCAATTATAAAACGGGCCAATATCGGAGTTTAGTTATAACCCATCTGAGTCTCTTTGATTTGCTAGGAATTTTCAGCTCTTAACAGCTTAGGCTTATCCTATAACATATATTATCTTTAACTGTTCATGCAATGTCTTTAAATATAATGTGCTGTATAACCCTGTTCATTAAATATAACCATGTATTGTCATCATAACTCTGTGCCCAGGACATACCTGAAAACGAGAGGTAACTCTCAATGTATGACCTCCTGGTAACACATTTTTATAAATCAATAAAAATACATTATCTGCGTTTAATTTTATTACAGTTTTCAATAAAAACTGGCCAACGTCCATGGCGACTGGCAAGTGCCACCCTGGTGATTCAATGGATTACTACTTCGTCATGATTTTTGGAGCATAGAGACTAAAAGCATTGTATCAGCAGCCACAAACGCCAAGCCCACAAACGCCAAACCCACAAGCGCCAAGCCCACTAAGCCCATAAATATGTATGGCCATAAAACAACTATTCAGGAGATAGAAAAACAAACCTGCTGAAGCTGCCATTAAAATGACTGACTAAAAATGGTAACTAAATGTTTGCCTAATGCATCATTCAGTTTTGGTTCCACCAAGGCTAGAGTTTGCAACTCCTACATTTAACATCTTGAACTTTGATGTAGAAAACAGAGACATTATTCAGATGTTTAAATAGATGGGGGGAAAAAAATCCCTTCCTGTTGACTTTCAACCATAAAAGAATTTTTACACGTATTTTCCACATTCTGATTACTAAATGGACACTGCCAGATGCTTACAAATATTTTCAAAATGTGCTCACTTTTAGAGTTAGATCACTAAGTTAAAAAAATATGCTTTTAGGAAGTAAAGTATATGCAAACAGATTTTGTTCCCCCATGCTTTACACGGGGTAACTTAACATGTAAATGATAACTTAAAAGAATTCACATGCGTCTGTCTTGGTGTTACATTGACACTAAAAGTATCATTTTGAATATTATTTGTTACAAAAAATGTGTCAAACTAGTTTGCTTCTCTCTCTTGCAGCAGCAGCACCCTTTTTGTGAAACTGCTTGTAGAGAGATGTAAGACAAATTGGGGAAGAGTTATTTCATATTCTAGAATACGTTTTAAAAGAGGCACTTAAAAAAAATAAAAAAAAAAATATATATAAATATATATAGTTTTAATATATGCCACCTTTGTTTACCTTTATTGAAAGCTAATTACCCAAGTGGCCAATCGATTAATTATCCGGTGATCGATCAGCAAAGATCCTGCTTCCCAGGGCTCATTAAATGGCTGCCTTTCGGTTTCAATTAATCCTAAATCAGTGTAACTCAGCAGCTACAATGTATTCTTATATCAGTAAGGTAACATTATCTATTGTTACAGTTTGCAGCTCAAACTGCTGGGAATATTGGCAACAAATTATCACAAACAGGAAAGTGTTACAAAGATCTTGCACTGCTGCGGAGGTGGGGTAAAACCTGCTATAGAAAAGGATGCTCCATATATTAAAGCTGATAAAAAATAACATTGAGTTTAATTTAAAAATATATATTTCAGTAAGTATTATCAAATACTACAGAACTGATTTACTTTTAAAAACACATATATAGGATATTGCATGGATTGCTCCTTTTTTTTATTACAAGCTATTATTTTTGTCAAAAGATATCAATCTAAAAATGTTGTAACAGAGGAGGGAGAGGGCGTAGGGGGTATGATACCTTTTATTGGACCAGCAAGTAGTTGAAATGTTACAAGCTTTCCAACCTCTGAGTTCTTCATCGGGTACTCAAAAAAGGAACAAGCGCTAAATAATCCTATGCATTGAACAAATTGAATGAAGTGATACCGTATAATATATACGTGCAAGTGCAAAAGTTCACAATTGAGGCAAATGTGAAAATGATTTGGTGAGAGAAAAAAAGAGTGATAAATATAATGCATATACTATTCCTGGGAAAGATGCAGCTTTTTCACATAGTGGCAACAGGACTAAAGCGCAAACTTTCTCAGAATCTTACGTGGAAAAAAAAAACAATAAAGATATGTTGTCCAAAAACCTTTAGGTCAAAAATGGGAAATGGTCCAAAAACAATGAACGTACCATTGAGGAAGATGAAGTGAGATGGAGGGGAGAGAAATACATGGGAAGAGGCTTGGAAATAGAGGGGACTTGTGAGGTGTGAAATGGGGGGGGAGCTCTCAATACCGCTGGGGGGGAGGGGCCAGACGTAACTCTAGTCCTGGGCCCTGGGAAATCAGTCTGCGGCCCTTGGTGCAGGACAAGGTCTGTATCTCTGTATGGGTGCAGGGCAGGGTCTGTATCTCTGTATGGGTGCAGGGCAGGATCTGTATCTCTGTATGGGTGCAGGGCAGAATCTGTATCTTTGTATGGGTGCAGGGCAGGGTCTGTATCTCTGTATGGGTGCAGGGCAGGATCTGTATCTCTGTATGGGTAAATACATGGGTAAATAAAAAGATTGCGCAAATAACGTTTTCTGAATAAAAACACAGGGAAACACAGTGGGAAAACCCTCACATGCTCCCAAGGAATAAATAGCATGTAGACCACACAGGGTCTGAAGACTGGCTGTCCATGGGCTCCACTCCAGCAAACCAAGGCTCACAAGTCCTCCTATCTTGGCATAGAGCAGAGAGGCAGAGCAGATTACACTCTCCCATTGTGCAGGCAAAAAGAGCACAGAAGAGGACACCTCTCACAAGTCCAGTACAGTGATAGTCATCCTATGCGTTTCACTCATCAAATGAGCTTCCTCAGGGGTTCGTCAGTGGCGGTGAGCGTTGGATAACGCATTCAGGCATCGAAAAATGACCCATAGGGTTGCATTGTAAAGCGTTGGATCTGCCATTCGTTGTAAAGTGAAACGTTGGATAACGAGGACTACCTGTACAGTATGTACTCTTTTGTCATACAATGTTATTGTCCCCTCTGCCACATTGTACTGCGCTGTGGAATATGCCGGCGCAATGCACATAAAAGATTATTAGTTATAATTATTAAGTATTGACTTGTGCACATATAAGAAAATAGAAAAACACATTGATTAGGTGCCAGCCTAACTAAATCACCCTGAAGCTGTCTACATATGGAATATAAAAAAACAAGTTGAACAGTAAAAATGGGACGAAAATGTATTATTGAATAATAGTTTGATGTTGTCAGTGTTTTGGGCCTCTGTCTTTTTACCAATACTGTATTTGGTAAATGCGCTGCTCAGCATATTTTTGATATTGGTGGTAACTAGGACATGTTATCTTAATTATTTTTACACGGTCATATGTTGGAATGTACAGAACTCTCTCCTATAGTTATCACACAAATCTGACCACAAATGACCTCTTCTCATTTTTTTTGTAAACCCAACACTGCTGTAGACTGCTGCAGACAGCATTTACAGTACGTCCAACATTGGATTAAACAACATTCATAAATTGTGCCGTGTACAAAACAGCAGCATGGTTATTGTAAGTGTTAATGTATACATCTATGGTTAAATTCTGTTGTGAAGCTGTTTTTTCTCACTGGTCCTCTTAGCACCTCCCCTGGGCCCTGGTCCTTGTCTCGTGGGTTGTAAGTAGCCATGCACTGTTTCCTATCTGTCAGTGGTGTAAACAACGTAGATTACATTGTGCACTGTGATACGATTTTATCCCCTGAGCTCACACTTAAGGTGGTAGGCTGCATAACTCACTTGGAAGCAATAAAGATAAATGCATGTCTGTGTATGCTCCCTCTTTCTGAAGCACAGCACACCAGGGAATAAATACGTCTGTTTTCTTGTGTTACATTCTGTAGTTCTCAAGTGGCCGTGCAGTGAACCACTGTGATAACCGCAGGACATACTTGCAAACGAGAGGTAACTCTCAATGTTATTTCCATGGTAAAATATTTTTATACAATATAAATTAATTTGAAAAAAACGATATCTCCATTAATTTAGCTACTGGGACTGTAGAACTGGCCGAGTTTATGGTGCTTTACGGAATCGGCACACAGAAAAATACAGATATGGATATTGCAATAGGACAACCAAATTCATAGCATGGGTTGCATATTAAGGCTGATGCCTTATTGTATTTGTCAGTAAACAGTAAAAAATGGAAAGTACCATAGAAAACCTCTGGGGTTTTAAAAAGTTGATCCAGTCTAATCTTGCAATTTTTTATGTATGACACCTCATGTTTAAATATATAATAATAATGTTTTTTCTTCTATAATGCGGGCGGTGTAAGCTGCACTGTACAGTACTGCCCAGTAGAGCTTACAATCTCTATTTTTTGGTGCCTGACGAGATAGACTTCCCCAAGATCACAAGGATATATATATATATATAAAGCAATGTGGTGCATCACAATATACTTTTTACCTTTCTAAAGCGCAGTACTTCTGCTTAGAGGATGGAACATGTATACATTTTCTCATGAACGATTAAAGACTCTCAGAAGTACTTCCACGAAGCTCACACTGGCTCCTCAATCCTATTACAGTATCCAAAGTATCACACGGTGTAGAAATGACACGTTCACATTCTGGGTGTGGCTGTGCAAATGGGAACATTAAATTCACCCATTTTTTTTTTTTAAATAAAGCTTCCAGTGCTTTTTGAAGGTGCAATCTCCCATAGTTGGTCAGTTGAATTTCTTATACTCTCTGAATGGGGAAGTGTTTGTCAATCTAGAGTTTTCTTTCCCTTTATTCCCACCTGTCCTCATCAAAGAGCCAATCAAGATAATGGGAGGTGGGAACTCTGGCAGTGCAAGCTCTTGCTGATCACACCGTGACATCCCACAAAAGGGAGGAAAAGAGGAAATCAAACCCCTCCCAAGTCTCATTTAAAAAAAATAAAAATGTCAGATTTTGAAATAAAAAAAGTATAAAACACACAGATGAGACGCCTTAAACACGTCACTGGAATTATTCCACTTCGGTTCTAAGAGGTATCACTTTAAAAGGATTTTCTCAAAGCTTAAAAATAACTCTTTAGTGCAGATGAAGTACCTGGCTCCCTACCCCAGAGGTGCAGAACCTTGGTAAAGATCTGCCTAGAAAGACTTCTCCTAAAAACATCATCCATTCAAAGCAAGAGCCAACGTCCTATTGTATGACGTCTGGTCCATGCTGTGAGCGAATGCAATCGCTGAAATAAAAAAGCAGCGCTTTTATTGTTTTGAAATCCTATATTGCTGCATAAATGGCTGGTTGTAGTGGCAAGTATTTATATAGACAAGGGAAGCTTTCCTCCAGGATTCAGGATTATAGAATTAATAGCTGAGAGTTTAAAGGGCACAAGACTTCTCAGAAACATGTGGAAGCATTTTGAACATACAGTAATAGATATATACTGTATGTATCACTCTTCGGCTTTTAACACTATCTGTCTCCATTAACCTTGACAAGTACTAGAACCCATAACTTTTGCTCCCTTTACTATTAACTTGCTAATCATATCGGAGAACGTTTCAGATAGGATACTCTTAAAATATAACATTTTGTACAGAAAGCTCTAGTTTAAAAGGAGCAATCCATGCAATATCCTATATGTGTGTTTTTTTTTTAAATAAATCAGTTCTGTAGTATTAGATAATACTTACTATATATATTTTTTTTTTATTCTACTCGTAATGCCATTTTTAATGATTTATAAAATGTTTTACCGGGAAGTAATACATTGAGAGTTACCTCTCGTTTTCAAGTATGTCCTGGGCACACAGTTATGATGACAAATATATGGTTACAAATACATGGTTACATTAAGTGAGCAGGGTTATACATTACAAGAGGGCCCCAGTCATGAGGCGGGTTCCGTTCTAAGGACCCGCCGCAAAGCGAAAATCATCGGAAAGCGGAACTGGCGATTTTCATTATGTGCGCTTGCGCAACTGGCAATGCGCCGTTCTAAGCATGCTCAACATCGGCAAAAAAAAAACATTCTGCCCCCTTCTTGGTACTGCCGAAAAGAGGGGCGCCGAGAAGCGGGGCCTTCCTGTATAAATAAAGATGTTGCATGAATAGTTTAACATATTTTATCTTTCAGGTGTAGGAAAAAGTTACAGACCAGATTAAAACGTGAACCAGCTTTAGTTTTGAAAGAATTTAGACTGGTGGCGGCTGTGAGAGTCTCCGGTAGATTGTTCCAGTTGTGGAGTGCACGATAAGCGAAGGAGGAGCGGCCGGATACTTTGCTGAACCTTGGGACCGCCAACAATCATTTGGAGTCAGATCTCAGATGATAAGTGCTGCATGTGGTAGGGGTGCTTGTTCAGATAGGCGGGTAGCTTGCCCAGAAAGTATTTGAACGCAAGACAGGAAGTATGAACTTTGTGCCTAGACTCTAGTGATGACCAATCTAATTCATTGAGCATTTCACAGTGATGTGTGTTGTAGTTAGATTGGAGGACAAAGCGGCTTATTGAATTGTAGAGGGTGTATAATTTTTTATGGTTAGTTTGGGGTGCTGTACCATATACTACTGTATGTCCCTGTAGTCTATAATTGGCATTAGCATCTGCTGTGTGATGCACTTTCTGACCAGCGGGCAGGAAGATTTGTTCATATAAAGTACACCTACAGTAGTTTGGCATAGGTTTTGGGTGTCAGGGTATCAATGTGCAACCCAAATGTTAAATGGGAGTCAAACCATATGCCCAGATATTTAAAACTAGTAACATGGGCTAGGACAGTATTAGAGCTGGTTCTGATCTGGAGCTCAGTCATTGGTAGCTTTAGAAATGTAGCCTTGGTCCCAAATACCATTGTTACAGTCTTGTCAGTGTTTAAAAACAGTATCGAGCATCCTCTGATTTCTATAGAAGACTTTAGCCACCTCCCCAGCAGTGCAAGATATTTACAACACTTTCCTGATTCGGATCATTTCCCGCTTGCCTGCATCACACGCCCTTCGGGAAT
This sequence comes from Ascaphus truei, assembly GCF_040206685.1. Taxonomy (NCBI): domain Eukaryota; kingdom Metazoa; phylum Chordata; class Amphibia; order Anura; family Ascaphidae; genus Ascaphus; species Ascaphus truei. The sequence goes on from NC_134499.1 coordinate 24,574,547, forward strand.
TGAAAGAGCCACGGGGAAATGCGTTTTTGTTCTTTTACTTTGTCTGAAAGAACATTCAAGTCTAAGGGTCAATACTGGTGTCATGTAAACGGTTTACTGCTTTGCAGGGTTTTTTTGTTTGTTTGTTTTTTAAGTTTGAAACTCCAGATGAAAAGAATGTCTCTCACACACAATCTGCCCTTTGGTCTTATGACATGATTGATGACCAGTCAAAATAAACTTTGTTTACACAGCTTTAAAGTCCATATATTGTTTTTATTTTATTTTTTAGGCATTAGTGATTAGACCAAGGGAGGCAAACTCCAGTCCTCAAGGGCCACCAACAGGCCAGGTTTTCAGGATATCCCTGCTTCAGCACGGGTGGCTCAATCAGTCCCTGATTCAGCGCCAGGTGGCTCAGTCATCGACTGAGCCACTGATTGAGCCATCTGTGCTGAAGCAGGGATATCCCGAAAACCTGACCTGTTGGTGGCCCTTTAGGACTGGAGCTCGCTACCCCTGGATTAGACCAACAGTATATGAATAAGTAGAGGTAAGGCTTTATCATACAAACATGCTGTTGTATCCCATTCATACACTGGACTAACTGCTGGTTTGAGAAGCCATTCCTACTTATTTCAGGGCATAATTATTACTTCCCTTATTCAAATCAGGGTCATGATGCAAACCTTGAAGAAGGTCAAATCTTTGTGAGACTCTCACATACTTTTTTTCCTTGCACACTATTGAACTCTGTACTCGCTGTACCAGAAGCAATATGTAATTATTCCCAGTGAAACCGCTAATAAAAGATATTCTGAATACAAAGAGACTTTAGTAATATTTTGAGTGACTTGTCAGTTTCCATGCAGCCACGATTTTCCTGGAAATACCAATGGACATTTTTGTTAGATTTAATACTATTTAATCCCTTATTTCCATATATATATATATTGTGTGTGTGTGTGTGTGTGTGTGTGTGTGTGTGTGTGTGTGTGTGTGTGTGTGTGTGTGTGTGTGTGTGTGTGTGTGTGTGTGTGTATGTGTGTGTGTGTGTGTATACATATATTATACACACACACACACACACACACATATATAATATATATGGAAATAAGGGATCCAATATATATATAACTATATATATAGTGCCGTCTTAACGCATGGGCACGCTGGGCAGTTGCCCGGGGGCCCCACGAGCATAGGGGCCCCACGCTTATCTATGCACAGACCAGAATTTAAGACTAATTTTCCGATCACCCGCCTCAACATTCAAATCTCCCGCTAACTCGGTAGAAGGAAAAAAATTACGACTTGCAGCGGAGAGTTGGCAGGGCCCAGTGCACTGCTTTGCCCAGGGGCCTGTAATGCTGTTAAGACGGCCCTGTATATATTTATATATATACATGTACACACACATTGTGTTTATATATACACATCTACTAAGTGCTACACACATTTCCAATCTAGTTTTGGTGTAGTTTGTGATACCCTTTTAGCAGCCCAATATGAAAGTTCTTTTCAAATTACTTTTAAACCCGCAATCCCCCCTACCCAACCCTCTTCATATTTTGCGGGGAAGCAGGTGGTCCCCGGAGCTGTACCGTTTTGTTTTCAGCTCTGGTAAAGGCATATTAAGGGGACTGAGACTCTGGTACCTTTTGCCGGATAGTATCTCAGGAACCAGATGGTCCCCATAGTGTTAAAAAAAATAGTGCTGTTTACTGTAGCTCTGGGGACCACCGGGGATGGGGGTGAGGTGCAACAGAAAAACGAGCAGCCGGGATAGCAGATTTAAGGGTAGTGAGCTTTTAAAAACTTATAGGTATCCTCTTCAAATCTAATTTTAAGGGGGAAAACCCCAAACTGGTACACAACGGCCAACGAACCAAGAGCTATGAAATTATTTACTGGGCAATAAAGAGATACGATATCCTGCTGCCTAATCAACATTTGGTTTGCTGCCACTGCTGACCTATCTTTCTTACTAGGAAGTATTGTAACAATTACTTTGGAAAAATATAGTTATTTATAGTTATTTATCTGTAACACCTCCCCCCCACCCCTATCGCAGATGGGGGACCATGTGGGGGAAATCTACACTTGTGTTACCGGGTGTGGTGCATTAGCTGAAGGCCTGAACCTCCGCCACTGGGAGCCGGGGGTTACCTGATCATTCGTACACAGCGCCTCCACCTGTAAGGGCTCCCACCTGAGTGGAATGGTCCTCTTACAGGAACCACAATAATAAAACACGCACGCAGTGTATGCTAATAACTGTTTACTATTGTACTAACTAATAATAACTTCGGTACCTGTACCACACAGAATAATGCATATAACACACACATGGACGTGCACCGGGTGCACCCATCAACATAGGTGTGACAGGGTAAATAAAAGCCACCAGTTATATGCCTGGAAAACCTATGTCTAGTCTGCAGTGCAGCACTGACTAGGTTAACTTCAGCTGGGAACCTCAGGACAATTAGTTGGATCCCAGCTGCCTAATCAAGGTGTGTTAAAACCCAGGCTATAGACACATGGATCTTGGCTGTTGATGAGAGAGGAGTAAGCTGCTAAAGTGATTCCTGAGAACAAGGTCTGAGTAGCAAAGTAGTGAAACTTTTAACTGTCTGTCCCCTGCATCGAAAAAGGGTAGCTGCATATATCTATAAACTGTCTGCTATAGAGAAACTGTTTTGTACGGTTTGCTGAAGGAAAAGCCATTTTCGTTTGTTGCTGAAAAATAGCTATTTTTGTTTTGTGTGCTGTATATTTTTCAAGGCAAAATAAAACAGCCTTGTCAAGAAACCCACGTGTGTAGTTACATGTACCCTGCAACAATAGGTATTCCCCAAAGTACCTTATGTCCAAACCTCACCCACGTGTCTTGGAGATAGCTCTATCCCTTTTTCGTGTTTGTGCACTATTTATAGATATCAGCCCGGGGCTTCGGTGCCGCTATGCAACTGAAGTGGATCCGCCTGATCCGACGAGACGTCCTCCAAGCGTGGGGTGAATTCCAGCGTGGATAATATCACCACGGCTCCGCGCCGTCTGTACCTTGACGGGGATCCGTCTGCAGCTGGCAGGCTGCAGTCACTGCTTGGCGTGGCCTCCGCAAAGATAGTCTCTATATAACTCTGGATGTCTGAGCCCAGACCCAGTGTCAGGGTCTCCTAGACATCCTGCCTAGCCATAGTTGTTCTTTGTCCACTGGGTGTGCTGCTGCCTTCTGTTTCCTCTGGGTTCCTCTCTCTGTCTGTCTTCTTGTTGCTCTCCTCTCTGTCTTATAGCTCTGCTTCCTGTCTGTTTCCTTTGCCTTTGCTTGAAGTCAGACTCCTATTGCACATGCCTCTGATCCTGATCTGTTTCTGTACCTGTACCTGTATTATAGAAGTCTGTTCACAGTAAAAGCCCTTGCTGGTAATCTGGCTTGTCCCTGTTTGTTCCTGTTCTCAGTCCCTGCCCCCAGACCTGTCCTTGCTCCCCTGTCCTGTTCCAGTCTCCTCGTTGCTGACCTCTGCTTGTTAACTGACTTCGCTACCTGCCGCCTGCCTCGGACCTCTGCTTGTTACCTGACTTCGCTCCCTGTCGCCTGCCTCGGACCTCTGCTTGTTTCCTGACTGCGCTGTCTGCCGCCTGCCTCGGACCCTCTGATTGTGACCCCTACTACGCTCGTGCTGTTCCGGCCACCGAGATCCTACCCACCACAGGAGTCTCCCGTGACACCCAGTAATTAGGCTGCGCACTACTGAGTGGCTCCTAACTTAACCCAAACAGCTAAAGGGGCAGAACTCCTCAAGTAGGGCCTGTCCCTGAAGCAACCACAAACTGGGGCAATGGTAACTGTTATCTGGGGCCTCTGGGGTTAACTAGGCCTAGTGCCAGGGGCTACTGCTCCCTGCACACACACCCTAACTCACCCAGCTCCCAGCTCCAACTGACACTCTTCAAAAAGAGAGAGAGTGAGATCAAAGAGAGAGAGAGTGAGATCAAAGAGAGAGAGAGTGAGAGCAAAGAGAGAGAGTGAGAGCAGAGAGAGAGAGAGTGAGAGCAGAGAGAGAGAGAGTGAGAGCAGAGAGAGAGAGAGTGAGAGCAGAGAGAGAGAGAGTGAGAGCAAAGAGAGAGAGAGTGAGAGCAAAGAGAGAGAGAGAGAGAGAGAGAGTGAGTGAAAGCAAAGAGAGAGAGAGTGAGAGCAAAGAGAGAGAGTGAGAGCAAAGAGAGAGAGAGAGAGAGAGAGCAAAGAGAGAGAGAGAGCAAAAGCAGAGAGAGAGATAGTAGAGAGAGAGAGAGTGAGAGCAAAGAGAGAGAGAGAGTGAGAGCAAAGAGAGAGAGAGAGAGTGAGAGCAAAGAGAGAGAGTGAGAGCAGAGAGAGAGAGTGAGAGCAAAGAGAAGAGAGAAAGAGAGTGAGTGAGAGCAAAGAGAGAGAGTGAGAGCAAAGAGAGAGAGAGAGTGAGAGCAAAGAGAGAGAGAGAGAGAGAGAGCAAAGAGAGAGTGAGAGCAGAGAGAGAGAGAGAGAGTGAGCAAAGAGAGAGTGAGAGCAAAGAGAGAGTGAGAGCAGAGAGAGAAAGAGAGAGTGAGAGCAAAGAGAGAGAGAGAGCAAAGAGAGAGAGAGAGAGAGTGAGAGCAAAGAGAGAGAGAGAGAGAGAGAGAGAGAGAGAGAGTGAGAGCAAAGAGAGCGAGAGAGTGAGAGCAAAGAGAAGAGAGAAAGAGAGTGAGAGCAAAGAGAGAGAGTGAGAACAAAGAGAGAGAGTGAGAGCAAAGAGAGAGTGAGAGCAAAGAGAGAGTGAGAGCAAAGAGAGAGAGAGAGTGAGAGCAAAGAGAGAGAGAGTGAGAGCAAAGAGAGAGAGAGAGAGAGAGAGAGAGATTGAGAGCAAAGAGAGAGAGAGAGAGAGTGAGAGCAAAGAGAGAGAGTGAGTGAGAGCGAGTGAGAGCAAAGAGAGAGAGTGAGAGCAAAGAGAGAGAGAGTGAGAGCAATGAGAGAGAGAGCGGGTGGGAGCAAAGAGAGAGAGAGTGAGAGCAAAGAGAGAGAGTGAGAGCAAAGAGAGAGAGAGTGAGAGCAAAGAGAGAGAGAGAGAGTGAGAGCAATGAGAGAGAGAGCGAGTGGGAGCAAAGAGAGAGAGAGAGTGGGAGCAAAGAGAGAGTGGGAGCAAAGAGAGAGAGGGAGCAAAGAGAGAGTGGGAGCAAAGAGAGAGAGTGGGAGCAAAGAGAGAGAGTGGGAGCAAAGAAAGAGAGTGGGAGCAAAGAGAGAGAGTGAGAGCAAAGAGAGAGAGAGTAAAGAGAGAGTGGGCAGAGAGCAAAGAGAGAGAGAGTAAAGAGAGAGAGAGAGAGTAAAGAGAGAGTGCACAGAGAGCAAAGAGAGAGAGATGAGAGAGGGCAAATATAGAGAGGGGAGAGAGAGCAAAGAGAGAGAGCAGAGAGGGAGCAAAAAGAGAGAGACAGACATGGAAGGGCTGCATTTTTTTGTTTATGCCCAGGGACCCGCACATGTCTAGCTACGCCACTGATCCAAAGGTTGTTTTCATACTTATAGAACAGATAACCAAAGACATTACTGCGGAGCACAAAAGAAGTATTGCTACTGACTCCCACTATTATCACACGTTTTCTCTTTGGTTTAGCTGTAAATTTCATCTTCTCTAAAGAGACTGGGATGGAGATGTATAACAATACTTAGTATTATTATATACTACAGCAGGGGTGTGCCAACTGGGGGGTACAAGATTTTTCAGTGGGTTCGCGGTGGTTGCAGAGGCCCCGCGCTCTTCCCCAAGGCATTTAAATTAAATGCCGGGGGATTGCGTGAGGCCTCTGCAACGATCCTTACCTTGTCTTCGACGACGCGTCACCAGGGCAACGCGGAATCAAATTACATCACGTAGCCATGGCAACATTACCCCGTGGCGTCATTTCATGCCGGAGACAAGTAAGGGAGGGGGGCACGAGCAGGGAGGAAAGCAGACAGGGGGGCGCAGCGGAGACAGATTGCACATTCCTGTACTACAGCACTATTATTTTGTGCAGGGGGTAATTTTTCCCTTTAAAAATTAAATGCTGCGCTAACCTCACAACTACGAACTTGGGGAGAGGGGGAGGGGTAAAGGATAGGGAAGGGAACCCTCGCTACTGCTAGTGTCTATAATAATGTGGTGCTACTATCTGGGGTAAAAACGTAGAACAAGCACAGGGAGAACAGAACCTCACTGGAGAGCAGTCAAACATATGTATGAATCACAGTATAAGTGAAATGGAAAGGTAGTAAGTAAGGTGAGGAGTGAGTGAGTTAAAATAATTTATTGGGAGTAAATACTCAACTAAAATGGGTAGAACACTATTAATCAAAAGTAGATTGGACTCCAAGGTGAGCCAAAAAAGCACAGCGAAATAAAATACCGGATAATGGGTGTGGAGTGTGTGCTACCACCCGTGGTTATATATACAGGGTGTAGCTAGGTGAGTGTATATACCGAGGTGGCCTATGTCTGCTAGATATAACACAGGTGCAGACACTCTGGGGTAGCTGTGGCAGATACGGCAAAGTAGGAGTACTCTCACTCAAGTAGGTGTGAGTGAGTCAGCCTACCCATGTGATCATAAGGTGTTAGGAGCAGATTAAACACTGCGAATGTCAGTGTCAATGAGCTGTCTAAGAGACCGCATTCATGGCTATGTATGGCCAGTAATAGGACAGTCCTAATAGGTAGACCACTGCAAGCGTCAGTGACAGTGGCTGTCAGAGGAAGGCGCAGTCACAGCAGTATAACTGATAACATACACTGGATAAATCACCAGTGTAGGAACGCCCCTGAGGGGGGTGTCTGTTGATGGGCAGTGACATCATCACGTCAAAGGGGCGAGACCAACGTTCGTGATCGGAGCGCGACCGTCTCACACTAGCTCCCTACACGGAGCTTTGTATATGCATTGAGCTACCTTTTACCTTAGCAGCACCCGTGGCAAACTTTAAAACACCCAGCATCAGCAAGTAGGTATATAGCTATTAAGCGCCACCTTAGGCTACTCTATCCTTACCGGATACTCATGTTGCTTTTACCTACCGAGGTGTGAGTAGACACTATTTGTGTACTACTGTTCTCTCCTTTTTTTAATTTATTATTTTTTACTATCTACTGCGGCAACAGCCACCATTTGTGTTCGAAACAGACACCTCCCTCAGGGGCGTTCCTACACTGGTGATTTATCCAGTGTATGTTATCAGTTATACTGCTGTGACTGTGCCTTCCTTTGACAGCCACTGTCACTGATGCTTGCAGTGGTCTACCTATTAGGACTGTCCTAGTACTGGCCATACATAGCCATGAATGCGGTCTCTTAGACAGCTCATTGACACTGACATTCGCAGTGTTTAATCTGCTCCTAACACCTTATGATCACATGGGTAGGCTGACTCACTCACACCTACTTGAGTGAGAGTACTCCTACTTTGCCGTATCTGCCACAGCTACCCCAGAGTGTCTGCACCTGTGTTATATCTAGCAGACATAGGCCACCTCGGTATATACACTCACCTAGCTACACCCTGTATATATAACCAAGGGTGGTAGCACACACTCCATGCCCATTATCCGGTATTTTATTTCGCTGCGCTTTTTTTGGCTCACCTTTGAGTCCAATCTACTCTGGATTAATAGTGTTCTACACATTTTAGTTGAGTATTTACTCCCAATAAATTATTTTAAATCACTCACTCCTCACCTTACTTACTACCTTTCCATTTCACTTATACTGTGATTCATACATATGTTTGAGTGCTCTCCAGTGAGGTTCTGTTCTCCCTGTGCTTGTTCTAACCTCACAACTGCCAGGGAGTTAATAAAGGGGTTAAGGTACATACTACATATATATATCAGAAATACGTGAGTAGTCGATCTAACCATCCTCATGCAGGAGAAGAAATGGTTAAACCATCAAAAAAAATATGTATTTGTGATTAACTCAAACCCATTAAGCTTATTGCCATTATACAATTACCTATAGAATCGTGCTTGCATGGTGTTTGAAAGATCAAAGTTAGTCAAAAGTCAGCATGTAATTAGTTTCTTGCTTTGGAGCATTAGGTAGAATTACTGCAAGGAGGAAAAAGTATCATTTTATAGGGACCCTTAGGGGATTTATAATGATCATAGACAAATATATGCATACAATATCAGTTGGTGTGCTAAAATTTAATTTTAGTGAGGAAATGTGGTTGAGGATGATCACAATACATGGGGATGTTCTTATTTTAATATTGGATGATGTTATTATTAGAGAATCATATCAAAAGATATGTCACCAGGGAGAAAATATCATTTATAAATCACTAATGAGTAGCAAACAGTGTTTAGCTTGAAGGTACAAGACTGTATCTTTTCACAATGTGCATTTGTGATCAAACACAAAGAGATCAAGTAAAAGAAGAGAAATGTATGTATTTTTATGTTTTCCTGCTAAACATTGTGGATGGCTTAAAGCAGCAGTCTACGCTGATCAACGTTTTTTCTGAGCTTCATGCCCTTTCAGGAGATGATTTTATGTTGCTATTTAGCAGACACTTTCCACTAACCAAACCTTGGCTGGTCTTAAGAAATGTGGAGTAGCCATTCTCCTTCATAGGTATGTAGATACTGTAGCCACAGATTTTCCACGGTAAGAGGTCTAAAACAGAACTAAACATCTGAGTGCACACACATGAACAGGAATAAGTGACAGGTTGCATTGCAATTAGATTTTTAAGACACAATAACTCGCCATCGCCCACTTGAGTTTCTGGCCGGTATTGCAGACAACGCTAAATTTCAATTTCTGCACTCTTTCACAACACCAGTAAACTCGCGGTTAAACGCGTGAACATTGTCTGAAATCTCACGCCTAGCCTAGGATTTCTTACCGAGAAATGGTCGAATCTTGGTGGCTGCATCTGTAAGTCTCAACATTAGGGCACCTACGTTCAAAGCGGATAAAGAAGGAAGATATGTCATAGTTACAGGACATCTAAATTTAGTAGAGGTCACTCTGGTTAATGCGTACGTTCTAAACTCAAAGCAAAACGCATTCTTTAAGACTTTATTTGAAACGTTTGAGAAGATAAAAAAGGGCCTCTAATAATGGGAGGGAATTTTAACATTACTCTCAGCCCTAAATAGGATAAATCTAGTCCTATATTGCATGCCTCAGCGGCCAATGAACTTAGAAGGCTCTTTAGAAATCATGCCCTCCAACATGCTTGGAGAATCCCTAATCCTGAAGTAATAGACTACTGCTTTATCACTAATGTCCATGGAAGCGTTTTCGAGAAAAGACTACATCATGACGGACTCCACCCAACCCCACGGCATGGTCGGACCACAATATGGTGCTGTTATCGCTTAAAAAATGGAGACCCCGCTTGGAAGCCAATGAGATGGAGGCTTAATGATTCTGGATACCAAAAGAAGAAATACATCAGGCATTAAAGGTTTATTAACTCCACATCTAAAATGACCCTTGTTTATGCTCATAAGGCAGTTATTAGAGGCAGGTTGAGAGCAACTGGAGCAGAACAGAAAGGGAAAAAGTATTGGAAATGAACAGATTGTCCAAAGAAATAGACACAGTGGAAAATCTATTTGAGTTAAACCCCGCTAAGCAAAATGTTAACCATATCATCAGCGTTAAGAATAAACTAAATTTCTTTTTTGTAATACAGAGTAGACAGAGCCATGTAGCAAAAATATTACCACAAGGGTAACAAGGCTGACCATCTTTTGGACAATAAATGAAATCAGAAAAAGGCCCAATCCCAGATATATTAAATTAGAAACAAAACGGGTCAGGAAATGATTGATCATACATCGATAAGGGTGTAATTTAGGCAGTGCTATCATTTCCTTTATAACTGGTCGAGAACAACCAAAATGTCATGTAACCACATCCTTCTGTCTTTTGCTTTTCTCAGCAACTGTGGATTAGCAATTACAGAGTTGGAGGTAGCGGAGGTCATTAAATCTTTGAAAAATGGGAAAACCCCAGGGCCTGACGGCTTTCCTAATAGTTACTATAAAAAATTTAGAGCAGTAATCATTTCCCAACTAACAAAGTTATACAGCACATTCCTTCAGGGATCCTGTCCTTCCAAAGAAATGTCACCGGCTACCATAGTAGTAATTCTAAACGAAGGTAGGGACCTCGTGAATTGTAGTACCTACCGTCCCATTTCCCTACTAAATTCTGACCACAATGTATGCATACATGTTATTTATTATTTTTTTATTTATAAAATATTTTACCAGGAAGTAATACATTGAGAGTTACCTCTCGTTTTCAAGTATGTCCTGGGCACAGAGTAAAACAAATAGTACATGGTTACAAGTACAGTTACATAAATGAACAAGGTATACATTATATACAAGACATTGCGTGCACAGTTAAAGAAAATATATATGATGAGCGTATGAAACAGTTACAGACCAGGTTAAAATGTGAGACAGCCTTAGATTTGAAAGAACTTAAACTGGTGGTGGATGTGAGAGTCTCTGGTAGGTTGTTCCAGTTTTGGGGTGCACGGAAGGAGAAGGAGGAATGTCCGGATACTTTGTTGAGCCTTGGGACCATGAATAGTCTTTTGGAGTCTGATCTCAGGTGATAAGTGCTGCAGGTGGTAGGGGTGAGGAGCTTGTTCAGGTAGCTGGGTAGCTTGCCCATGAAGAATTTAAAGGCAAGACAGGAAAGGTGAACTTTGCGCCTAGACTCTAGTGTTGACCAATCTAGTTCTTTGAGCATTTCGCAGTGATGTGTGTTGTAGTTGCATTAGAGAACAAAACGACAAATTGAATTGTAGATGGTGTCAAGTTTGCTAAGGTGGGTTTGAGGAGCCGAGCCATATACTATGTCTCCATAGTCAATAATTGGCATTAGCATCTGCTGTGCGATACGCTTTCTGACCAGGAGACTTAGGGAGGATTTGTTCCTGTAAAGTAACCCTAGTTTGGCATAGGTCTTGGTTGTCACGGTATCAATGTGCATCCCGAATGTTAAGTGGGAGTCAAACCATAAGCCCAGGTATTTAAAACTAGTGACAGGTGTTAGGGTGGTGTTAGCGTTGGTTGGAATCAGGAGCTCAGTCACTGGAAGCTTTACAAATTTAGTCTTGGTCCCAAATACCATTGTTACAGTCTTGTCAGTGTTTAAAAACAGTTTGTTTTGGGAAATCCAGTTTTCGAGTATCAAAAAGTCAGACTGAAGTATGTGTTGAAGGTCAGAGAGGCTATGACTGTGTGCATATAGGATTGTGTCATCTGCATACATGTGTATTGAGGCTTCCTTACAAGCTGTGGGAAGATCATTAATGAACACTGAGAAGAGTAGGGGCCCCAGAACAGAGCCTTGTTGGCTAATAGGCTCAATTTAATTATGTCTAGAATGATTCCCATGGGTGTCATGGGGGGGGAGAAACTTTTGACAATACAGGATGGCGTGTCAACATCATGCAGATTGCACAGTCAGCAATGTCACCACAGGTAGTCTGGGGGCTTGTTGCTGAAAAAACTTTTGACAGATTAGACTGGGATTTTATGTTCGGTACTCTTGAGACATTTGGATTTGGTAAAAATTTTCATGGAAGGCCTCATACAGTATTTAAAGCGAACAGTGTCTATCCAGTGGTGGATCTAGGCATCAGTAGGCCCCGGTGTAAGTTTTATAAAAAAAGGTCCCCTCTCCCCACAAGGCTTTACCTGTAGAGCAGATGCAGTGGTGGCAACGGAGGGTGCCCATCCAGGCGGTGATTGCAGAAGTTGGGCCAGATTTCAGGTGGGGCCTAACTTCTGTTTTAGGACCACTTTGGGGGTATCCCGCCACTATCTCTGCAACTGCTTCACAGGTAAGGCCCCGAGTGGAAAGAAGAGACTTTAAAATTGCCGGAACACTCATTTTAGCAGCCAAAACAGCGTTCGAGAGGCTGTAGGATGGCCCCCTAAAAATGGTGGGGCCCCCGGCTGCACATATAGTAGTTCTGCCACGGCTTCCATCCCAGTTAATGGCCAACTCTCCTATATTATGGAATAACTGACATCCACTGTTCTGACCTGGACAAATGATATCCCAGTTTTTTCACACCCGAATACTTCTGCATCAGAGGATTTTAGCACTGAAGTTTATTACTAGTACATTTTTTTTTCTCAAAAAGAGCAGTAAAAGTTGGCAAGATACTGTACCAGACATGCCTTCTAACGTTGTGTGGCCAACTGCAGCATGACTAGTAAAGTTCAAAGGGTAGCGACACGGGTGCTTAAAAAAAATAACGGTCTTTATAAAGAAAACCTTTTGGAAAGGGATTTCAATGGTGGTTGGTTCACAACAGAATGCAAAGCAATGAGGTATAACAATGTCAACAATAACTCAATCTATAAACACTAGACTCTCCCAAACTCCATATCCCAACGTTCTTGCTGGACAGCTAAGTTTGTAAGGTTGAGCTCATAATAATTGGTTGCAGGTCTGTGAATATACCCTGATTTGCATTCAGAGGAAAGTACAAGAATATGGTTGTGGCCACCAGACTCCCAGCTCAGTTGTCTGCACAGAACTCTCTGGTTGATGGACATGGTAAGGGTCTCTGTAGGCTCTTGGTAATGTTCTGATAAACAGGAACTAGAATCACATTAGTTCCACTGCAGTGTAGTTCCTCCCTCTATCTCTCGTCTTGAGCTTCTCCACACACAGCCACAACTTCTGTGTTTTCCAGATCTTTATTTCTCCAAATAAACTCCTTTTGCAGCTGTCTTCTTCTCTCTGGAGTCTCACTGCAGCTACATCAAGTCCGTCTCTTCTCCTGTGTCTCACACAGGAACCTCAAAATGGCCGCCAGTCAAATAGGAGTCTCTTACTTTTTTGCACACATAAACTTCTTTAAGAGCTAACCTCCATGCAAACTTCACACTTAGACATAGGAGCTGCTAGTTCCCCCTGCTGTCTTCTAATGTAATAGGCCTTCTGTTGGTCTGTTACACTGCTTCTCCCCCCTTTGAAAAGGATGTGTCCCCGCATCCTACTTAATCCAACATAAAGTCCTGCTGCTAAGCAGTGGGTCGCCTCGGTGGGCTGAGCAACAGCAGGGTCCAGTTCCTGATGGAAATCTTGCTTAACTGGCTCTGGTTTTTCAGGGATTAATGGAGCTGCCATCTGCTCATCCCCACTGTCCCAAGGATCATGTCTCCGCTCTGGCTTCTCTCTGAGTTCAGCAGGTTGTTCAGGTAAGTGGCTCCCCAACATTGGTTGAGGTCTTATTGGTTCTATTACTCTTGTTTGGTGTTGCCAAAAAATAGTAGTTATATTTCTTTCACTCGTGGGTCTCCACAGATTGCTTTACAGCCTTAATGGATTGTAGTGTACTACATAAATATGCTCTGCTGATATACTACATCAGATGGCTTCTTAACAATCTTGAAGGGGCCTCTGTGTAGGAGGAAATTTGGTACACAGTCTTTTTTTTTCAAGCATAGGCTCGTACCCATACTAATTCCCATTTCCTCTATCTGGACATATCTCAAGTCATAATAATCCTTCTGCTTCCAAGTAGCTGGAGGTGTTTCACGGTCTCACTGATGGAGCAGAAATACCCTGCTAACCGGGTTACATAGCCCCCCTACCATATCTACTGGCAAAAAGATCTCCCTCCCATATAACACCATAAAAGGAGAGAACCCGGTGGATAACAACACCGCTTCTATATGCAAGCATTACATAAGAGATCTTAGAATCACAATCACAATTGATTTTCTTGTAGAACCGAGGCTGACATGGCCAGAATGGTGTGATGGTACGGGGGAGTTAGAGTTTTGTGAATTCCAAGAAGTTGGCACATACCCTGAAATACTCAGGACTCAAAGTATCTTCCCTGATCAGAGTGTAGAGACTGGGGCACTCCGTGATGACATACAAACCCCTCCACAAAAGCCTTGACTACTGTTGGGACCTCTTTATCTGGCAGAGGATATGCCTCAACCCATTTTGAAAAATAATCAGCCACTACAATTACATACTTGTTTCCATTCGGGGTGGTGGGTAGCGGCCCCCAAATATCTAAGGCTACTTTTTACAAAGGACGATTTGTCTGAGTGGTGTATTCATTGTTTTCGAGCCCCACATGTATTACACCATTCCCTTACTTCCCTATGTCAATCAGTCCTATCTGCGGGACCTCTGTAGAGTATAGGCTTTCCTTACATATACACACTGTTTCTAGGGGTTGTCTTTAGGGACGCCCTCTTAGTGGGGTACTTTCCCTAAAAGCTGTAAAACAATAACCAGGAGCAGATCAAATATAACCAACTACCTTACCTATACACATAACTTATATACATATCTATAGTGAGGCTCCTCCACTTGCTTCTCCCAGAAACCTGAGTTGCAGAACCTTCTCCCTAGCATACAGTATATACTGCATCAGTGATGCTACTATTACCAGGCATAAAGTGGGCTTGGTGTTGTTTCTGCCAAGTCACCCAGTACCAGGTGAGGGAAGGGGGTGTTACACAGTTAGAACCCACACATTTAACCCTCTAATGCTGGTAACCCCTTTCGGTACCTTGTAGTTCCCAAAGGGGTGCTACATTTGCATAGTTCTGACCACACACCTTGGAACATCTTCAACCAGTGGTGTCTTTTGGCCTCTTCTGGAAATTCTATGCAACACTCTTCTTCCCACTTTTTCAGAGTATCTAGGTCTACGTCTGCCTTCTGTGCATCTTGAAGATTAACCAGGGCTAGGTTTACAGGAAGGATATTTACTAGTCTTTGCATGATGATCATGCCTTACTCCACTGTAGTCTCCTGTGCATGGTGTCAGGAGAGAGCATCCGCATTCTGGTGCAGCTTACCTGCACTTTGTTCAATCTGGTAATCAAACATGGCCAGTTGTTCCAGCCATCAAGCTAATTGTCCCTCAGGTTGATGGCAGTTGTGCAGCCACTTCTATGAGCTGTGATCAGTCCTCAGAAGGATCCACCTTCCGAACAGCAAGTGTTTAAAATATTGAGTAAACTTTACAACTGGGAGTAACTGTTTGTAAATGGTGGCATGCTGTCTCTCAGTTTTAGCCAGCAACCAGCTTGCATAAGCAATCACCCTTTCCTTGCCATTTTATATCTGCGATAAAACTGCTCCAAGTCCCACATCACTTGCATCTGTATCTAATATGAATGGCAGCTGTGGATCCAGGGAATACCAACACCGGGGCCAAGAGAATTTTTCTCTTTAGTTCCAGAAATGCATTTTGATATTGGTCATTCCAGACAAATGTGTGTCCTTTCTCTGTCAACTTGTGCAAGGGGCTTGCTAGTCATCCAAATGCTGATATAAATCATTGGTAATAAGAAGCCAGTCCTAAAAAAATACATCTAACCTCTCTTACAGCTCTCAGATTTAAACACAGACTTACAGCTTCTACCTTCTCATGGTCTGGTGCTACCCCTTCCCGGGATATTACATGGCCCAAATATTTTACCAGTTTACAAAATAAATGGCATTTGGATGGATTCACTTCCAAATTAGCCCAACTGCTTGCAGTTTTTTTTTTTTTTAAACCTAATTTACAAACATAAAAATGCAACGACAAAAAAAATGACAGTAATACATCAAAGGAGGGGTTTACACACAGTAAGGAAGGGTGGGGGGGGGGGAGTAGAGGCGTCTGTTCGGTATTTAGGCCACTTTCCTGGAGCAATTCCTCCGCTAAGAAGGGCTGTCATGATGCCAAATCCAAACGCCCAATATACTCCAGCCCGGAGGGAAAACCGTACTACCTCTTAACTTGATCAAAACATGATTGTTGATAAATGTATACCCTGGATGTTGGATTGTGCTAACCTGGGTTGCCATATTTTCTGGAATTTGGAGCCTGAATCATTTAGTAGACTAGTCAATTTTTCCATTTAACAAACGTACCAAATCCTGTTTCTAATTTTGGAAATTTGGGGGACCTCATCTTGCTTCCATAGAGAGTCTATTTCACATCTAGTTGTGGTTGTGAAGTGGTAGATCATCTGGTGGAAAATCCATCTGACTTGCAAATGCAGACTCCAATAGCCCATGCTCTTCTTGTCCAGGCAAGTTCTTTACAATTCCTGCTAGGATGTCTTCACCTCAGGTGGGTACAGTCACATTCTTTTCCATAAGGACTTCAAGTCTCCCCAGCTTCACTAAAAGGGATGAGAGTGAATTTTCTTCCCAGGAGGGTACATGTATAGCTGGAGATACTTCTTCAAAAAGTCAGTGCCAACCAATGCATCCTGAATAGCGTCATCAGCCACTATGCACTCACAGGATAACTGAAGTTGATCCAACTCCACCACTGCGTTCTACATACCGGTCACTTGTAGGTGTTCTTTATTCACCACTCAAAGTACAACATCGTAGGGTTGCAACGCATGTCTTGATTGCACTGTTTCCAGAGTTGAGTATGGATTATAGAAACCTGGGACCGGCAATCAACTTGAATATGACAGGGGGTGTCATCAATCTTCTCATCAAGATAAAAACCTTTTACAATGACTTGTGCCATTATTGGTCCTGAAGAGATGGTACTTGATGTCAGAATGGCTGAAGAGCATCAATCAGGTTTTCTTATTCAGGAAACATGACTACGCTGAGGACACTGATTTTGGGAGTGACCATCATTCCCACATATCCAGCACCTCCCCCGAGAAACTGATATTTCCTCCTGTGAACGAACCCCTGCAAGTTGTATTTCACTTTTCTTGACTATTCCTTTGAGCTGTTCTACTTCATCCCGTAAATTCCTTTAGCATTTCCATAATTGCCTGAAGCTGAAGACTGGACGTTTCCCTGGCTTGTGCAACTGTACATTCTGTTCCCCCACTGGCAGGTCCACGTTCCCGACACTCCAGAAGTCACACCATCTCCGTCTCAACAGCGAGTTTAATCACTGCCACTAAATCTTTGGGCTTAGCCAGTCGCAACTGAACATGTAGATCTCCACTTGTTGAGTACTGAATAAAATGATCTCAGGCTAAAGAGTCCTGCACTTGAGGGCTGGCTTGAGGAAAGGCTTTTGCAGCCAATTGTTTCAGGGCGTACCCAAAATCTGATGTTTTCTCTCCTTTTTCGTTTCTTCGATTTTGAAATGCTGCGTGGTGCCATTCATCAGAGACTTCTGACTCCAGTGCTTCTTTTAAAGGAGCAGTTCAAGTGACATGATTGATAAAAAAACAAAAAAAATAGGTTTGAAGCAGGGGATCGCCGGAACTAAACCGCGTTGATTTCAGCTCTGTGGACCTCTTGCTTCCTGAGATACTTACCTCTGAAGGTGGTGCCGGTATCTCTCTGCTGTTTAAAGCTCCCAGTTACGCGCGCCAATAGAAAAACACCATTGTTGGTGTCATGGCTTCCTACTGGCCTTGTGATGCAGACATTTAAGCCGCAATTTCGATATCCCCAACTAGCTCAGCTGGAGTTGCTACCAGCACCCCTTTCCGAGGTACGTATCTCAAGAAGCGAGGGGTCCCCATAGCTGAAATTAATGTGGTTCAGCTCAAGTCACTTGGACTGCTGCTCTAAAGCAGCTGTTAATTTATAATCTTGATGCAATTCAGGTGTTAAGCCTCTGTACACTTCTTCCACCTTTCCCTGTAGTAATAGAACTATGAACTATAGGTGACAAGGTGTAGTCCACCTGTTAATGTCTGCTGCCATTTCGAAATGTTCCAACACTCTGTTTGCCGTCATAGAAGATGGGTTTAAAGACTTGTCTCTAAATCCCACTTCCTTAGACTGGTTGATGGCTGCAGATGGTTAGGGTCTCTAGGCTCTTGGTAATCTTCTGATAAAAATGAACCAGAATCAAATGAGTCTCTCTCTCTCTCTCTCTCTCTCTCTCTCCCTCTCCCTCTCCCTCTCCCTCTCCCTCTCTCTTCCTCTCTTCCTCTCTTCCTCTCTTCCTCTCTTCCTCTCTCTCTCTCCCCTCCTTTTGCAGCTGTCTCCTTCTCTCTGGAATCTCACTGCATCAAATCTGTCCCTTCACCTGTTTTTTGAAAGAGCTAACCTCCTTGCAGACTTCACACTTAGACAAATGAGCTGCTTGCTCCCCTTGCTGTCTTCTAATGTAATAGATCTAGGTCTGTTACAATACTATCATTATAGGAGTTATAACTCATATAGGCCTCTGCGGGGGATGCTACTTCAAAGCTGTCTGCTTGGCACTGTATCCGGTCTCCCATCTTAAGAAGTATTGCAACTTTTATGGCAACTTTAAATTGAGTTGCAAAGGAAATTAACTCTATTGCATGCCTGTAGCACCTCACATTGTGGAGATCTCTATCGTTCCTAGAGAGTGGACATCAGAAATGAGGGCCAATGGTCATCAAAGTTCCATAAAATACTCATCAGCCTCTTCACCGATACCCCAGAAGTCTCTGCATTATTGTAGTAGTAAAATCTTTGCTTTAGTATGAGTATTTCAAAGCGTTCACACATAAGTATGAGGTATCAATGTCGCCCAGCCACAAAACCAGGCGAAACAAGGGCAAACACCATGCTGTATTACTTCCTGGTAAAACATTTTATAAATAAATAAATGCAACAGATGTATCGGATGAATCTGCTGCAATCGTTGCACTGGCGTTGTCCCTGTGTTTTGGCTGGGTGGTTTTGATGAATAACCCTTTCTGTCTTCCCCGCTGCAAACATATTTTGTGATGATTCAACCAACACTTTTATTACAAACCCCCATTTTTGCTTGCATTGTAGCTTTTGACTTGCAAAGCAGATGGGACTAACTACCATGTTGTATTTTTTGAGAGCCCTCATCTGGCTATCCAGATTCAAAGCCGTTCTCTAATTTTGCGTTATTATTTGTGATATATCCGGCACTGGGATTTTGCTTTGGTTTCAGTTGCTGAAAGGAATGTCCCCATCATTACCAGTTCTATAACATGCTCTTATGTTTTCAAACAGCCCATTACTACTGGTCCTGGCCATCTTGGGTTTCAAAATGTGGACCAACCTACTTTAAAATGTTTAGGTTGCATTGCAATTTAATTCTTGGTTAATAACATTTGCGCCTGACATAATAACTTTTTTTTAAATTGTATTCAGAAAATTAATGTCAAATCATAATGACAGGTTTGTAGACAAAACATAAAATTATATTTGTAGTCACTTTTCACTCCTGCAAATATTAAACAGACAGTAAAGGGTTGTGGGGTTATGTTTACATAAGTATTTGAAGTGTATAAATGTAGCACGTGACACTTGTTCTCCCAGAACCTGTCCCACTATACAGAGTTTCCAGAGAATTCGGGCACAGTGCTGTTTATCACAATATATGCCAACACAGAGAGAACAGTGTACATGGCCTACTCCATCTGTACATCAATCCTAAAGCAACTGAAATGTTTATCATGTTTGCTATACAATAAATGTTATTATTAGTTTACTTTACACGGTTTTCCTTGGACTGGCTGTACTACAGTTTGCAGAAGCACCATGTTCTCTGCGAGACAACAAGGACAATTATTAAAGGAACAAATGCAGCAGTTGTGATATTCCATTTATGAACACTGTGCATGTTTACCCTTATTTGTAGCTCCGTCTTTTTTGGCGCTCTGCTAACATGCATTAAGAACGAGATTAAAGTGCATTCTGTGCTTTAGGATAACAGAAACCCTCGAAGCAACTTTTTAACAAGACATTCTTCATTTATTCCTATGCTGTAGAGTTGAAAGTCTATCTGCTTGGACTATTTCAGTTTTCTTGGAAGTATGTAAAATAGATGTTGCATCCTCTTGAGGGATGTAGCAGTTTTGTAATCTGTTGATTAAATGTGCGTTATACAGTATGAACTCTATGGAGACACAACTAACAGGTCTATATTTTTCAAAAAGCACACACTCGCAAAGTGTTGAGATGTGTTTTCAGGATTTTCCCAAGACTCCATCTTGATATAATAATTTCCTTTTCTATCCTCTCTTTACAATATTGCACTTTTTCTCTTCCATGCTTGGAAACAGTCTTCCCATGTTCCTGGGTAAACAGTTACAAAATACTGTAAAGCTATTTATGTTCACTGTAAAAAAAGAATGTATTCATACTCCCCCACATAGGGATAAGGATTCACACTTTGATCAACAGAGAGACTTGAGCATTAAACACATGCAGTAGTATCTTGGGGGGCGTGGCCTGGCACGCTACAAGATGGTCGCATAGAGCTGGAGCTCCTTAATGACACTGAATAAATTGATTACCATCCATACACCAATGCTGAGACATTCACATTTAATTAGCAAATCTTTGAAGGCCAGCTCAGTAGCTTCTGCTTTCCCTGCCCACCCGCCCTCCTGACCTCCCTCTCCCGCTGCCCCCCATTGCCCAACAGGGGCATACAAACAGACAAAGGTCCCATCCTGACATATACACAGTTGTCACACGAGGCCCGCGGTGAGGCGGCTGTTCTCTCTGTTTTCCCACTGCCATCTCCTCCATGGCGACAAGGGAGAGGGGTGCTTGCCAGGCGTGGAGGGGCGTAATAGAATCTTTTCCCCTAGAAATAAATAAGTACCCGGGTCGCGGCCTGTCTGTTGCAGCCGCGCCAATCCCACACTGCGATGCGGCCATCTTATTTCCGAGGACACGCTGAGATGTCAGCAGGGTGGAAGATATTGCTCCTTACACACTGAGAGGTCTCCCAGTGTCCTGGATGGGAGAGGGAGCTCCAAACGGCACGCAGTCCCAGCCTGCCCCTGCTCCCAAAACAGACTTGAGATCGCAAAATGGCGCTGATGGGGCATGAGGTATCAGTCCTACCACTAAAGTTAAGACTATCAGCTTACCACTAACAATCGGGTCTAGCTGGAGTTGAGAGGAAGGGCAGCAGAGCACATTATTCACTGCAGCCCCAGAAAAATCTCTGCCTACCTGATGCGGCTCCGGAGTGTCCATTTACCACAACCACAAGGTCGGGCCTCCATTGATTGGCTTTATCTCCAGTCACCTTACAAGAAGTGCAGACGGAGTCGGAGAGGGCTCAAAATTATATATTAAAAAAAATAAAAGCAAAGTACAACCCATCTTCCACACTTAAGGAGGCTTATACAGTTAAGGGGGAATTGCACAATTAAAGGGGACTTGAACAATTAGTGAAAACATCTCTTTCTGTGCCCCCGACTATATTTTACCTTGGGTCTATCGCTGTCTCCCTCCCCCTCACCTGCCTCCACCCACTTATTTCACCAAAAACCCAAATTGGGGGGAGTCGCATGCGCAACAGCTAAGGGTATGGAGGACTAGACTATGGGCTCCGCTATACCCCAAGGCACTTTAAAGCAAAACTAACCATAGATAAACATTAAATAATAAGCATTAAAAACCTAACAACGGAAGATTCGCCAATAGGAGCATATCAAGATGACAATGAGGGCACGTGAAAACAATGGGGAAAAAAACAAAATAAGGGGACTTGTTATTGTGAGATGCATTTTATTCCCCCACATATTTTTTTTTTTCCCTAATTCTGATTAAAGTAAGTTTGACGTATGTTGATGCTTCCTTGAAAGGTTGCAGACTCCTGGGTTAGGGGATATTACCGCCATAAAACAACATACTGTGTGCAACTGCTATTAAAAATTCCTAACATTGATATTTCTTCTAGTAGGATAAAGAGGCCTAGATTTTCTAAATTAGTTAAATCGACTATAATATATTCAGCGGTAGGAAAAAGTGTAACATGGGATATTGTATTTCTGATTTAACGCCGTATTCACAAATAATTATTTATGCACAGTAACCGTGCTTTAATCGACTCATTAGCAGTAATGCAGACGAATTGTGATAGTCACAAGACTATATTATCCACCTTGAACACTGAAGAGGATAGAATACAGTAGGTTTATTGACAATGCCTTGCTAAGCCCGATGGAAAACAATGTGTTAACTCACATGCTATCACTATGGCAAAAAAAAATATCACTTGTTCTTTTATGAAAAATGCCAATTGGTCTCGTCAGTCGGCTGAATAAATACAAGCAATTGTATGTTTTTGCATTGCATGCAATCCTTACATTTTTCTGTTCACTCTTGACAAACGTGACACCCTGATAACCTTAGAAAGATTAGTACAAAGGATAAATGGTTTGTTTTAGTACTGTGGCATTTTTTTCAGCTGTAGATTTTTTTCTGTTTCACAGAGAAGCACAGAAAACCTTCTTCTTTGCTTATGAATTTGCTTAATAAATTATGCTGTTGGTTGTTGATCAGGGCCAAGACTACTGCACCGACACACTTTATTCGAGCAAATACCCAGTATGTACCTGGCAGATACCTGGAATGCGCCGCTCCTCACCTCTGACAAGCCCCGTTGCGTTTGCCTTCCCAGCCTGGGTTCATGCCTGGCTGACGGGCGGCTGATCTGTTAAATGATAATGATTAGGATTTAATAGGCTGCAATGCTTCGCGTGTCTACCAGATGGCATAAATTCATGAATTGTAATGCAGTATATATATATATACTGTGCAGTATTGCAGCCAGCGGGAATAAAATGCTTCAATCCCTGCCTGGAAAATAACCCAATGCACTCGGGCAGAAAACAGTCACAAACCTCAATACACCCGGGTATACCCGAATTCGTGGGACTAGCCGAGCTCGAATAAAGTGTGTCGCCAGTGTATATAGTATTTGCCCAAATATAGGGCCAACCTGAACATAAGGCGACCCCCTAATTTAAGTAGTAGCTGGAAAGAAAAAAAGTTTACACATACACACACATACATGTATGTATGTATGTCTTTATGTCAAATAACAGGTCGTGGGAATAAGTGCTTCAGACATAAAAGTAACATTTAGGAAGAGAAGTCCCTGCTCCGAGGAGCTTACAATCTAATTGGTAGGTAGGAAGAACATACAGACACAGTAAGTGCGTTTGCAGGGGGCCAAGCTTAATGTATCATGTGTCTAGTATTATTCACAGTGCTACACATATATTCTTCTTTAAGCAAGTGTGTTTTAAGGTGAGTCTTAAAGGTGGATAGCGAGGGTGCTAGTTGGATATTGAGGGGAAAGGCAGTCCAGAGGTGTGAGGCAGTCAGAAAGGTTTAAGGTGGGAGAGAGAAGACATCCTTGAGCAGAACGCAATAGTCGGGTTGGTGCATAGCGAGAAATTAGGTCTGCGATGTAAGGAGGGGCAGAAGAGTGTAAAGCTTTAAAATGAGGAGAATTGAATGCGAGATGCGGGATTTGATAGGAAGCCAGGAGAGTGATTTCAGCAGGGGAGACGCTGAGACAGATTTAGGAAAGAGTAGAATGATTCTGGCAGCAGCGTTTAGGATAGATTGTAGGGGAGACAGGTGAGATGCAGGAAGGCTGGACAGCAGGAGATTACAGTAATCGAGGCGGGAGGGAATGAGGGCCTGAGTCCGAGTTTTAGCAGTCGAGCAACAGAGGAAAGGGCGTATCTTAGTGATATTGCGGAGGAAAAAGCGACAGGTTTTAGAAATGTTTTGAATGTGAGAGAGGAGTTGAGTGTAAACCCTAGGCAGCGTGCTTAGGCTGCTGGGTGAATGATAGTACTTATAGTATAATAGTAGTGGAAGGAGGTAGTAGGGCCAGGTTTGGGAGAAAGTATGAGGAGCTCTGTTTTTGCCATGTTAAGTTTAAGTCGGCGGAGGGCCACCCAGGATAGAGCCCTGGGGTACCCCACAGAGAGATCGATAGAGGAGGAGGAGGTGTTAGCAGAAGAGACACTGAAAGTACAATGGGAGAGGTAAGAGGAGATCCAGGATAGAGCTTTGTTATGAATACCAAGAGTATGGAGAATGTGAAGGAGAAGAGGGTGGTCCACGGTGTAAAATGCCACAGAGAGGTTGAGTAATATGAGCAGAGTGTAATGACCTCTGTATTTGGCAGCATGGAGGTCATTAGTAAATTTAGTGAGGGCTGCTTCAGTCGGGTGAGCAGTGCGGAAGCCAGATTGTAGAGGGTCTAGGTAAGAATGGGTGTTGAGAAAGTGGAGCAAGCGAGCGAATACAAGACGTTCAAGGAGTTTAGAGGCAAAAGGCAGGAGGGAGACAGGTTGATAGTTAGAAAGACAGGAAGGGTCAAGCTTGCTGTTTTTGAGTAATGGCACTGTATAACTGTTGCATGTTTGAACGAGGAGGGAAAGGTGCCAGAGTAGAGGGAGGAGTTAAAAATGTGTGTGAGCGTAGGGGTTATAGTAGGAACAAGAGGTTTTAGGAGATGGGACGGAATGGGGTAAGTGGTAGAGGGAGAAGAGGAGATCAGCCGTGACACATCCTCCTCCTAGACAGCAAGAAAAGAGTCAAGGAAGGCAGGAGGAGAGTTAGGAAGCGGTGTAGGATGGACGGAGGAAACGGAGGGAATGTTCTGACGTATAGATTCCACCTTTTCCTTAAAATAGTCAGCATAGTCCTGAGCTGAGATGGAGGAAGAAGAGGCAGCTGAGGGTGGTTTGGGTAGAGCATCAAAGACAGAGAAGAGTTGGTGTGGGTTAGATTTGTGTGTGTTGATTAGTGAAGAAAATTAGGTTTGTTTAGCTTGGGAGAGGGCAGAGTTAAACAGGATAGCATAAATTTGTAGTGAAGGAAGTCTGCGAGAGAGTGAGATTTCCTCCAGAGGCGTTCAGAGGAGCGAGTGGAGGAATGCAGCATGCACGTGTGGGAAATTTAGCAAGGGGCTGGGGTTAGAAGGACGAGGACGGCAGAGAGAAAGCGGGGCATGTAGATCAAGAGAGGAGGATAGGGCAGAGTTGTCGTTCCTGACCAGGTTGTCAGGGTCTGGATCAGAACTGAGAGAGGAGAGGGAGGAGCATAAAGTTGAATCAAAGGCTGGTAGGTTAATAGAACACAGGTCTCTGCAGAGATGAGGGGTAGTTGGAGATGGAGAAGGGGAGAAGCAAGAGAGTGAAAATGAGATGGTGAGAGAGAGGAAAGGGGGAAATGGAGAAATCAGAGAGAAAGGTTTTTAGTGAAAAAACAGATCTAGGTAGTGGCCATCCTTGTGGGTGCTGGCAGCAGTTCACTGTTGAAGGCCAAAAGAAGAAGTTAGAGAGAGAAAGCGGGCAGCCCAAGGGAGAGAGGGGTCATCAATGTGGCAGTTAAAGTCCCTAAGGAGAAGAATAGGGGAGTCAGAGGAGAGAAATAAAGAGAGCCAGGATTCAAACAGATAGAGAGAAAGGCAGAAGGGGGATGAGTAGAGGTAGGTGGGCAATAGATGACCGCCACGTGGACAGGGAGATGAGAGAAGATCTGGACAGTGTGAGCCTCAAAGGAGGGAAAAGCAAGAGAGGGAGGAATAGGAAGGGTTTGGTAATGGCAGAGAGAGGAGAAGAGGAGCACCACGCCTCCACCCCTGCCATCACGGCATGGAGTGTGGGAGAAATAAAGGCCACCATAAGAGAGGGCAGCTTCCAGAGCAGAGTCAGACTTAGTGAGCCAGGTCTCAGTTATAATAAATAGGAGCAGAGAGTGAGAGAGGAAGAAGTCATCCACAGAGAGGAACTTGTTAGAACGGAAGCGAGCATTCCAAAGGGCACAGAAGAAAGGGAGGGAGGGTGGCAGGGTATGAGTTTGGAGGGGTTGACACTAGAAGGAGTAGAAGTTGCATTTGGCAGGCGAGGATGAGAGCATGTAGAAATAAGACAGGGACCAGGATTTGGAAAGATATCCCCAGAAGCGAGGAGGAGAAGCATGGATAGAAAGAGCATGAGTGAGGGTGTTTTGCAGGGGTGTGTTTTAGTGCAAGGAGTATAGCTGTGTAGTGACAGAGGGCGCAGGTAAGAAAGTAGTTCATGTGAACTGAGAAGTGACAAAGAAAGGAGAGATGGAGATATATGAATATAGTTGGAGACATGAGGCTGGTTGAAAAAAGTGCATAATTTGAAAACAAGTGAGGTCATAGCAAATATAAATAGTAAAGGCGGCATCACAGGCAATAGTAAAGTGCTGAGATGTTGAGATGATGCTGAGTCTGGGTAGATAATATGTTCCTTTTCAGCGTAGATCAAATCCAGGATTCAGGGCCAGTAGTTGTTGTCCACTCCTTTTGAACTCTCTTTTAAACTCCAACATGATATGCTACTTGAAACATGGCTGCAAACAGCATTAGGCTGCTGGGGTTATAGATTTATAGGTCTAAAATGTAATCTGACTGAAATTAAGTTCAGCCCAGACAACTTCATTAGCACATGTGAGGCACATTAAAAACAGATGGTTTTTGAAACAGGGTGTTGTCCTGCCTAAGTGACAAAGCTGAATTTAATTAAGACACACATCAAGGGGATGATTTAGAGACAGAATTCAAATATAGTTTTTACCAGATATAGTTGTTACAAGTTGAATTGACTAAAATATATATATATACTATCTAAGGCCGCGCTTATAGTGCCGGCTACAGCGACGGCGCGCAGTGTCAAAGCAAGTAGATGTAATCTATCGCACGTGCCTATAGTGGGTGACGGCGCGACCAAAATCTCTGAATCAATAGATTTTTATATTTACCACGATGACTGCACCACGTGACTGCAACAAGCTGTCTCTCTCTGTCTCTCTCTGTCTCTCTCTGTCTCTCTCTGTCTCTCTCTGTCTCGGTTTAAGATTCATACCACAAGCAACATGGCTGCTTCAGGCCGCCAGGATGGAGCTTCTTCCGTGTGACGGGCTCGCAAAGTGGGCGTGTCTGATTATAAGGCAATTCTAATCAGGCAAAACCGGTAACTTGTTAAAGTGGTCCAAGAAAACAAAATTGGTTTGTGCACTCCTGGAATTGATAAAGAATGAAGTCAAGTGCCACACATATTGTAGGCAGGAAATTGATCAATATGTGCAATATGATTATTTACATTTGTTGAATTGCAGTATATAGTTTCTTAAGGACCTAATCAAATATACTGTAAATAATTAGCTTCGGCTTAAGAAAAAAATTATCTTAAAACCTCGTCCGCTATAAAGATCGAAAGTATTCCCCTAATTCAATCAAAATTAGAGATGCATAAAAATCATCCGACACCCCTCCAAAATAAATTAAACGAAAACTATTAAGAAAAGAATGATTAAGCGAAAATCCTCCATGTTTGACGAGAATTCATTGCTGGGGGGGCGTGGTCCGTTGCCGAGGCCCAGCGCTCTTCCCCACGGCATTTAAATTAAATACCGGGGGATCGCGTGAGGCCCCTGCAACACTTTACTTACCCAGATTCAGCCGCTCTGTGACGCGTCGCCAGGGCAGTGCGGCATCAAATGATGCCGCGGGGTCATGTGATGTGACGTCACATGTGTCAAATGACACTGTGGGTCACGTGACCCCGCAGCATCATTTGATGCAGCTCTAAGGTAAGGAGGAGAGGCGCGGGCGACGTAGCAGGGAAGACAGGAGAGCGCAGCACAAAAAGTTTGCGCTCCCCTGATCTAAAAGATAGAGAAATATATTATCTCCAAGTCTCTCCCTACATACTGCTGTCACACGCCACGTCTATCAAAAGGTGTACTTGCTGGGATTGAGAATCTTCCTATTTGAATGTGGATTTGTTAATCTTCATGCACAACAGTCTCTTCTACATATATCTTAGAAACTGCACAAAGGTTTTTTGATGCCCTAATATTGGCCTATGCCCTATTCTTGCTTACATATGGGACATGTAAAGGCAGGTATTGTATTGTATCTGATTCACTGCTCTCGTCTGCAATTTTAAAGCAGCAATACTATATTACACATATATTTTCACATCCCCCCTTTTTATTTTCTTATTTTTATATGTAAAGCATGTGACAGTGTATAATTCTACATTCTTACATAAACTGGCATTAGTTTGGTGCTTCTGTTATAAATCTGTGCAAATCCTGAATGTGTGCCTAACTAAATGGCCGCCTTTCAGTTCCAATCAATCCTTCAGTCAGTGTAAGGGCTGTTCTATGCGGCCGTATTGTTATAGTTTACAGCTCAATCTGCTGAGAACATTGGCAACAAATGATCACAAACAGGAAAGAGGTGCAAAGATCTAGCACTGCTGGGGAGGGGTGCTAAAACTTGCTATAGAAATCAAAAGATGCACAGTATATTAAAACTCATTAAAAATGGCATTAGGAGTTTAATATTAATAATTTAAAAAATAATAATAATAAAAACAATTATAAAAAAAACAGTCACTATTATCTAACACTACAGAACTGATTTTTAAAAAAACAACAACATCTCAAATGTTTTGTTGCTTTAACACTTATTTTACAGTTTTATTGGTCATTTCACCTCTGTGAACCAGTGGGGAGGGAATTATAATTGACCCATAAAAAAAAACAGTTTTGAGTTTATTTAATACAGGCTACATACTGATTTTTGGGAAGATGACTCCGTTTAATGGGGATTTTCAATGCAGCCAAAAATACTTTTGTGAAAAAAAAACATTTAACGTTGACTCTTCAGCGTACATGCGATGGGATCCTTCGAGTATAACAATGTGGTAAAAAACAAACAAAAAAAACAGTGCGAAAGCTCTAGTATGGAATTTGATTATGAAAGATTAAGATCAAAGAGCATCAAGTATATAACACATTGTACAATCTCCTTAAGATGGCACCGCATTTGAGATGAAATGTTGATTGTTCGTTACTGTTAGGGGGAGGAAACGACAATCTAAACTCAGGAACAACAGTAGATATGCAAAAAGTAGAGGCTTGAGCCACACATTAAAGACCCGACAAATTAATTACTATACAGTATATCACTGTTTTAGTATTGGTGATAGACCCCTGGCACCCTCTTAATGACATCCTGCTTACACAATGTCCATCTTTGGTTAAAAAAAATTATTGAACTACATTCAAACCAGTACCATTGTATTCTTTTTTTATTTTGCCAATCTGTATATATCAGGGGTGGCCAACTCCAGTCCTCAAGGGCTACCAACAGGTCAGGTTTTCAGGATATCCCTGCTACACCACAGGTGGCTCAATCAGTCCCTGCTTCAGTCCCTGCTTCAGCACAGCCGGCTCAGAGGCTGTCCTCAACTGAACCACTGATTAAGCCACCTATGCTGAAGCAGGGATATCCAGAAAACCTGACCTGTTGGTGGCCCTTGATGAACTGGAGTTGCCCACCCCTGGTATATATCAACTCTTGTGCTGGAGAAGTCTACAGGGAGAGGATTGCAATTGAGGTTCCATCCCTGTCAGCACAGATAGGGTTAAATGGGTTCCGTTTTTATGATGGACCATAATAAGTCAGAGCTTATGAAAACAGGCTCTTGTGCATTACGTTGAACACATTTGTACAGACAGTGTTTATTATAAACAACTTCTAAGTGAACATTGGCCGGACTTACGCGCGTTCCAGCGGCAAAATGAAGAACTTGCAGAAATGATTTGGCAGACGCAGGAAATGGATCCACCTCATAGATTTGTTTTCTATTAAATAGCTGCCTAGAATCTTTATAAACCCCTTTCCACCACAAACACAACAAAAGAAAACAATTTGACATTTTTCCGCGGACGTTCCAAGTACTGGTTGGCAATATTCTTCGACCAGATGTCTTGGCAAATAGCAGCCCAGGCAACAGATTAATGTTGTCGTACTGTGATATCTGGCATACAGTCGATGCCTAATTTCACCACTGATGTGGCTGCACCTTTAGGATTGCTGGAGTAAGAAGAAGCAAATGAATGTGTTCCTGTTTCTGGCACACATGTTTGTTACAAAAACATTTTTTTCTTCGCTTAACGCAGTCAGGACGCTGATATTTTTGCGATTACTGAAGTAAATTCTCTTTCCAAAAACACAATCGTTGCTAACAAAAATAATTGTTGCTAACAGTCATAAACTCCAGTTGGACACAGCACAGAGAAAGTTATAAAGACAGATGTATTCATTACTACCGGCTTGAATTTTATTGACCTTTGTCAAAGGTCAGCACCTATGGGGACATTTACCAATGTTTTGTGCCAGTTTTCTGCTGGTGTAACGGCCAATGCATGTTATACATGATTATAGCCGGCAATGCCATGTTAATGCCTCAGGAGTCTAAATAACAGCTACTGTACTATCTTGCAGTAAGTAGTATACATGCCACAGAAGTAGGTTGTGGATCAATCTTGAAGTAAAAATGCTTTCTAGTACAATTTCCATTGTCAGTGGCCAAAGAGCAGCCCGTAAATTACAAAAACAAAGATGTTGAACACTGTGCTCATTTGCGTGTAATTTCCCAGAATCCCTGGCTGCAGTGGAAACACTGTATGCTAAATGATGAAAAGCAGGGTTGCAGAACTGTTTGAGACAAGTGAATGTTCTCACAAGTGTTATTTGTATTTGCTGTACACTGTACGGTCAGTAGAGGATTTCCCCATTGGGCCCGATAGGCCCGATAGGCCCGAGCCTAGAGCGGCAAAATTTAGGGGCGTCAAAATTTCCCTTTTTTTTTTCCATATGTAACCAGGTCCCCCGCTGTGGTGATGGGCCCCCCCCCCTCGCGACACTCACCGAGGTAGTAGTCGCTTGTGGGGAGATGCGGGGGCATATGCGCGGATAGCGCGACTCCTTGCAGGAACCGGTTGGCAAGGACGCGGTCGGACACGTTACTAGGGCCCTGTCGGGTCCCAGTGCAGGGCGCCGCCATAGGCGATTGCGCACGCATGCGCAGAGGACATTCCAGAGGGTGGGGGCCGAGGAGGGAGCAGCGCCTCTTCTCCGCTAGCGGGCCGGTTGCCGGGGACGCGATCGGGCCATCGCTAAGGCCGCGGTCGCGTCTCTAAGGTCCCGGCGGCCGGCGAAGAGGGCGCCGCCATTACCCAGACAGCTCGCGCATGCGCAGTTAGAGCAGGTGCGGGAGAACGCCAGTCAGCTCGCGCATGCGCAGAGGTAAGCCCGCGAAGCCCTAGCCTACCAGGGAAGGTATTGGCCAGGGACTACAGATCCCATGAGCCTTAGGGAACCCCATGTGATGCTAGGGAGCCAATAGGGCTGCAGGAGCTCCCTGCTTGCAGGGAATGAATACATTTCGCGGGGTTTTTGCACACAGCAGTTGATGACCGGAGCAGCTAGGGGAAGGAGGTAGGGTGCAGGGGTCAGTGACTCTCTGCACTAGGCCAGCAATTCCCCTAGGCCCCAGATAGCCCTGAGTCATCTTAGTGAAGTATTGTAGGGACATCCCTAAGTTAGGGATTCGCCCCATTAGCTACCGGATAGTAAGCGTAAAGAATACTGCGTGTCTTGCGGAGCGAGCTGGACTATTATCAGGGTGGGATCACCCCTGATGGATCATCCTGTGTTGGATCCGGATATCACACAGGAGTTCGCCTAGATCCTTTGAGAAGTCCGTTGCAGGTCGGAGTACTGGAGTGCTCGGCAGGTAACCCACACCCTCACGTGCACCAACAAGGCCTACCAACAGACATAGTGGCTGCGCAGTCACACACACTGGTTTATGACTGGGGAGTGCGAGACATTGGGTTGGGGTTACTGGACATGGGAAGGGGTCTCTCTGTACAAGCGTTAGCGTCCGCCGTGGCGCATAAGGTATTGGCGTCCGCCGTGACGCATAAAGTGTGGGCGTCCGCCGTGGCGCAGAGGTAGAGTGGTGTGGTATACTGTGATTAGTGTCTCCTCTATAGAGGGACACGTGTTATATGAAGTGTGATATATCTGTGTTATTGTGCTCTCAACTAAAAGCTCTTTGGTTATATCACGTATGTGTATTTGGTTATTGTGATTGTCCTGCGAGGAAACACTCCCCCTCTGGTGGGAGCCATCGCAGGTGGAGGCGCTGCATCGAGTAAGTGGTTACTCATTAGATCATAATTGCCCCCAGGTTTCCCGTAGCGGAAGCTCAGCCCTCCTGTGAGCCAACAGGTAATGCAACACAAACACTGAGTAACGCTGTATGTTCTTCGCACCTACACAAAATCTGCGATTGGGTGGGTGGGACTACCCGTTACACATATACAGAGAATGTTTGGCCGAGACCAAAACTCCACCACCGGGACACGACGCCGCAGGGCAGCTCGCCGCTGGACAAGCAAGGCCTGCCGTGCCCGACAGCTCCAACAAGCCAGGTCTGATAAGTGCATATATCCTGCACAGGACATTTGAATATTGCACATAGGAGCGTGGGACAGTTAAACCTACACTTATCAGACCTGGCTTGTGGGCGCGGCACGAACATCTTGGCAAAATGTCCCACCAGCGTTTTGATCGTGGCCAAGCGTCCTAGACTATATACAGATGTCCTGCTCTCTTCCCCACTGATTCTCAAGGTTGAGATTGAGGCCTCTTTAAATTTTGTACCTCTTTTGTGCCGCCTTCCTCCTTCACCGTCGCAATGTCACATGTTGCCATGGCAACGTGACGTCACAACTTCTTTTGACGCCGTGACGCTGAAGGAGGGCGGCGCGAAGGAAGAGGCGGCCCCGGGGTAAATGCCTCTGGGCGTCGGATTTTTCAATCTGCCACTGTGTATGGTAGAGTGTTCTTGTCACTCTTTTAGCCACCATAACTTATTTAATGTGTGGGTGACACCTATCCCAGCTGCATATTGCAAAGCCAGTATAACCATCCATACACTGATAAGACCCAAAACGTCACTTTAACCTAGATTGTGCTAAAAACTTGTGTAATACGGCAGGCATAAGGAGTGAAATTCACAAGGTTCGCCAACACGTGAAAAGACGTGGGGAGGATCACATTTCAAGTCCCAAAGCCTGCACCTTGACACTGGGCAAATCACTTCATCTCCCTGTTTCTACAATATGAAAATAGTTTGCCAGATCTGTGACCTTAGAATTTTCTGCGCCTGAATTGTTCTGATATGAATAGTGAGATCCGCTCTGTTAGCATTGCATGAAGAAGAAAAGAAAAGGTAACAGGGGTTAACAAAAGGTAATTAATTGTATGATTTTATTATATATTTAATAGTCCTCACAAAGATTTAACGCCTCTACCAGTGGGTGTCCATCAATGAAGAAGATATTCGAGAAAACATTTATTGAATGAATTCAGTGGCAGAATAGCCTCCCTGAATTAGTGGAAGGGTAACCTATAAGTAGTATAGATCATAAATATTATTGGGAATAGCAGCTTTTGAAAGCCCTACAGGTTTATGGAATAGATAGTAAAACAGGAAGATTAAGTAGGTGTATTACAATGCTTGACACGTAGGGCCTTATTCTATACAATATATGCAAAGTGGCTGTTCAAAGCCTATGGAGATTCTCATCAGAAAACGTCCCGAATGTCCGCTTTGGCATATATAGGATGACCCCCAATGTGACTCAGGGATTATAGGTGGCTAATGGAAGTTCAACTCACAGCTCTTTAAGCCTGTGTAAAATGTACTCTACATTTTAACTGTCTTCCTAATCTGAGGGCGATTGGGTTTCTCAACATTCATCTACGTTTTCAGGCTATGTTCTGCCAACAATTTCAAATTCTGTTTCAAAGTATTTTCTGTATACTTATATACACCTAACTTACTGTAGCTCATCAGGAGTGACCTTGTCATAGAAATGTTTCACACCTCTATATTGTATTGTATTGTATGTCTTTATTTATATAGCGCCATTAATGTACATAGCGCTTCACAGTAGTAATACATATGGAAATCAAATAAATAACAGATAATATAAATAACAGATCATGGGAATAAGTGCTTTAGACATAAACGTAACATTAAGGAAGAGGAGTCCCTGCCCCGAGGAGCTTACAGTCTAATTGGTAGGTAGGGAGAACGTACAGCGACAGTAGGAGTGAGTTCTGGTAAGTGCGTCTGCAGGGGGCCAAGCTTTATGTATCATGTGTTCAGAATATCCACAGTGCTATTCATATGCTTCTTTAAGCAAGTGTGTCTTAAGGTGGGTCTTAAGGTCTATATGAAGAAGGCATGGGATGCATTAAAAACAATATGTAGTCGGTTACTATAACCGCAAAGAGGAAGACAAGCTACTTGGAGGGGAGAGATATCCATGATCATGGGAAACTGTGCGTTCAGTGAAATAGTTATTTTTGCACTTTTATGAATCTACTCTGAAGTGTTACAGAATTTTAAAAAAATTACACTTTTTTGTTTTAATATATGCAGCATTTGATTACCTTTATTGAAAACTAATCAACTAAGCTGCCGATCGAGGGTTCTCCCGTGATCGATCAGCAAAATCCTGTTTCCCAGGGTTCACTAAATGGCTGCCTTTCTGGTTCAGATCAATCATTCAGTCAGTGTAACTCAGCAGCTACAATGTATTCTTATATTATTATAGTATTGCCCTGCTGTGAGGGAAGGGGGGGGGGGGGGTACTAAAGGCTGCTATAGAAATCAAAAGATGCTCAGTATATTAAAATTAATTCAAACTGGCATTAAGAGTTGAATTTTAAACTAAAAAAGGTAGTAAGTATTATCTGATACTACAGAACATATTTATTTAATTAAAAAAAACATATGTAGAATATTGCATGAATTGCTCCTTTACGTTATCAAGTTTTGATTATGTAAAGTTTTGTTTCTTTAAAGCTGTATCTCCCTTTTTTGTGGAATCCATTAATAATGGGACATTACATCAGTTAAGTCCCCTGCGACCAACCTTACATTATTTTCCCAAAATAGTTTCTGTGGCGCACAGCAACAAAGAACAGGTCATGTGGCAATTAAAAAATGTATTTATTAAAGCTGCATTAAAAAAACGGTGGAGGGTGCAACACTCCTACGCGTTTCGTGCTGTGAGGCACTTTATCAAGGAGTTAGGGGGAACTAAGGAGTTAGGAGACTAAGCATTTGAGCTCCTGCAAATACCTAATTACATTATTTTCCACAGTGTTTTAGGGCTGAGAGGCAAGACAACCTCTATAGAAGTAACAAGATAAGAGAGATTTTAACAATTATTATTGTCTTAGAAGGCACCATGTCATATCGTGGTCGAACGCTAAATAGATGTTGGGTCTTAGGGATAAGAATCGTCATAATAAAGACAACCTTTGTGCCTCTATTTAGTGTGACTTTAAATAAACCATATCGTGTTTCAAAAATAGCAGTACAGGAACATAATGTAACATTTTGCAAATATTCTCGGCTCTCTCACTGCAATTTGCAAATGACACTACAAATGTATTAGGCATCAATGTGGATTTTCATTATAAAGCAGCCACAATTACACCAAAACATCATATTGCATTCAAACGTATACAAAAAGTTTAAAATGAGATGTTTGGCTGACATCAGCATATGCAAATGATTACTTTTTTTATTTTTTTTATTACATTTCATTATTTGTATGGCTAGTAGTTGCTCACCGATGAAAGCAAACATCATATTAAGATTCCTGACAGTTTTCACATTGTATTACGAATATATGGAAATAATTGTCTGCTCTGGGATTCAATTACAACATTGTGTATCTTATTTCATGCCTAATAAATAATGATGGATGGCTTTTATTTTCATCACCACCTGCAACCATTTAGTCACCCCCTTGATTGTAGAAGACACAATAATAAAAGGCTTGTGTTATGTTGCAAGCACAATGATGTAGTCCAAGTAGTTGTACGATTCTTGTCCCCCCTTTGCCTCTTTTGTCGTGATAGTTTTCCCTGCACAGGTTGTTATCTCCACCAAAGAGCATGCACCATGAAGAAGGGACGATTTCTTAAAAATACTCAAGAAAGCAAACCTGCAGAATAAAACCAATCATTATAATTTTTAAAAAAAACAATCAATAATATAATAACCTGGTAGTATAATCTTTACTATATATTTCTGAAAGCAATATATATATGTATGTTTCCCTGGTGTGTTCCCTGTCCCTAGCGGCAATCTCATTGGTCCCTTGGCCCGCCCGTCCCCGCACACCTCTCATTGGCCTCACACACTCACACCACTGCTTCAGGCCCCCTTGGCCCGCCCCCGCACACCTCTCATTGGCCTCACACACTCACACCACTGCTTCAGGCCCCCTTGCAGCTCACCTTCCCCCCTCCCGGTGGCCGTCACTCTCCCCCGTCACCCGGACCGCAGCTCACCTCCCCCCCCCTGGACAGGCCCCACACCTCCCCCCCTCCCGGTGGCCGTCACTCTCCCCCGTCACACGGACAGGCCCTGCACCTTCCCTGCTGCACGTTTCCCGGCGGCTCGCGCTCACAGGTGCAGAGTGGGGGCGCGTGCGCAGCGCTCCCCGGACGGGAGGAGGGAGAGCAGAGAAGGGCCAGGCGCGCGACAATCGGAGGAGCGCGGGAGAGAGGAGCGGTGCTGTGAGTCCTGGCAGAGGTGAGGGGGCTTTGTGTGTGCGTGGGGAGAGGGGGGGACAGTGTGTGTGAGACACCGTGTGTGTGGGGAGGAGGGACAGTGTGTGTGAGGGGGAGGGGGGGACAGTGTGTGTGTGGGGGAGGGGGGGACAGTGTGTGTGTCGGGGAGGGGGGACAGTGTGTGTGTGAGGGAGGGTGGGGACAGTGTGTGTGTGTGTGTGTGTGTGTGAGGGAGGGAGGGGACAGTGTGTGGGGGAGGGGGGATAGTGTGTGTGTGTGTGTGGGGGGGGGAGGGGGACAGTGTGTGTGTGGGGGGGGGACAGTGTGGGGGGGGGGAGAAGGGGGGACAGTGTGTGTGGGACACCGTGTGTGTGTGGGGGGGGGGAGGGACAGTGTGTGGGGGGGAGGGACAGTGTGTGTGTTGGGGAGGGGGGGACAGTGTGTGTGTGGGGGGGACAGTGTGTGTGTGGGGGGGGACAGTGTGTGGGGGGATGGGACGGACAGTGTGTGTGTGGGGCAGTGTGTGTGTGGGGGAGGGGGGGGACAGTGTGTGTGTGTGTGTGTGTGAGGGGGGGGACAGTGTGTGGGGGAGGGGGGACAGTGTGTGTGGGGGGGGGACAGTGTGACTCCTGGGCTTTGTGTGTGCGTGGGGAGAGGGGGGGACAGTGTGTGTGAGACACCGTGTGTGTGTGGGGGGGAGGGACAGTGTGTGTGGGGGGGAGGGGGGACAGTGTGTGTGTGGGGGAGGGGGGGACAGTGTGTGTGTGAGGGAGGGTGGGGACAGTGTGTGTGTGTGTGTGTGTGAGGGGGGGACAGTGTGTGAGGGGGGGTTAGTGTGGGGGAGGGGGGACAGTGTGTGTGTGTGAGGGGGGGAACAGTGTGTGTGTGGGGGGGAGAGGGGGGGACAGTGTGTGTGGGACACCGTGTGTGTGTGTGGGGGGGGGAGGGACAGTGTGTGTGGGGGGGAGGGACAGTGTGTGTGTGGGGGAGGGGGGGACAGTGTGTGTGTGGGGGAGGGGGGGAAAGTGTGTGTGTGGGGGAGGGGGGGACAGTGTGTGTGTGGGGGAGGGGGGGACAGTGTGTGTGTGGGGGAGGGTGGGGACAATGTGTGTGTGAGGGGGGGACAGTGTGTGAGGGGTGGACAGTGTGTGGGGGAGGGGGACAGTGTGTGTGTGTGTGAGGGGGGGAACAGTGTGTGTGTGGGGGGGGGGGGGACAGTGTGTGGGGGGGAGAGGGGGGGGACAGTGTGTGTGGGACACCGTGTGTGTGTGGGGGGGGGGGGGGGGACAGTGTGTGGGGGGGGGACAGTGTGTGTGTGGGGGGGGACAGTGTGTGTGTGGGGGGGGCAGTGTGTGTGTGGGGGAGGGGCGGGACAGTGTGTGTGTGCTCAGTGTGTGTGTGTGTGAGGGGGGGAACAGTGTGTGGGGGAGGAGGGACAATGTGTGTGTGGGGGGGGGGGGACAGTGTGACTCCCTGGCTTTGTGTGTGCGTGGGGAGAGGGGGGGACAGTGTGTGTGTGGGGGAGGGGGGACTGTGTGTGTGTGGGGTGGGGGGGACAGTGTGACTCCCGGGCAACGCCGGGTCTCTCAGCTAGTATAAAATAAAGTATTCCAAGAACTTTGGATACAAAGTTCTTGGAATACTTTATTTTATATTAAATTCATATTTATTACAATTATCTAGGCAATTTACCAATCAGAAATAATACCAATGATACTTAGGTGTACTGTATATGATGGGGGGAAAAAAGATATTTGCATATAAACATAGTGTATCAACTGGAAGAGAAATGAATGGTTACAGGAATTATTATTTATTTTTTTTACCACCTTTTAAGATGGTTGGATTTTGAAATGTGGATATGCATTTATATGCCTTATCCATAAACCGGCAAACTGCTAATACATGAGAATATGGTAAAGTAATTGTAGATGCAAGCAGGGCCGCCAACAGGGTGGGTCTGCCGGGGTTGATGTCCCGTGCCCAGTAAGCCGGGAGAGGGGGGGGGGCACCGGCCGACACTGCAGGTTGGGCGTGACCTCTGGCCAGGCCCGTCTGCCGGTCTTCTCGCGGCCGAGCCCCGGCTCTCCCTTAGAAGGAGCCGGCATGACTCTATCCCTCTGTCCCAACGCCGACGGGCCTCTCTGGCGTCAGCGCGACGGAAGCGCTCTGACGTCAGCACTCTCTGCTTCCGGAATGTGACAGCATGAGAGGCAGGCCTGGGACAGAGGGATAGAGGCATGCAGGCTGCTGCTAAGGGAGAGCCGGGCCCCGGCCGTGAGAGGACCAGCAGCCGGGCCTGGCCAGCGGTCAGGCCCCCACATCCACTGTACCCGGCCTAATCATCCACAAGGTAGGTCTATTTTTTATATGTATTGTGGGGGTCTTTTTAATATGTATTGGGGGATGGGAGTCTTTTTTTATCGGTACTGGGGGGTGGGCTTTTTTTAAATATGTATTAGGGGTTGGGGGTCTTTTTTATATGTATTGGGGGCTTGGATGTATTTTTATATGTATTGGGGGGCTTGGGGGTATTTTTATATGTATTGGGGGGCTTGGGGGTATTTTTATATGGGTTGGAGAGGTTTTTTTTATTGTGTGTGTGTGTGTGTGTGTGTGTGTGTGTGTGTGTGTGTGTGTGTGTGTGTGTGTGTGTGTGTGTGTGTGTGTGTGTGTGTGTGTGTGTGTGTGTGTGTGTGTGTGGGGGGGGGGGGGGGGGGGATTATATGTATTGTTTTTTTTTATATGTATTGGGTAGGTTGTTTTTTTGTATGCATTTGGGGGGTGGGGGAGGTTGTATATATATGGGGGTGGGGGAATTTTTTTGTATGTATTTGGGGGTGGGAAGTTTTCTTGTGGGGGGAATTGTGTGAGCTGGGAGGGAATGAATGAGCTTAAAATGTTTGTCCTGGGCCCCACGATTTCTATTGGCGGCCCTGGATGCAAGTTTCAAATTCAAAGCTTCAAAAACCTGGGTAAGGGAGTTTTATTAAGAATTCCGTACCAAATAAATACAAAATAATGGAAATATTTGGATTTCAATGTTGTATATGACATAATCATCTTAAAGCAGCTGAGACCCCCCACCTCCCTCTTGCCTGAACTGCGGCTCCCTGGTAGCTCATTCATGGTCTCTGGACATTCAGGGACCCCCAGTTATGGAGATATTTGCAGTTTTTTGTGATATTTGACACAAAACTACAAATATGGCTGCCAGACTAGAAACATGGCAGCGGGGTCACCAATAGAAAGCTGCAACATCATCTCTAGAAGACGTTGCAGCTTTTCTTTTGGCCATGAGGCTGATCCTTGACCTCACCACCATTTAATGTCCAGTGGGCAAATATTATGCTACAGGGGATAAATAGAAAGAGCTTTGACGGAGTGAGACTGTTTTCCAATGGCAGAGTTTATTCCCTATGATAGAGAAGATTTTACGGGCTTATCCTATGCCAGCCGTAGTAGCCAATTGGGCCATATAGTGGCTGAAATGCCATATTGACTTCAAAATTGCCCAATCAGCCGCTTCAGCCAATATACAGCAAACCCATTGGTCCTCTTCACTTGGATGGAACTGAACTCTTCTTTAGCACTGGAAAGCTGCCTTCACAGTGACCCAAGTGATTGAGATCTGACGAATCTGCATACTTAGGCTACGGCTCCAGTCACTGCGTCCAGTTTAAGCCGGATCTGCGGTCTAGGGGTAGCGATGGGCAGCCCGTCTTGAATAGAGCAGGGAGAGGGTGGTGGGGGGGCGTGGCATGGCAGGGGCACGGCCATGACATCATGCGGCTGGTTCGCCCTCATTGGCTGAACCGCTGTCGTGACGTGGCCAACGCTCGGCCGCTGAGCCAACAGACTTTAATCTTGTCTTTTGGCAAAGGTGGTCGATCATCATGCTTTCTGCACGCACGCAGGCAAGCCAACCGGTTCCTGCCCCATAGAGGGCTGTACTTTGTGTGCGGGCACGTAGCTGTGGCCACTGGGGAGGAAGCCTTAGCCCTTTCGATGCCTGTCTACCCAGGATTTTGGTTTTGAGAATTTTGAGCAAGGAGGCCCAGTTTTTACCCTGAGTTTTCGGTGTTGAATCGGAGTGCCTGACACTGACACCAATCCATCTGTTGTCCATTGTATTAGATTTTTTATTTATTTTTTCCATTAGTGGCAAAGATTAAAATGCACGTTTGGTAATTTTCCAGAAGCTTTCCATTCTCTCTCGCTTCCAATTATAAAAACTGAATTCTAATCTCCATATCAGGAATTTGCCACAGGCAATTTGAATGCATAGGTCATCTTTTTTTGCTTTGATTTTATTCAGTGATACTTCACCGGCCAGAGAGTCTTTTTGTAGACTTGTGGATATCTTTTCAAATATAGACAAAATAGGGTCTATCATATAATAATACATAGCATAAAAAGTACTTCCATTTTCTACCACAGTTTTGATATTGTAGGTATTTTGTTAGGATTGCAGTTATGATATACTGTAAATGCATGGCAGTGAAAAACCTATGCTGCAATATAAAGTAGTATCGAGTGGTCATTGAAACTTTTACACAGAGGGTTGTACCGCTGATCATTATTCCTCTTTAATAATTAAGAAGGTGACGAGGGAATCTTCTGCATAGATGAATACAGAAGTTCCTTTATTGGTTCAAATTTTGATATTTTGGAACAGATTTTGCTGTTTGATGCTGTTTGATGCTGTGACTGCAATCTATTCTTCTATCTTTACATAGATGTAGCCAGCGTTTTTTTCACGTAAAGTACAAAAGGTAGAACTATGTGTCAGCATTCCTGACATTTTTACAATATTTCTATGTCATGTAAAATAAAACAGTTTTTAAATAATCAAAGACACAAGGGCTAAATATATCTTCCACCTGGTTCTAATTCATATAAACAAAGAGAGACATACCCGGCCCATGCAAGGCATTCACCAACTAATCAAAATAAATATTTAGTAGTCACAAATTTTTCCCCTTATGAGATAATCCTTGGATGATATGACTCTGGGGTTTTTTGTTTGCCTTCCTCTGGATCAATAAGTAAGTATAGATATAGGATAAAGTATCTGTTGTCTAAATTTAGCATAGGTTGAACTT
This sequence comes from Ascaphus truei, assembly GCF_040206685.1. Taxonomy (NCBI): domain Eukaryota; kingdom Metazoa; phylum Chordata; class Amphibia; order Anura; family Ascaphidae; genus Ascaphus; species Ascaphus truei. The sequence goes on from NC_134499.1 coordinate 24,615,848, forward strand.
GATGGACGTACGTCTTTTTTTCAACTTCATCTACTATGTTAAAAAATAAAAATCTATAAAACAACACTGGTAAGCAGTGTTTATTTTCTTTTTTTTAAGACCGAGAATTTCTTTGATTGAAATCCGTTTCCACAAATGTGAATGTTAATGTATGCATTTTGTTTGCATTTGACCTGTATACTTCACAAAGTCCGCATGATTATTAAATGAATAGAACCTTCGGTGTCAAAAGGGTCAATGATGCATTGTAACACGTGCTGGCAAATTGCAGTTGTTGAAGGTTCTTCTGACACCATATTGATTCATTGTAATTATTTCTCATTGTCCATAACCTAGAAATAGATGCCAGTTAGAATAATTTGACCCACATGCATGGGGGCTGGAGATTGGGGTTTAGGGAGTGTAGGGGTACTCTGCTTATACATGTTTACATGTTTGTAATGAACGTATGTTACTAATTTTATATGTATAACACCCCCACCCCAAAAAATAGTTCCTCCAGTTTTGGCCACAACACAAGTTGCTGTAAAACTGTAGAGCAGGCTTCTATTTTATGTTTCTGTAGGCCTATTCTTGTTCTAAATATGTTATCTATACGTACCAAAATCGATAACATTAAGGAGATTTGGGAGACCTATTTAACGCGTATTTATATGGATTGAAAATAATTCACTTTTAACTTTATTTCTCAGAGTTTGCTTTTTTCCCCCCACAAAAAAAATTAGATAAAACTGTAACCTTCGCAACAAAATCATTAAGCATTAAGAAATATATACAGAGGGGGGGGGGGGGGGTTGCCTGGCGTTGTATGTTCGCAGGTTGCTGAAGCTCCGTACCAGGATAGCACTGCATACGAGATTCTAGTCTGTAAAAAAAACCATATTCTTCAACACTTCAGTATAAAGGCTTCCCCATCCCCCAGGGATCAAAATAATGCCAAAACCTAAACCATTTGCCATATGGGAGGTCCTGGATTTCTTTAGTAACTGGCCCCGCAAGCTCGACACCAGATGGTGGCCTGTCACCAGGAAGGCCTATCTGCACCAGTGCATTGATGTGATTCTGCTATTTATAATTGTGCATCCCTATCTGTTTTGCGCCCCCTCCCCCCCCCCCCCCCCCCCCCCCCCCCCCCCCCCCCACCCCCTATTCTTTTTCATATCAGGCTATGAAGAGACAGATATCCGAGCTCTTGTTGGGTCAGGAACACAATGAGAACAGGCAACAGAGGATAGGGGAAACCCAAGGGCATGAAAGACCTGGACATATAACGTATTCACCTGAATATAGTACAGCTCAACCCCGCTATAACGCGATCCGTTACAAGGCGAATCCGCTTATAACGCTATGCAAGTGTGGCTCCCAATTTTCATATTTATGAATATTTTACAACACGATTATTGGTATCTTAAATTCTTTATTGTACAATGTATACAATTGTACATTATTTCTAACGCGATCCGCTTATAACGCGATATGATTCTTTGGACCCCAAGCACAGCGTTATAAGGGGGTTGAGCTGTACTATGTTTTTTTCCTAAAATTGTCCTTCCGAAAACTGTACTCGTATTATATGCGCAGCCTAACACCTTTAATTTTTCATGTAGAACACCTTCAAAACTTTAGGGTCGTATTATGTGCGAGGCCGTACTATATTCGGGCCAATATGGTACTTGCACGATTGTTTCTGCTCTTGTGCCCAGACCTCACTGAATTGCAGCTCCCGTTGGACATTGCTCACCAGGTCCTAGGACCCAGAGTGCCATGGCTGATGGGTTGAGGGATGTCGTTATCCGCTGCCATTACTCAGAGCAAGGAGAGGATTATGGAGGCTGCCAGAAATAAAGATCAAGTGGACTTTGTAGGATGCGGCCTACAGCTCTTTCCTGACCAGTCAGTCACACTTCAGATGAGATCGGTCACGGTGGCCCTGAGGAACGGCAGAATCCTGGTATATCCCATTCAGGTTGGTCATCTTGAAGGATTAAGCCCCAATAACTATCAAAGACCCAGGGGATGCATCCCATTTCCTCTCCAAGTTCGGCCTCCGTTCCAGCAGCCCTATTGCCATAGGCACCTCTGAGAAGGCGGGTCATCCACGTGTACCAAGGTGGGACACTTCCAAAGAGCTCCTCCAGTGGAGTCACAACTGGTTTAGAGGATAGCTGATTCATCACACGGTACTTCTGCTGCCCCACACCCATTAAGCTCTCTGGGTTAAGGTACAAGCAAGGATCCCATAAAGCAAGTCAGTCCTATTGTTCGACGACGGGCCTCAGACTCTCCAAGAGGCTTGACCCAGGTGCTTTTGGCTGAAATAACACTCCCCCCCCCCAAAAAAAGAGTTGGATAACAGAAAACAAGTGGGTAGAGCCGACAGCCAAAAAACTTCCGACATACCCTACAGGGCTCGGCCCATTTTCTCCATGTTTACAGGCCTGTTTCATTAATTTGTGGTTAAGTAATTACTGTATTGGCCCGAATATAGTACGGCCTCACACATAATATGACCCGAAAGTTTTGAAGGTGTTCTACAGGAAAAATAAAAGGTGTTAGGCTGCGCATATAATATGAGTACAGTTTTTGGAAGGACATTTTTAGGGAAAAAACATAGCCCTATATTCAGGCCAATACAGTATGTACATATGCTATGGTAACCCAAGGTCACCACATTTACACATCTAGCTAGGCCTTGGGTTCTGTCTCCAAACAAACAAGCAACCAGCAGAGGCCAAAGATACTCATCCCACAACTAGGCTCCCAGGCCCCACTTTACCATCCTATACTCTGGCCCACCATCAATAAGGCCTTCACAGCATCCAACCACAAAATCTTAACCTGTAAGTTAGATGCTAGGAACCTGCTGAGCTTACAGAGTTTTAGTCGTCCACTCCCTCTGTGTGCCTTGGTCTTTACATAGGGGTTTACCCTGAGATTCAAACCTAAAAGGAAGAGCGCAAAATTAGTTACCCACAAAAAAACAGCTGTGTCACTGTCTGCAACCCTTTGCTCTATATATAGCTAATGTCAGCCTAAACACACAGATACCCAGCAAGCTCCAAGAAACCCCCCAAATTATATATATATATATATATATAAATATATATATATATATATACACATATATATATATATATATATATATATATATGTGTGTGTGTGTGTATATATATATATATTTTTTGCAAGAGAAAAAGAAAAGACCCCGCATCCACAGGAAAAGTAAACACAGCTAAGTACCGACACTGGATAAATCCAATATAAAATGATGTGTCGGTGGTGCTGTAAGGGCAATTAAATAGGACGAGAGAGAAAAGATGGCCCTAAAAAAGCACTCTAGTATGTGTTAAAGTAAAAATCACATAATATTTATTGATGTATTGTCACAGAACAAAAATTGTTAAAACAAAGCACAGAAATTGTTAAAATACAGCATGGATCCCCTGTTCATTACAAAGCTAAACACATCCTCCAAAAAGATGCCCACAATACACTCAGATAGTGTTCTAAGGTACCTGACAAGATAAACCTGGTGTGACACCCAACGGGCTAAATAAACACGGCTAGGGCTATGTGATCATCAGCAAGAAATCAAATATGACTACTATCCCCTGCAATCTAGGGTTTGTCTATAGTGACAAAAAGTAGCATGTGAGTAACAGCAGAGATACACAATATACAGCCTGCAAAGCACATATAAGCCTGTAGTTGAAAGGAGTGATACATCACCTATGGTCAGGTACAAAAAAATCGGTACATGAAGGGGGAGACAGGGAGAGATGCTAGAGCATAGTAACGTGACCCAGAGAAGGGACAAACCAGGGGATCCTGCCTGCTAGACCTGCTCCTACGCGTTTCGGCACACAGCCTTCTACTGGGAGTGGTGTTGTAGGCAGGGTGACATGCAAGTTAAAAAGGAAACCTAATTAGGCTAGTGAGTATAATCACCTGGCAAACACAGGCACAAGTAAATTATACAAAAGACAAACAGGTGTGTGTTCGGGGTATTGCTCAATGACTCATAAGTGGTCTCAGTTTCTAAGCCAATGCAAAGTCGCTTTATAGGAACACTGTCAATCCTCCATAAGAGGCAGCAATTACATAAATACCTTCATGGTGTGTCCAATGCATAATTACGGCATCCAGCAGAGAGCCACAGGTGTAGCATGGTGTCGTTCTAAGCTTAGTGTACTTGAGGGCAATGGCCGGGCCTCACGGATGCCACTGCGCATGTCCGTGACGTCATCACTACGCGCTTAGTTACTGAGGTGCCCTGAGTCAGGTGGTAGTCCGTGCGTGTCATAGGATATCAAGGGCGGCTTACTACGCATGCGCGACTCTACATCCAACATATAGTTGTAACAGGCTGGCTAAACTTGCAATGCCTTGCATACCGCGCATGCGCGCCTGTATGTAGGGGAAGCCCAAATGACAAGCAGACGAACCCACACTACTCCGCTCACCATGAGCATGCTGCACCCACAGTTAAGGGTATAATGTACATAAAGGTACTGCTACAATCATTATAAGGACAAAGGCAGCCCAAGAATGCAAGTGATCACAACCAGTTGCTCCACAACTGCTGTCAAACAGACAATGGCATGGTCAGATTTACTATGGAAGTATTAAACGTTGTAAACGCACATGCTGCCTAGTCATGGCTGGAAACACCTACACACAACCATAAATGAATGAGCATGGGTTGATATTATAACCCACAGTTGTATAATACATGTAAATACTTGTAAAGTAAAGTCCAGAACTTAAAGTGCATTATTCTCCATACACACAATCAAGAATGACAGGTAATCCACCTCATGGCTATAAGCTGTCAATATGATGTAAGGGGATGATATAATTCTCCTGTTGGTCATTTTTGTTGTATTCAAAATTCAGACATAACTTAAAGTACATCATTTCTACTTTCTCCAATTGCATGAATTAAAGTTCAAAATTGGTCGGAAGAGCATAATATGCGACATGATTTTTTCTTTTACTGTAGTAAAGCCAGATGGTGTCTTTCAGGGTATTAGTCTCTAAATGGTGATGAGGAATGATATATATAGCAGTGCTGAGCAGGACAGCAATAAGTCTCTTTGAAAGTGTCCAAACGGAGATGAGATGTAAATCTTGTGTGGTCAAATACCAGCCGTGTGACATGCAAACCCAGGACTCTGTGAATATAAAAATGGGAGTTGGGGAAGGGGAGAGAGAGAGGAGTGTATGAGATTCAAATCACTAAAGTTGTACTAGTGTAACCAGAGAGCATCAATAACATTAAAGAAATGATAATGGCAGTGTGATTTAATACAGGCTGATGAACCGCCTATATAAACATGGCGAAACCCAGGTAGTCATTAAGGCCCCTGGGAATCATTGAGTCCATCTGTACAATCCACCTCGACTCCCTGCGCAGTAGTGCCCTTTCTAAGTCACCTCCTCTGAGTCCCAAACTTACCCTCTCAATGCTTGTAAGAGGTTAAAGTCTGATGCGTGTGCCTGGAAGAAATGTCGGGCTACCGAAGTGATTTTCTTGAACGCTGAAGGTCTTTTGAGGCGTTTTTAATGTTTCTTACATGTTCGAGTATTCTAAACCTTACTTCGCGGGTTGTCATCCCTATGTAGGGGAGCCCGCAAGGGCAGATGACACAATAAATGACGCCTTTAGATTTGCACCCCAGACAGTCCCTGATTTTGAAGGTGTGGGTCTTAGAGGAGTCAGTGAATACATCTGTCTGATACATGTACCGACAGGCAGAACAGTTTTTACATTTGTAGAAGCCCTTTTTTCTCTGTGCTGTTGAGAGGAAAGTTGTTTGTGTGGTAGGGACAAAATGACTAGTCACAAGTTTGTTTCTAAGATTGGGCGATTTACGACTGCTCATTGTAATTTTGTCGCCTAAGGCTTTTTTAAGATCCGGGTCTGTCATCAGGATCTGCCAGTGATTTTGAAGTGTAGTGCGCAATTGGGACCATTGTCGGCCTATAAAGCGGATTTTACAGTCTGAATTAGTTATGCTTTTGGGGTACAGTAAAGTATCTCTGGGGGTAGTTTGAGCTAATTTATAACCTTTATCTACACTACGTTTACTATACCCTCGCTGGCTAAATCTTTCCCTCATCTCTCCTGCCCTTGTAGAGAAGTCTCTCTCTGAGGAGACATTGCGTCTAAGTCGCAGAAATTCGCTTTTTGGGATGCCTCTAATTTGGTGTTCTGGGTGGAAGCTAGATGCGTGGAGTATGGAATTTGTGGCTGTCTTTTTGCGGAAGATGTCAGTGTGCAGTGTGCCATCGGGGCCTATATTAATGTAGAGGTCCAAAAATTCTACCTGCGTACTGCTGCAACTGAAGGTGAGTTTGATGTTCATGTTGTTGTGGTTGAGAACATCGACGAAGTCCCTAAACCCCGCGGCAGAACCCCGCCAGAGGATCAGCACATCATCGATGTATCTCAACCACAACAACACGTGTTGGGTAAATATGACGTTTTCCTCAGAGAACACAATTTCCCGTTCCCACCAGCCCAGGAAGAGGTTGGCATAGGAGGGTGCGCAGGTTATGTTAAACTAAAAGACCATTTTATTTAATAGATATTTATACATATATATTTAGGCACTGTACCGTGTATGAGTTTCACTGGATGTGCACTGAGCTCTGTCTGTGTTTTATGTTCTGTCTCTGGTTTTAAATATATATTGCCATGCTCAGTAGCACTCCTCTGTGACACTCATATGCTTATATATATGTTGTGGTTATTTTGGGGGTTCAATAGGAGCTTGTTAGGTGTCCAGTATGTGTATATATTTATATATGTATATAAGTGTCAATTGGAGTGCTACTGGGTGTGGCCAAATGTATACAACAAAAAAACAGGGAAGCCCAAAGCTACATCCAATATGATAAAAATACACAGTGAAATACCTATATATCTCTTGAAAAGGGGTCATTTAGTTAAACTCTTTGGTCAAAGCATTTTAAGCCTGCAAGCCACATCAAGGCATGACCAATTATTGCAGGTCTTAACACTAACTGATTAAAATTCTTATTTACCTCTATAATTAGAGGAAGAATGACCACATTGGATCTGTCCCAACCAGCTGCATGGAAAACACCTGCTTACTTGGAAAGTGTGGAGGGGCAAGCTTAAACCCTGGGACTGAGGGGCCACTGACCTCCAAAACAGCTGAGACCAGCTGGACAAAGTTAATAAACACACAGATACTCAGCAAGCTCTAAGAAACCCCCACAATTACCACATAATAAATATATATATTTATTATGTGTCAATTGGAGTGCTACTGGGCATGGCTAAATGTATACAACAGCAAAAAGAGAAGCCCAACGCTACATCCAATATGACAAAAATACACAGTGAAATATCTATATATCTCTTGAAGCTTTTGGCTTCAATAGAACATTTGGTCACGGCCATATCGTCGCAACCAAATGACCGCCAGCGCCTGGCTGCAGATGGACCCTCTGCCCCAGGCGATCCGCCGCCAGCCGTTTCTAGGAGAAGGTATGCTTTAGTGGCAACACGTCTATGACCAAATGTCCTAGACTGCTTTCTGAGGCCTCATGTCATTGTTGTAAAAGTGCTGTAATGGTGTAATAATTTATTCTGTTTATAACGTACTAATCATGGACCGACTCCAGAGTGGTGCTTTGTGCGTGACTCTTTCAGACTTCCTCCATGCCCATTTTTATCTTGGACATGGAATTTATATGCTTAGGCCTGTTTATTGACACAGTCCTTTTTTGTATTTTATATGTCGTACGCTTTATACGTTTTTTCTCTCTATTTTCAGGTCAGTTGCCTTTCTTCCCATCTCTGCCTCTGACAATCTAAAAAGTTTTCCTATGTTTCTCCATGGATGTATATATATATATATATATATATATATATATATATATATATATATATATATATATATATATATATATATATATATATATAAAACCCAAGTGATTTATTGTACCATTAAGGAGTTCTCATTGATACTAAACTAATTTCCCACAATGTTCAGGGGTTTAACCGTCCTAAAAAATGTAGACTGCCCTTTCTAACTATAAAAAGGAAGCGGCTGACATTATACTGTATTCCTCCAAGAAACCCACTTTAGCTCCAGATCTGCTCCTTCCTATTTCCACAACCAATACCATCATCTGCAAGGGTTAAGAAACCGCAGCATATTTGTGATACGGGGTGTATGATAGTACTGCCAACAGTAATGTAGAAGAGGGCAGTAGGGCCAGGCTTGGGAGGAAGTACTGGGCTGAGGCCCATCCAGGTTGAAACAGCAGAAAGTCATTCAGAGACTTTGGTCAGTACAGCAGCAATTGGATACAGCAGATGGATAGATATAGTATAGTAGATATATACAGTAAATAGATATGTGCACAAATACATATGAAATAGGCAATATGCAAATTTACCACTGCTCTGAAGTTTGTCTTTCAACACTGAAGGAATTAAAATAACAAGTAGAACAAGAGCAAATGCTAAACCGCAGCATTATGCTCCGTCCTCCATATTAGATGCTACAATGTATCTGAGGCTGCCACTTTGCAGTGTGCCAGTATTGAATACATGTTTAGGTCAGAAACTCTGCTCACACTTGTCTGACTCTATAACACTTCTTCTGACTTTGAGATTGTAATGCTTATGTGAGCCGAGGTAAATACTGGAAAACTGAAATCCATCAGTGATTTCTAATGCCCTGACAGTGGAAGTAATAGGGAGCAGAAACTGACAACATACAGTAAACTAGCATTGAAATTGTTTACGGATTTGTCTTAACAAATGGCTGCAGATATTTGATGCTTACAACAACCTTAGAGTATATACGCAAAGCTGTGAGTCTCCTGGCTCTTATTCCCTCTGTGTCTTTTTGTGGTAGATTGTGATATTCTCAAGTACACTTGAAGAACAAACCAGTGAGGTTTGGAAAGCTATTTAAATAATAAGTTAAAGAACCAAGCCCTTGACATGGTGACGTATAGGAAAGTTAGTCAGCTCAGTGTATCAGTTGTAGCGCTGGTTGCTCGGTTTACCGTATCTGCCCTGATTACTGCAACAATGGAAACCTTGACGCGTCGTTTCCTAAAAAGCATGGAACTATGACGCAATAAACAATTCAAAGTGGAATGGAAAGGTTTACTTAGACGAGTGATTTTACTTTATTGCGTCCTTATTACAACTGACAATCCACAACACACACATCTACCGTATATAGGTCATTTTCTGGTAGAAGTCAAGTCTTCCAAATATAAGTTGCTATGGTTTTGTTACCAGTTGGCTGCAAAAACAAATATTCGTGTTTCAGCAATGAGACTTGACTCTAATGACTACAGCAAGAACTGTATGGATCTGTAGTTCAGCTTGAGTGAAATTTAATTAGACAGTGATAAAGAGAAGGAACTATGCATGTGCTTGGGGACGCTTGATTACCAACATTCCCTACTGCTCTTTATAATAGGAAGCTCTGTGTCATGAAGTAGGTTACAGTACACATCTGTTTTTTTATGGGTATTAAAGATGTTGAATCATAAGTAGAATTACTGTTGCCTGGTTGCAGGCGAAATTGTTGAATGCTGCGTATTGCTATTTTAGTAGGCATATATCTAACCAAGTAACTCAATATTGATCAATGGTTCTATGATAGACAGCTACACAAGTTGAAAAACGCAGCCATATATTCTAATACTGTTACTGCCAGATGTGCAGTATGAAAGCATGACAGGTCACACAATAAATTAGACTTTGTATACTGTACAAAGATAAACACTGTCTAAAAGCCAAGTTATTTTTGCGCATGTTTTCGTTCTTGGGATGTATGCGTGTAAGTGGCATAAAAAGTCCAGTGTACCACCAAATATAATGTGTTTACTGATGTCAAGTATTCGTTTTCCAAGATAAAGGGGGTAGTTCTATATAGCCCGTTGCAGCCTTTGACTTTAATAGGGCTTTATGACCAACAACATCCCAAATGGCCTCATCAAACTATATAGAATAAGGCCCATAGTGTTTTTAAACATTAATATCCATGTGAAAGGACCCGGGTTTAGAAGGCAGCCAGTCACCAGCCAGCTCTCAGCACTGATTTGCAGATCGAGAGGCTCACAGACTGTAGGAATGAAGGGAGGTTTTGTGAACCACTACTGGAGTCCTTGGAGATCACCAGTCAGCTGCAAGTGGTATTGCGAGAACTCTTGCTCTATCGACTAAATGGGGTCCATTGAAATTAGGTCCTATGTTAACACTGGTCCTTATACTCCTGTCTCAGTCATGCTTTTGAAACCGTCATGTATAACATAACACGAAAGCAACTGAGCGCTACTTTTAGATAATCATATCAATTATGAGTGCTAAAGATTTACGGAACTAGTTCGTTTGTGCACTCATCATAACTCCTATAATTATCTCCTGCTTTAGAACTCTAGAGATACAGGACGCAATATTTATGCTCCGCGGTTTATATCTTTCTTTTAATTGCCTGAGCAGTATTTAAAAATGGAATCTAGCACTTCAATAATAAGCATACAATCATTTGTTTCACATTTAAGTTCTTAGAAAGGAAGAGACGAGCATTAATTTTGTTTAGTTAAAACAAGCTTTGCCTTTGAACAGCAGGTGGTAATTGAAACAAAACAAGAACTCATTAGAGAAGCGTCTGGTGGCTTATGATACAAACAGAGCACACTACAAAACCCAAACACAAGAGCCCTGAAATAAAGTGGTCATCATCTAATTAACAGAACATGTTTTAATTACCGGGTAAACCATGCAGCGCAGTGTGTCAATTTAACTGATGTGCTAAGTGCCAGTTTACAAAATCAGAAACAGACAAATAATTGGAATCTAATTACATCCAGGTCTATTGCACACCAGTGCCTGAAGCCCATCTTAATAAACAAGTTTTTACATCAAACCCATGAATAGCAAATACAGCCACGCTGTTAATTGCTACATTGTGATATTGGGACTTTGCCAGCTTTGACTATTAAAATAAGCTCTTGTGTGGATTGCATTTGCTCTGCTATGCTTTAATTAGAATCAAATGAGACAAAGATCGGGCTATATTACTGCAATTCAATATATGTAAATAAGATAAGTGGCTAATGTTTTTATTTTATTCCTCGGCTTCCCATGCAGTAGGCGGTTTAGTTATGGAAATAGGTTATCAGTTTGCAAATGAAGTTGACCTGCCCTGTGAGATGAATGACGAATCAACTACTTTTACAAAAGCTTAAATTTTCTGGAGTCGGGCAACAATATTGGTGTAAGAGGAGCTGGGGAAATGTGCTGCTGCTTTACCGTGTAATCTTGATTCCTAGTTGCTTATTGCTATTTCACGGGTACCCAGATCAATATTTTAGAATCTAGATTCCAGATGAGGGGGGAAAAAGGAATCCATTCAATTTATTATTATTAAGCTATTTCTTTTGTGTAAGATATACTGTGGTATATATATATATATACTGCATTCCTTTGTACTGATCTGTATGGAAATACTCCTTGAAACCAAATGCACAGGGCAGGCTGTGTCTAGTATGTGATCTGGTTTATTGGATTACCTGGATATAGACAATTATGAGCATATGCAGCTGACAAATAGAAAACAAAAACCACAGGATGTGAATGTAAACCGTAGCTAAACAAATGATTCAACACGATAAATAGCAAATTAATAACGTATGAGCCAAAAAAAAAACAAAACACGCAGTTCATTTTCCAAACTAGAAATGTATATGGAATAAAAATGCTGCAAAATGAGCTAATTTTATAATATGCCTGTCTGAATCCAAAGCAAAAAAACACTTGCATTATTCTGTGCTGAGGAAAGTATCATCAGTTGCCTGATTTTCAGCTTGCATTTTAACCCTTCGGCTGCAGGAAAAACCTCTAGGGAGGAAAGTGGAGCACTGCGCAGGGACAAAATGCAGGAACCGGCACACCAATACTAAAAAAAACTGGTTTATTGTGCGACTAGGTGAGACACCAACAACATAGCAACCACCCACTCTGACGCGTTTCGGGCTAGGCCCTTTGTCCAAGTTGGATGCACGCTTTGACGGAGTTCCTGCTGTTCACCTTCACTTCCTGCAATAGTGAGTGTACTCTGGTATTGTCCTGCTGCATACTGTTAGTGTTACCTATATGCTCTGTGGCTTTATCTGAGTGTGGTTGGTTAAAAGGTGACACTCTACCTTTGGTAATTGTGTCTCCCTAGTACCCTATAAATCCCACTTTATGATTTAAGCCGGTTAAGATGGCAGCCACTTATTTATGAGCTATAGGATCCAATTACACTTTACATCAGTATTTTCATTATGTATATTTGAGCAGCTATATAAGGATTTATATACCCAGGATCAAGATTTGTTATTATCCAGTCTATATGGGATCTATTGGATGAATTACTATGTGACTGTGATTTGTTTCTGCTGCACCGTGGATGGACTTTATGTCCTTTGTTTCTCTTAACCCTTCGGCTGCCAGGGGAACCAACCACGCATTGCAAAGCAATGGCAGGTATTAGAGATTAAAGTTTTTTTTCTTAAATCCCCCTCCGCTTGGCACAAGTGGATGAAGCAAATCGCCCTTATGAATAAACATTGGTGCTAACGGTCTGCAATCTGCATGGTTTCAGCATCCTTTTCTAATAAAATGCCCATATAAATGCCACAAAATAGGGAATGGGTTGTATTAAAAATGCAAAGAACTGTTTAGATTCAAAAATCATGTATGTCTTTGTCAAAACATGAAGGGGCTATGTCTATATTTTTCCGTAATGGGTATTCGGCCTGTTTTTGGCCGAAAAATCCCAATTGAAGCCAATGGGTATTTTTGGCCAAAAACGTCCTGAATGTCTGATTTGGATAATATAAAATTACCCCCTAAGTACAGATGTAGCCAACTTTATTGGACACGCTTGAGTGTCAACGGTGTTAAAAAAAAAACCCACAACATTATTCCTGGTGGTGTGACATTTCCTGTGTCAACCTTTGTATGCAGGATGTCTCGGTAACGGGTGGAATAATGTTACCAAATCTGTATATATCTGTACAGTTAACAAACAACACACACAACAGCAGCAAGTTCATGAGCTTGCTGGGGTTCTGTGTGTTGTTTGTTAACTTATTTTCAGCTGTCTCAGCTGTTGGAGGTTTGTGGCTCCTCCTTCACAGGGTTTTAAGCTCACCCCTCCCCACTTCCCAAGTCAGCAGGTCTTTTTCATTCTACTGGATATAGATCCAATGTTTGTCTTTCTCCCTCCTAATAGAGGTAAATGAGAATTTTAATCCTAATAGAGGTACTGTATATTAGTATTTTATCTGGTAGTGTTATGACCTGTGAACTGGATCTGCCTTGTCGTGGCTCACAGGCTTACAATGCTTTGGCCAAAGGGTTAAACTAAATTACCCTTTTTCAAGAGAATATATAAATATTTTACTCTGTTGCTTTGTTATATATGTAGAGTGCCTAACCTAATACTTACCAGGTCATATGGAAATTATTCACCATGCGCGGATTCTTAATAATCTACACACCTATTAGGGGTTATAGCTTAACAGAGGTAGCCAATAGATACTTTATCAAGACCCTAATGGCATTATCCAGCTTTTAATCAACTTACTCTATCTGGGCCAAACAACACCTGTGGACCCTTCAAGAGAGAGCTACTGTAGATGTAGAAAAATCAAGGCATTGCAGCACGTCTGTTCATACACACGTCAAAGTAATTTCCAACGTGCATAATGGATTCCCCAAAATGTACTTCTTAAAGCTGCAGTTCAGTCAATATCCCGCATGTGTGTTTTTTTTAATAAATCAGTTCTGTAGTAAGAAAAAATACTTTTAGCATTTTCTGTTTTAAAAAAAACAACTTTGAAAGACCAATTTTCTTGTATTCTATTTTAACAACCATTTGCTATGGCACTGCCCCTTCATGTCCTGTCACAAGCTCTGGCACACCCCTTTGTCAGCCCTGCCCTCCCTCTAGCACATGTCAGTGCAGGAGCGCTCATGAATATTCATGAGCTTCCACTGAGTGACAGAGGCAGAATATAAACATATGCCAGCTCTAATTATGTCACCAAATTTCACCTATCAATACATGGAGAACGAATTGACCTGCAGCTATATAGTTCTTTAGGTAATTAGAGATTGCACACATGAAACTATTGAAGTAAAAAAATTAATTAAAAAAAAAAGAAAAAAAAGACTGAACTGCAGCTTTAACTTCTATTGGTGATTTTCTTGGTGATGAAGATGAACACTTTGTGTTGAATTTCATTCTAACGAATGCTGTGATTGTTGAAGACCTCTTTATAGCTTGCATACAAACGAGCTGTACGCTTCAAAGGTTTGCCTGATTTTGTCGTCTTTGCACTTTTTAAGATTACATTAAAAGTATGAAAACAAACTCCCACACCACGAATGTCAATAGACCACTTCTCAGTATGTTTTAGAATATGCTAGAAATGATCGTTCTGTTGTTGACAGTAGCTAAGCAGAGAGCTTCGAGCAAGTACATCCTTATGTTTCCTTTGAATTGTAATATCTTCCTATTGCTTATAATGTTGTGTCTTCATTAGCTATTCCCAGAGAAGTACCTTCTATTTACACTCCAAACATACCCAACTTGAACGTTTGATAGCACCAGCCTATACTTTATTTTTAATAAAATCTCAAATTAAAATTGAATTAGCTATCCCGATTTCCATATTGTAGGGAGTAACAGTAATCATGGAATGTAGTCTGTAGGGGATTCCTGTCTTCATTAAGTTCCGTTTTTACTTCATGAAATGAAGACTGCATGGTAAAATCTATATACAGGTAGTCCTCGCTATCCAACGTTTAACTTTACAAAGAATGGCATATCCAATGCTTTACAATGCAACCCTATGGGCTGTTTTTCGACGCAGGAATGCGTTATCCAGCGCTCACCGCCACTGATTAACATGTGACTCACTTTACAACGGTTCCACTATCCAACGTTACTTACAGAACGGATTCTGTTGAAAAACCGAGGACTGCCTGTACTCTGGTGCTTCTGTTTCTGGTCGAAATCACTATTGACGTCACAGCCGCTTCTGAGTATTTCAAATTTACCCCCATATTTAGATGTATATCTAGGTGTGTTTCATATGTATATTGCATTAAACCTGATGTATGCACTATTATTAGTTACATTTTCTTCTAATTGGGATTTCTCAATATCATTTGTTGTGTTTAACAACTGCGTTTAACTGTATTTAGAAAAAACGTCAGCATTTTGTCTTGATAAAGTCAGAACATCACCTGTTGTTGCATGCATGAACAATGTACAAAATTTTTTTTTTTTTTTTTTTTTTTTTTGTACTGTTCAATACCTGACTGGGGTTCAGGGATATATCACAGGCTGCCTACACACTAGGATATAGCGCTACCTATTTGTTTTTTATGCATGAACAATGTACAACAACCACAAGTAGAAATCTAAAACCAAAAGCAGGTTAGGTAAAGTGTTACTAATTCTTGCCAATAGGTATTACTCTGAAAGGAATGTCAATCATGCATAAGCTAAGTTCAACTTTACAGAAGAAAATACCTTGTCAATTATTTGTTTCATAAGCATGTCATCATATACACCAGTACCTGTATTACCTGACATGTTACTGTTGAGAAGTATGAATTGAACCCTGAACTCTTGTAATTGTGTGCATTAAACTTGCCATTTGTGAATTAGTTTGGCTATTAGCTCAGTTTATTCTGCATCACAAACGTAAACTGCATCAATTTTTACAAGAATTATAAGTGACATGCTGTCAAGGCTATACTTGTAAACCCCAAGAAATATACATAATACTTTGAAAGCTGTCACTTCCAGTCCTGCTGTAAACATCACATCACAATTTAAAATTGTTATCATTCAGTTTACTTTGCATTCCAATGAAATGACTAGGAAAATAATAGAACATTCAGAGAATTAAAGGATGAACTCATACATAAACTCTACTATGAGTTCAACGTTGTTAACTCTTAAACTAAGCATGGGCACATTCGCGGGTGCGAAATCTGAACTTTGTGCAGTCGGGTGTTTTATTCTAATGCCAATCTGAACAGTTTGAAGATTAGTTTTTTTTTTTTTTGCTATGGTATGTGTGGTTTTTTTTGTTTGTTTTTTATAAAATGGTAGAACTTTTTAAAAAAATGCAAATGTTTACAAAAACTTCAAAAACGTTGGACCAAATAAAAAAAATAAAAATAGAAAAAATCACATTTTTTCAATAACTTTTTAAAATCCAAAAACAAGACCAATCAAGGTTTGGCAAAAACAAAACACAACATTTTTTTCAGAACCAAAACATAACATTTTAGCCAAAACACCAGTGAAAGGGCAAACTTTAGCTACTGCTGATCGCTCGAGGAGCCTCTGCTGGGTATTATTGTAATATCTGCATATTCCGGCACTCCGCTTTGGGTTAACATAGCATTGCCTCAAAAATCCTGACAATTAGGAAAAAAATGTTAATACTTGTATGGGATCAGGCGGATAACTGATAATTATAGCCCATATACTGCTCACGTTTTCCCAAATTTTGTCAGATTTTTCAGATTCCTCTATGTCTCGTGTACCGACTTATGCTTTTACGAAACATGTTCACCTAGTGCCTTCTGCTTAATTAAAATGTATAACCTTTTACTTTTTTGTTCTCTTAACCTTAAATACAGAGTTCTGTGCATGCACAGCAGAAAGAAGGATGGTGGAGTCAACATAGAAGGGAGTTTCAGATGGGGTCAAAAACAGACAAGAGTTAGTGAAGGTCCGTTTTGTTACTGTTTCAGTAGAGAGTTGTTGCTATTGTTGGGAAATGGTGCGCATACTGTAGCTGTGCTGAAACAATAGAGATATATTTATATAGCTAGTGTGGTTCTAAAACTGCTCAAGAGATTGACCGGTCTGAATAGAGTTGGGTTTGAAATTTCCACTAATGTTGCAATCCCTCCTAGAACCAAAGTGAACAATTCCCAGCGACTTGTTTAAGGTGTCTTTTTGTGGTAAGTGATACCTTACCTTTACCCGAATCTGTAACCTTCTGTGTTTAGTTATTTATTTTCAAGTGAGACTTGTGAGGGGTCTGATTTCCACTGGCAGCTCCCTTTTGTGTGATGTCACTGTGTGATGTCACTGTGTGATTAGCAAGTGCGTGTACAGCCGGTCCCCCCTCCCCACCTCCCTTATCTTTATTAATTCTCTGATAAGGTGGGATTTATTCCTTTGCTTCTGTCATCAGCACAGTTTACTGCTCCCATTTGAATGAATGCGTCCATTTCTTTAGCAAACTCTCACCATGTAGGTACTAGATCATGACCGTGTGGACATTGAGGTGAATAGAAATGAATAAACCACAATTCTCCAGAGCTAATAGCGCCATCAAATTCTCCTCGGTCTACCATGGCAATTTCAAGGTCACCATCATAGATACTAAACTCATAGAGGTGCTGGTCTTCAAGGCCCGTTTCCCATATTTATCATACTGTACTTCTTTAGAAGATAAGGGTAAAGAAAACACTTGGTTAATAAACACTTCTCCATTTAGAGGCTCCTAACAAATTCAAATGGCCAACTGGGTTTACTGCACCTTATGGTTTAGCAAGTTGGAATTAGGAAGGTGCAGCGATGAAGAGAAAATAGACAAAATCAGGGGTTTAAGGTAAATGTAAATACTGGACAGCACTGGAACTTAAGAGACCAATATCTGAGTTGGAGTAGTAGTAGAGTGGTACCAAGTTTTTGTTATTCTTTGACATTTGTGCTTATCGTGAGGTGATGCCCATGTAAGCTTTTAAATCTCAGACCTTTATTGCAATATTTTACAAAATGGTAAAGGGAATTGATAGCTGCGTTCTTTGGCGCTCATGAGTAACTGGGTGTTTTTCATGCAGAGCAAATTCTGGTCCTTGTATTATTTTTTTTAGTTTGAACTAGAACAGAAATATATTACAAAGGAATGTGCTGAATAACCAAAGTTAACAGTTACGCCCAATGAAAATCCCACCAAGCTGAGCAAAATAATTCTGATTATTTATCTGGAAAAAGCCATTTCACACTGATGACATTGCACAGCTACATTATTCTTGACTTGTGCTTGCCAGTCAAAGCAAATTATATTGTTCTGTACCTGTAGGTCCACATTCTATTAAATACTTCATTTTGAAATCACATTGCTGGCGCTCCGAAGTATAAGACAGAAAATGTAAAAACATTTAGAAAACTAACCTTATCCTGCTGTGATAAAGACAGGAGTGGTCTGATTATACCCCCTTATCTCAGACAGCAAGCGGAATAACAAGAAGGGATTTTTTCCCCCTGCCGTGACAGGTTTTATGTTTTAACATTGTGCTTGTAACTTATGTTAAATGCAGCTGAATACAGGCTACCTACCTAACAAAATGAGCATTTGGAAGGTAACTGGCAGTTTAAATGGAAATAAATGCTTGGGTGGCACTGATATTTCCTCTCGGTGCAGAATAAAGCTATCAGGCATCACAGCAAACCTAATCCTGACTGAAACTAGGGCTCAAAGGCACCAAGGTTTAGGGGAAATAATCTTGTCTGAAGTAATAAATACTAATTTGTGCTGAAGCATCTGGCTACTGTGGTAGTATTACTACATACTGTAATTTGTCAAGACAAGCCTATACCTGCATACCCCGCATTAACCTACGCAGTGGGTCCAGAGCATGAATGTAAAGCGAATATGTACTTAAAGTGAAGCACTACCTTTTTCCCACTTATCGATGCCTCGGTACGGGTAGGGAGCCGGTATTGCTGTCCAGGACGTGTTGACAGGCGCATGCGCGAGCTGCCGTTTGCCTATTGGGCGAGGGGAATCAGCGCGTCACTACTACGGCGGTCTGTAGGGCAGAATAAGTGTCCGTACTCGCGAAGCGAGCGTACGGAAACGGGGGTATGGTGGCATTGAAAATATGTCCTTACTCGCGAGTGTACTTAAAGTGAGTGTCCTTAAACCGGGGTACGCGCAAAGTTTATTGGCTATGCTTTTAGATGTACACTTTTAATACTTCTTTAGAAATACCTGCAGTGGGGGGTCAGTATGGTAAAATCTAATCAGTTTGTCCGTAATGTTATCAGATTATTAAATCTTATGTGAATTGACATTTATAGCAATAACATTAAAATAGCTATCCTTCTGGCCATTTTTTTTTAAACTATTGCTTTTTTTTTTTTTTTTTTACAGTATTGAACAGGTTTTTGGGGTTGAACCATGGTAAATTTAGCTCCAGGGATGCTTGGTTCCCGATATCGTTACTGGTGTCGTTGCCACTGTTCACCTCCCCTTTTGAAAATTCAGAATGGACGCCAAATCATGCTGGTCCTTCTGGCCAATAGTAAGACACAATGCTACCCAGAAAGTAACACAGGTAACTAGAACCAATAAGTATCTAAGGAACTGGAGTGACCCCGCGTTCCAATCCTGTAAAGAAATATATATATATACTGTCGAGAAAAAGTTTGTGAACCACTTAGCATTTTCACATATTTCACATATTTCAAGCCTAAAATGTTACTAGATCTTAATCTAAATCCAATAATCTATCTGTCCATGAAATGTCTATGAATTGACTGAATAACCTCTGTTCTTTTTAATGTAACCATATATTGTTATAACTCTGTGCCCAGGACATAGTTTTCAACAAACATGTTTCTCATTGAGGCCAAAAAGTTCTACCTTTGACTTGTCTGTCCAGAGAACATTGTTCCAGAAGTCTTGTGGATCATCTATGTGCTCTTTGGTGAACTTCAGAGAGCAGTGTTTCTCTCCTGGCTATCCTTCCATGACACCCATTCTTGTTCAGTCTTTTTCTGATAGTTGAGTCATGAACACTCACATTAGCCAAGGCGCGTGTGGTCTCCAGATCCTTGGATGTTACTCTGGGCGGTTTTATGACTTCCTGGATGTTTTGCCAGTTTGTTCTTGGAGAGATTTTGGTAGGACAGCCGCTCCTGGGTAGAGTGACTGTGGTCTTGAACTTCCTCCATTTGTCAGACAGTGGATTGGTGGAGCCCCAAATCCTTAGAAATGGTTTTGTAAAACTTTCTAGACTGATGAGCACCAATAACTGCTTTTCTGAGGTCCTCAGAGATTTATTTTGATTGTGCCATGACATGTTTGCACACACCTGTATGGTGAAGACCAAACTCACAAGGTCTCTGATCTTTATATAGGGTAAGGCCTCTCAAACTCACACCTGAAGATCTACTTAATTATTTAAACACCTGATTCTAATTCTCCCCTTTAATTTGGCTGATAAAACCAGGATTTCATTTACTTTTTCACATGCTCTGACTCTTAATTACTCATTGTTTATCTAATTCATACATCATTTTGTTTCCAAAGACATGGAATTGGTTAATATAAACCCTATTGGATATTTTAAAAAAGACGTATGATGGAAAAACAATGGAATTTCCGTAATTATCATTGCGGTTCACAAACTTTCTCGCAACTGTATATATAAATAAATTTGGTGGGATTTCTGCTTTAAACAGCTGAAGTTGGTCATTATACTAATGTAACCCTCTTTACCTGGGTCTAAAGGAGGTCACTTCAGATTGACTATATACATTGGCAGTGCTCAGTCTCTCAGGACTTTGCAGGGTGCTGGGTAGGTGCAGGCTGGTTCTAGGTGCTTGAATAGAATGAGGATGGGTGCCAGGAACTTTTATAAACAAAAAGGTGCTTTATTTGGTAGCGCTCCTACGCTGGGGAGGTGCTTAAACGTGTTACCCATAGTAAAGGATAAATTGTAAGTCTCTTGTATGGGATTAGTAATGCTCCACCACTTGTCGAGTGGGCCCTCATGGCATAAACTTTAGGCTCCTGATTTAGCAACCAACTACTGTGTACTGCATACTTTCTCCACACCTATGGGATCAGGAATGCACAAGAAACCTTCTTGTTGGGCCGGTCCAAACATACCCGGAGTTACTATGCCGAGAACTCATTCCAAAAGCATGTTTCCTCCTTTTCATTAGTGAGAACAATTAAGGGCCTTTACTGCTTGCACTTACTGAATGGGTACATTCCTAACGGGAAAAAAACAAAGGGTGACAGGACACCCCGTTATACACATAAAGCTATTTACAGGATTCACAGTGAGGGCCCCAATCAGAACTCTGAAGAACCTCTTCTAGAACATAGGTTGGAACTATATATACCATCTATACTCCCTATAGTGACATCACGGATCAAAAGACACACAAAGGTGTGGCAATCCCTTCTGCATAGTCATCCTACATCAGATGATGGGGAGTATTGTATTGTATGTCTTTATTTATATAGCGCCAAAAGTGTACTCAGCGCTTCACAAAGAATACAGTACAGGGAATTATAATAATACATTAGGCTGTGAGGGTCGCCACTAGGCCCCGCATTTGGACGTGTCACGCGACGATGTCAGCGGTGCGCACGCAACTTAACCTCCATGCGCGCGGAGGAGCGCATCCATGGAGGCGCGTCCCTGGCGCGGTCGTGCTGCATCCACGTCCATCAATGACGTGCCCGCTCCACACTGCGCGCCACCTACACGCATGCGCGACAACCAAACAGAGGAGCATCATAGGCTGCCTCTCACCTGAGTCCAATCCTGGCTCCTCCTATCAGTCTCCTGCTATCTGGTGATGTCATTCTGTCTACCCCTCTGAGGTGAGAAGAGGTGGATATACCTGTGAACATTAAAAAGGGTCGGGAGAATTTATCAAAGGCTTATATCAGGTATTGCGAAGTGTTGCTAAGGAGTTTTGGTAATTTCCATTGTCAATTTTCACATGGCCACCAAAGCAAGAGTGCTCAAGAATAGGGTATGTCCTAGTAGGACATTGCACTGTGAGGACTAGTAAATCATTAAATATTTTAGTAAATACTCCCATAGTCTTCTTAATGTACAAATACAATGGTGAACTGTTACCTAATTTGTTGACAAAATTAAATTAACTTGGGTACTTTTTGATGAAATGACTTTGCCCAAAAAGACATTGTAGCATTAATTCCAAACTATTTAAGTATTATGGGCCATTTCAGATGAGGATTTCTAATACATTAAATAACGATGTGGTATAATATAACGATGCCATCATTCTACCCATCCAATAAGATGACAGTTAAACAAAAAAGAATAATGTATTACTGTATGTTGTGCAAAGGGAAAAATGAATGGAGGTTACAGTAATAATCCTAAATGATATTTCACAAATCATTGCTTGTTTTCTTGTTGGAACGTTTTATACATCGTTTGCTTGTAATGTCAGAACGCTGGTTTGAAGAATGGATGGGGCACTTATTCGCCTTATGCCACGGCATGATGCAGAGATACTGTTTTGTTGATGTTGCCACTGAACTGTTAAGAATATGGCTAAGAGTGCAGAGAAATCGCACTGTTATCACATGTCAGCAGGCTCTCAAATGGCATAATCAATTTGGAATAACTCAGCAGTATGCAGTTTATTAAGAATGTTATAGTCTTTGCCTAACTTGTTGATTTATTTTGTGCAGTCGTGCATGCACAAAAACCTGGAGCTTCAGAGAAAATAGTAAGATCCTTTTAAAGCAATTTTACTCAGCAACAAATAATTTATCATTGACAAATAAGTGTTCATGTGTTTGTATCAGCATTCATTTCAAGGAAATAGCAAGTGGTTGAAGATAATGTTTTTGCTATCAGGTTTTGAGATGTTTTGATTATGTAGTAATAATACCCTACTGACTATAATGCATACAAATGCATACAAATCACACACAAATCACACTTAAATATAAAATAAACTGTTCAAGGCTGCAGGTATCTGGATTGTAAAGTCGTGATCATATGGATGAGGAATGTGTGCCTTGGCATTTTTTTTTATGCTCTTGTTTAGATGACCATAATAAACAATTATATTTAATAAGAACAGACAAGAGGTGTTCTGTTCTAACTGGTCTGTCGGAGAAAATCCCAGCACCGGATATGTACAGCATTGTAGGGTAATAACTCAAGCTCCCTTGCCATTTACACTCTTTTATTAATATACTGTATATCATCTATGCAACACAAATTTGAAGAACAAATGTATAGCTTGATATCGAGAATAGATTCTGTTCTGTGGAACTGGTCCCTCTGGCGTGTTGATCGGGTCCTTTATTTCATTTCTGTCCTAAAACATGCAAGTTATTAGGAGATTTGAATTAGGACTAAGGGCGGCCACTTCCACTGGTGTTTTAATTTTAGTTCTAAACATTTTTTGTGTTTTTGGTTTTGTTGGAACATGATGGGTTTCTGTTCTAAAAAAAATGATGGAGAAAAAGTCCAAATAAGTGCAATTTTCTTTTTTTTGTTTTTACAAAGATCGAACATTTTTCCAAACGTTGGGGGGGTTTTTTAGGTTGTAAACTCAAACGCTCACTGAGTTTATTAGAAAATAAATACAAATCACAGGATAAGCCGTGCTTGGTCTGGCTCGAATTTTGCTCAGATTCGAAAACTTGTTCCGAGGTTCGTCTGGAAATGAAATTTGAAGTTTGGATTTGGGGTCCGCAACTCTGACTGATAAATGCTTGGGGGGAAATGAACCTGCAGATCTATATGTCCCATTAGACGTTACCTCCCATGTATTGCCAAACCGTGATATGTTTAATTGGCTACAAGAAAGAAAAAGTATCAATTATTTTGAAACCACCGTTCATCATGGAAATGTTTATAAACAATATAGTGTGAAGGTTAGGGGGAGTTTTTCTGCCTCTTTCTCTCCCTTATCCTGCCCCATTATGGAATACATCATCTGACAGTAATGGGGAGTGCAGAGATTTCCTTACCATAACTTGTCAATAAGGGTGAGGAAACATGATTAACAATCACTCTAATTCATTATTCAGAGTCCCCGTTAGGGATGAGTAAACTTTTCACCAGCCTTAAAAGGAGCAATCCAAGTGTTGCCATGTATCCTCTTGGCTACTAATCTGCCCTACCTGTCACATAAGCCCTGGTACCAGCGCAAACAGTGTTAGGGTTAAATCTATGCCTTTGCTGCTGTAGCAGTAAACAGCTCCCTTGAGTAACAGCGGGGGTGGGCCTAAGGCCTGTGTACTGCCCTATAAGGGGCTCAGACCAAGGACCCTTCCCCTGGGTACAAAAGGGACTGCAGATCCAAATTTAATGGTTGTTGGAAGTGTGGAGCAATGGGCCACCTTCCTTCCCTCAGGGGAGTGGGACACTGCCCCATACTTCACCAGGGAGTACAGGAGCAAAGGATAGACCTTTGGGCATCAAGCCCCGGGGGTTGATTCCAGGGACCAGAGAGGGAGAAAAGAGTATACATGTTGGTATGCTGTATGAAGAATAAAGAACGCTTCCTATCTTATACTCCTGCCTGAGACTGCAGTTTATCAGGGGGAGTGCAGGAGGGTTTTCCTGCAGGAACGGCATCCAGCACTGCTGGAAATGGAGGTGCTGCACCCAGGAAGAACTGGGAAGATCCATAAAGCCTGTCCTGTTCGTCCCCAACTACCATCGGCGGACACTCAGTATCCTGTAAGCTTAGCAGGTGAGCAGCACAACAACACCAGGTAACAGTGGGAACACCTGTTACACAAGCAAATTAGCTTATTTAAACATTTAAAAGGGATTTCTCTCTCTCTCTTTACCCATTTTTAAAGAGGCAATCCAAGCGGGCGATTTTTTTGTGTTAATTTTTTTAACACAGGATTGACGCAGGGGGTCTCTGGAACTGAAATCCATTCATTTAAGTTCCGGCGACCCCTGCTACCAGAGCTACTTGCCTTCAAAGGGGGTGCCGGTATCTCGCTGCTTTTTAAAGCTCCCGCATCACGTCGGCCAATAGGAAGCCGCACCGGATGACATCACGGCTTCCTATTGGTCCGCAGAGTGCGGGAGCTTTGAAAAACAGCCATTACATTACATTATCCCTGCTAGTCGAGTGGAGCAGCTACTGGCACCCCCTATCCGGAAGAAGGGGTCACCAGAGCTGAAATCAATGCGGTTCAGAGAGAGAGAGAGTGAGAATATATTCAAATGAGCTAATTTGCAGGTCAAAGAGATACTGCTCCTTTTCCGGATTACTTTTTATTCTACAGCAGTCATCCTGAACATGAGCTGAAGCTGCGATATCCTTAAAACCTGACCTGTTGTGGGGTCTGGAGTTGGAGCACCCCTGGTTTAACTCATGACAGGTGTCCAAGAATCTGCATGTTGCCGTGAAAGAAAATGAATACTGGCTTTTACACCAGTTAGGAGACGGTTCTACATTGATGTCTGTTGACGAAGGTGCACCCCTCATTTGATAGCTACATACAGTGATGATGCATGTGTCTGTGATACATTTGGGGAAGAGAGAAGAAGCAGATACCAGTACAGTGGATAAACATGTGGATGCATAAATTACGTTCCTTTTTCTAATGTTACCATTATACATTCAAAATACATTCAAATGTAACTAAAATAAACAACATCTCTGTTTACATTAGAATTATACATCAAAATGTCCTTTTATTACCTGAATAAAAGTTTCAAGGCTAAATCACAGTCTGGTTGGACATCATTCAAGATAGTATCTGTGGGACTATCACATTCTATTAAACACATTTTTTCTGAAATCACACTGGATTATATTAAAGTCCATATGCTTCTGAAACACTTACTTTGCCTGATCACTTATGGAATGTTATTCGCCAGATTTTCGTGTGATTAATGCGCCTGACATTTTTCTTTTCTAACTTTATTTAACATTATAATGTCTTAATCCAGTCACTTTATTTTAGCAACATTGATTCTTTTTAATATAAAGTCTCATTGTTGAAAGATTATCCAATTGTTTAGCAAAACCAACAACACTGCAGAAAGGGGAACAGTTGATTTTTCTCGTTTTAAGGAAAAGCTGATGTTTAACATCTGGAAAAACTATGCAAACTTGACCCAAGGTGAAAATAAGCACTATATAGTTGATGATAGGCACTTTATTTTCATTGCAAAGCCGTCTCCCTTTTTTTCAGACAGCTGTGCTATGGCATTCAAGTCTGTTTTCTAAACATTTTTTTTTTTTTTTAACTCTATTTTCACCACATTTTACCTTGTGATACTTTTTACTTTTCTTTGAAGACTAAAAAACCCCCATCTAAAATGCCATTGTATATTGTTCCCTGGGACAAACTAAATCTGTAGCCTCATTGCCTCTATATTCCCCCATATTGGCACTAGAGGTGAGCCAATTGTTCAGCAAACTTCGATCGATTCAACCTGTTGTTTTCTGCATTTTTTTTTTAAACTTTCTCGACTTTACTGATGTTTTAAAGAGAAAAACGCAATTCATGTCCATTTAAAAAGTTTGAAACATAGCAAAATAAAAAAATTATTTAAAAAAATGTAAAATAGTTTTTGCTTTTAAGCACTATAAATAGGTGTTACCCACTTACTGTATATTCCACATTTGCCGTTTTTCCTCCAAAAAAGGCCATTTCTAAAAGTATCTGGTGGAATTGAATTTTTTTTGTCATTTTTCAAACTCTTTTGAAAGTTCAAATATGTACTTTACTGCGGAAAAACAAGCTCACACGTCTTGAACCGAGAGTCCATGTGTTGTGTGGTATCATCTGTTGTGTGAGAAGAGAGACACAACAACAAGTAGTAGTGTGGTGATGGCTGCTGAAGAGAGATGACTTGTCTACAGATCCTCAATATGTAAGCAAGACCCACACCGCATGAAGGAACAGAGAAACTCTTTGTTGGATGTTCAGGCTAAGATTCGCCAAACAAAAGAACCTGAGAAGAAGTTGTATACCTAAAGGGTACATAATCACGTGAGAGCTCTTCTGGAAAACAAATGAAGACCTTGTGAGCAATTTAAGAACTTGGCCATGAACATGAGGCCAACATTAATTGCGGGAGTCATCTAGATTAGGGGTGTCCAACTCCAGTCATCAAGGATCACCAAAGGTCAGGTTTTCAGGATATCCCTGCTTCAGCACAGGTGGCTCAGCCATGACTGATTGAGCCACCTGTGCTGAAGTAGGGATATCCTGAAAACCTGACTTGTTTTTGGTCTTTGAGGCCAGGAGTTGGCCACCCCTGATTTACGGTAGATGCCTAGACACTGGCAGTAGCTTACTTTAACAGTTTCTACCAGTAACTAGAGTTAACCTAAAGCAGAAATTAACCTGGAACACTGGTAGCACTGCATGGACCAGAGGACAAGCTCGTGTCTCTTATTCCTGAATGGAAAGTGAAAATTACATTTACTATTAAACACAGAGAAATTACAATAGAAGCCGACACACGATAACGAGCAAAAAAAATCCAGAGTGAAAAATATCACACAATCCGTTCTGGAGAGCCTGGAAATGTAACCAGATGTTCAAGGGTTAACCAGGATTCACACAGCACACAGCCTTTAAAACCAAACAAATGAATGTCTATGGTGCACCCAACTAAGCTACGAAGGAAACGTAACACAAAGCCAGAGGATCACTAGTTAGCAACTACACAATTCAATCCAACCGGCGGCTAACAGGTTCCTTGTCTGCTAAAAGGTGTTCCTGACTGGTTCCAGAGTAAAGTTTGAGTACTACACTGTTGGTTACTACTGTATTTTCTGTTCTGTGTTATTACGTGTGTCTACTTTTAGTGTATGCAAATGCAAGGGTTTCTATAGGAAATTTACTAGCAAAATAAGCTGTTTTACTGTTTAATAAGATGGAATATTTGTGAACTTGTACTACGAGTGCTGTTCTATGCATTACCTCCATATACCAGTGTGGAGTCCAGTAATCATTATCTGAACTACAGTACATTTTTCAATGTCTGACGTAGAGTGAACCAGGTCAGGTGAGGCGTAAAAAATGGCATGCCTTAGGCCGAAACTTATAGTGCCGACGACGGCGACCGGTGACGTCACCCGACGCCGCTAGCGAAAGTTGCAATTCGCATTCCGGCGACGTCGCAGGTGACCAGGTCTTTGATTGGTTCAGAGGCTGTCACATGTGGCAACAGCCTCTGAAAAATATAATTTGACCGGCTTCAAAAATTCGCGCCACCAGCATCGCTCTGGTGCGTCATGCTTACAATAAGCGCTTGCAACGTCGACAATGCATTTGTTTTCGAGCGACGTCGCGTCGCCGGCACTATAAGCGCAGCCTTACAGACAATGGCTGGGTAGGTGGTAATCCTGTACACTACCTGGTTGGCATACACCCCAGGTTCCGGATACCCACCCTTACATGTGCATTGTAGCTGAATCTCCAAGCATCCTACATTCAAAGACTGCAAATATCTACATCTGGAAATATAAATATGTACTGTATGGAATAATTGATAGTGGTTAAGTAGTATAATGTACATGCATTAAAAACCAAGCTCGGTAATCTGGAAAAATAAATAGATGGTGTATCATCTTCTCAAAAGGGTAAATCTAATTAGAATTATAATCATTATAAATTGCTTTGTAGCGGCTGTTTAATATTACATTTGTTGTATACAAAGTTAATTGGACAAAACGGAAAAAATATATTTCTCCCCTTTCCTTCAAATTGTAGGAATGCTATTAGTAGAGAGATCAACTTTTAATTAGTGTTAATGAGGAGGGCATCCACAGAAAAAGCAATAATTGCCTCTATAATTCTAGAGATAATGGGAGCTGTATAATCAGATGTACGTTAGTGCCAGACTAGTTGTGTAATATCCTATTGGGTGAACATGAAACAGTGGTGCTACTGCTACTGCTCAACAGGAGTGGTGCAACTGCTACTGCTCAATCTGTTATTATGGAAAGTATTGTGTTAATGTATGCAAAACAATGTAATAAATTCCTTTCTCATTGTATATGCATGGACATATGTATTACTCCCATTTCATCATTCTTTCCAGATGTCACTAAATAAATAGCATGATGAGCAACACCTTGCTTTGTCTGAGGATACCAAAATGCATAGCGGCTTGGTCTGTGCACTCTTGAAGTAGCATTCCCGCCTGCTAGTTTTTTTTGTGGCTGTACATGCACTTGCTGACCACACAGTTACATCACACAAACGTGAGCAGCCAGAGGAAACCAAACCCCTCCCAAATCTCACTAATAAACAATTTAAACAATAATTGAAAAAATACTTACAGATGATATCCCTTAAACATGTCACGTAGGTGCTATGAGGAATTGCCCCTTTACAAAGTTATAATTCAGCGCAATTATAATAAAGGTTTCTTTATTTAAAGGAGCAATCCCACATTGTGGGTCAGAAAAGTGTTTTACTAATACTACTAGATTTAGTCCCCCGTAAAATAGTTGTTTTGCTTATTGAATTCTATCAATTAATGACTGAATATGGAACACTGGATTTAACCACATCCGTTACTTATGTTTTTCTGTTTGCCTAAAGAAGGCAAAGAAACAGAGCTTAGAGAACAAATAAACCGTCTTATCAGCAATATACATTAGATGGAAATTGTAAAAAAAAAGAAAAACAAAAAACAAAAATATCCAAAGCTTTTGTTTAACTCCAGTCCTCAAGGGCCACCACCAGGTCAGATTATCAGAATATCCCTGCTTCCAGATACAGCTCAACCCAGTTATAGCACAATGCACTACAACGCGGATCTTCTTATAATGCGGTGTGAGTGTTGCTCCCGTTTTTTTTTGGGAATGGGGGCAAACTTCCAGGATTTGCCTGGCTGCTCCTGCTTCTCTCGTTACCATCCATGCAGAGTACACCCCGAGTTTCTCCAGTTTATTTGCCTGGGGAGCTGAGCGCAGCTACCCTTTCTTGGCAGCAATCCTTAGCAGTGCAGCCAAACCTCCTCCCCCAGCAGGGCTCTCCGCTCCCAGGGCCGGTCCACAGGCGACTGAGCCCACCACGGCCAGGGATACTTGCAGTGCCATGCTCCCTGCACTGGCTGTACACGGCACCTGCATCGGCTGCACACACCACCCCTGCCTCCTCCTGCAGCTACCTCCAACATTGCAGCAGTAGCCCCGGACCTGCCCGGGGAAGAGGAGCCCCCCTTCCCTGCTCTGGTGCATGGATCCCTGGGTGAGGGGACGAAATCTACAGCCGCTCCCCCAGCAGCAACACATCACTGACACACACACTATGATCCTCCCCTGGGAGGCAAGATTGCGGGGGGCGAGACTGCGGGAGGTAAGGCTGCAGATGGTGAGCTGTAGGCATTGGGAGAGGCTGCGGGGTGAGATGCAGGCATTGGGAGAGGCTGCGGGAGGTGAGGCTGCGGGTGGTGAGCTGTAGGCATTGGGAGAGGTTGCGGGGGGTGAGATGCAGGCATTGGGAGAGGCTACGGGGGGTGAGATGCAAGCATCCGTGTTCACCCGTGGTGTTGGATCCCCTGCACCCTGCTCCAGGTAAGTCATGATCACGGCGGCCATTTTTTCCCCCTGCGATCCCGGTTATAACGCGGTGTTATTATGTGGACCCGAGCACCGCGTTATAACGAGGTTCAGCTGTATCTGTGTCTCAGTAGTCTTTTAGACCCTTCCTTACTCTCCCTTTCTGTCTTTTAACTGTTCAGCTCAGTTTTGAGTCACACAGACATTCTACCCTTTAAATAAGAATGATATACAATGTTTACAACAATGTGGCTTAATATTCAGAGATTCATCAACGGGAAAATGATGCCAAAAGATATCTTGGTGCCCAGTGCACAAAATACTTATGTCTTGGACTTTATTTGTCAACAGGTATTTGTCACGAGAGAATAGCACATATATACAATAACCGGGCCAGATTGAACAAGACTAGGATATAGTAAACTGAATGAGTTTATTTCCTATGAGCAGAACAGACAATACATCAAGCAAATAACATTACAGAAATATTTACACTTACTGAGGTTGGACAAGGAGATATTCAGCCGAATAGCAGCTCCTTAGTTGTTATAGGTCACAACAAGCACGACAAAACGACAGCAACAAGCAACCAACACAGGAATAAGGGGTACATGCCACTATATAGACGCAGACACCCCATTCCTACAATGGCAGTTCAGTTATTGGTGAAGACAAATCTTGACCCAATCACAGGTTGCCAGGTAATGCAAAAACCTGGGTTTACCCAGCCTCTCATTAATACAACCCTCCCCTGTGGCTATTTGGGCCAGCCCATTTATAAAAAAAACTATGACATGATGCCTTCGTTGCCATCCTGTCTAGCAAAAATGCTTATTGGGCAGGGGTCTTTCATGTAGGGTGTCACTTTTGACAGGTGAAATGGTTATCACCTCGTTGTGAGATCTGGCTGCATATGCAATGAAGCCTTTCAAGTGTCCTCCTTTGATTGTACAATGACATATCAAAGGGGCCATTTGGCAAGCTTCCAAACTTATAGCCAATGTTATAGTAAAAACAGCGATAACATAACTATTTCTCCCATATTTTAAATCAGATTAACAATATCTATGCAACCTGTGTTCGTTGCATAGGAAAGCATATCCAAATTTCAGCCTTGTAGCACAAACACATAAAGAGATATGGTTATATGGGGTTTACATTATGACAAATACAGTTAACCCTCTCTCCATGTTAATACATAGCATAGCAATTAATTCTACTGAAGCAGGGGGATGCAGATCAACATCTACACAGATCCCATTAACCCCTCATACCCCGATCATGACAGTATTATAAAGTAAAGAGTAACAAGGTTGCTTACAGTGAAGTGAGAAAAGATCTTCCAGAATTTAGATTGTTCATAATTAAATCAAAACAACATCTGCCAAGACAGTGTGTTAAAAAAACACGATTTTCTCCTATAAGTTGCAATTCTCAAGTTTACAAAATTATGTTTTTCTCCTAAGCAAATGATGGATACATGACTGGCAAGAACACATTGCTTCATTTAATTAAACACCCAGTTAAGCTGTAATGATTTTTTTTTCGTAATCTAAGATGAATGTACATTTCTTGATGACTAAAGTTTCATTGGCTGAGAAGTTGGATCATTGCTTTTCTTCCTCTTGTACACGAGAAAGGTACACTCACAATTCCAGCTCCGGAGCCCCCCTGCTTCAATGCTATAATAATAATAATAATAAAAAACATTTAATTAAACAATTTGCCGTCTTGGATTACTCATTTAACATATGGCAGAAAGGGGGGTGATAGACAGCACTCTGACCGGGAAACTAAGCAGGTTTGCAGGGTGCACGAAACAGGAGGGGACCCTTATTCCCCTCACAAGTACTAACAAACAAAAATAGTAACAGCACTCTCTGTCTCTTAGCTAATGATACTGAAAAACATCAATGGAAGGCTTAGGGAAGTACCTCTGGGACCCTTTGGGACCAGGGGGAATGGGCCAGATGAAGAGGTCACCCATCGAAACGTCGCCCCCCTAGTTTGCTTTCCTTTTTCCATTTTGTGGATTTTTCCTTTTGTTTCATGTGTTTTTTCCCCTTCTCCTTCTTTCCCCTTTACCCCCTACATATTGACTTTTCCCATGGTGATATTGATTTTTTCATTGACACATAGGCTACTGTTGTTAGTATTTCAGTTTATTAAAATGATTCATATTCACACCATTGGTGTTTTTCAGTATCATTAGCTAAGAGACAGAGTGCTGGTACTATTTTTGTTTGTTACTCATTTAACATAGTCTCTTACAAATAGTAGACAGGATATTGATTTTAGCCGTATTGGTCGCCTATGAAAAAAAAAAGTTGTATGATACCTTTAATTCATAGATACATAGTAGATGAGGTTGAAAAAACGACATCCGTCCATCAAGTTCAACCTATGCTAAATTTAGACGACCAATACTTTATTCGACCAACAAAAGTTAAGTGTACAAGCTTTCGAACCTAGCCGGGTTCTTCAAGGTATAGAACCAAGGTGGGCAACCCTGTCGCCATTCGCCGAATTGGCAGCAAAGTGTGGCAAATTCCCACCTGGACTCCTTGTGCAGCCCACGATGATGGCAGCACCCCCCCCCCTGCTTCTGAGGATGGTAGGGAAGGAGCGCCAGCATTGTGACACACTCCCCCCCCCTCCCCACCTCCAGAGACCACTCTGCTGACACAGGTAAGATGATAAGGAAGGAGCACGCCCCCCCCCATTTGACGCGCTTTAGCAGTGTGACACGGAACTTCCGGTGTCTGCTGCTAGAGCGTGCTTCTTACCTTGCGCTTCCTGCCCTGATATCGGTAGCAGACTGGAGAGAAGTGTGTGTCTATAGTCTTCCTGGGGCCTGCTTCCACCGCCGTGATCAGGTAGGCATGGGTGGGGGGGTTATGATGAGGGGGACTGGGGGAGATGCTGATGAAGGGTGCTGGGGGAGATGGTGAGGAAGGGTACTTCTGAAACCGTTGTAACTGAGTAGTCAAAGTGTTCATGTTTTGAATAAACTTGTTCAAACAGTGTGTGCTGTTTTGAATTTTCGCATGCGCAACATAATACCTCAATTTTTACATGGCGTGGCTACTGTATTTTCACTTCTAGTTCACCACACCTGTGGCTACATTGAAAAATAGGTTGCCCACCCCTGGTATAGAAGAACCCTGTGAGTGTCAGAAGTTTGTACGTTATTAACTTTTGTCGGTTCAATAAAATTTATCATACTTACACCATTTTAAATAAAAAAAATCACTATTTCAAAGAAAACTAAAAATAACAATTTTAATGCTAATATAATCAATGTTTTGGTTTTCCTGGATATGGAAGTAGGACAGGTAGAACATTTGCATTGAACTATATATATATTACGACAGTCTCACATTACAGTATGTATTTGTGAACGGCCAGACCTGCAGTTTGGAGCACGCACTTCACAACTGCTGGGTTTTCTTAGCAGCCACTTGGCACGTTTATTAAAGGGAGGACAAAAACGAAATAAACTAAAATAACAAACCATCTTGATAAAGTAATGGCATTACACAGGAGCTTGCTTATCCAGAGATCATTACCTCACCCCCACCCAATGAATTATCAGGGTTTTCTGCAGCCTGAGCTCTGGCTGCACACCATCTTCCCCAGCTCTGACTGGCTGCACTTCACCTTCCCCAGCTCTGACTGGCTGCACTTCACCTTCCCCAGCTCTGACTGGCTGCACTTCACCTTTCCCAGCTCCACTCTGACCTTTTTTTATACCCAGAAGCTCCACCCACAAGGTACTTGAATCCAAGTATCCAGATTTCCAAGGGAATGTCTAACTTTCAAGAATCAGGATGAATAACTCCCCAAAACGCAAAGCACGTCCATGGATACATATACATTAATAGATATAAACAAAGCATAAAAGATTCGGGAATTTATGTTCTATATGTCCACATGTTCTATATCAAGAATTGCCTTCCAACAGCCACCCCTCAACTATTGTGAACTCTGAGGAATGGACTATTCCAGGACCAGGATGATATAGTTAGAATTTAAGGATAATTGAGCCCAACTTGCCACAGAAAATCTGTAAGAATGAAACCCCAAAACTTCCCCCAGGTAAATCACTTATAATTGATACTATCGTTGTTTTGAACGTAAGTTTCTTTTTAAGCGTTTAGAATCATGGGATTGAAGAAATAGCCCAAATCACAAACTGGCTGCCAGCCTACCAAATACAGCACCACTTGCTTTAACCATGCACTTGCTTTTTGGTAAACTCCCTTAACTCATTCCCTGCCAGACTCGCAGAGCATTTTAGTAAACTCCCTTTTATTTTAACACATGCTAAATAAGAGGCAAACGCGGCTCGAGATTCTCGGGGGGGGAGGGGCGCGATGCTTACAGAGGCCCAGCACGCTTCCCGAAGGCATTTAAATTAAATGCTGGGGAAGCAGTGAAGGCCTCTGTAAGGTCCCTTACCTTGGCTCAGACGGCTTCTGCCGACGGGGTCACATGACGTTGTGACGTCAGAACGCCGGAGCAAACATAAGGAGGGGGGAGACCGAGCAGGGAGGCGTAGAGGAGAAAGATTTTGCACCCCTGGTATAGTCAAAATATAGGCAAAAGAGATTGGGCACTGCAAAACGATGAGGCTGATCGTAGTTGATAAAATAAATTTATTAAGGCATGATAAGCCAAAAAGTTAAAACAACACAGAAGTCCCCTGATGCATTTCTCGCCTCATAGGGCGCTCTCTCAAAGGGCGCTTTCTTAACTTTTTGGCTTATCATGCCTTATCATGCACTAGGATGGCTTTCGTGCTATAGCCTTCGTTTGGCACATTGCGGTGGACTGTGGCCGACGGATCCCTTCACGGTGACCATGGTATGTGGATTCCAGCCCCTACGGTGACGGTGGTTGGCAGAGAGATACCGTGTTGGCGAGACGCAAACATATGACATCACAGCGGCGTCTCCAGAGGGAGTCCACTGAGTGAAGGGCTCCCGGCGAGGAGGTGGATGCCCCAGCAGGACACCGGTGAGACGCTGACAGATGGCGTCATGGCGACACTTCCTACTGGAGCGAATACACCGTGTTTAGAGCTCCCTGCTGAAGAGTTGGAGTCACAGCGGTATACAGGTGAGCTGCGGTCCGGCGACATCGCACCAGCGCTCCTACTCTGAGTGATTCGGCCGGGGGAAGAGGTATACAGTGCCACGATGCTCCGCCAGTGACCCGGGACTCCATTCACCCCACCACAAGGGGAACGGACATCGGTCTCAAGCTAAGTGTCCCCCCATCCCTTCCTCCCTCCTTCCCATTCCCCTTTCCTTCCCTCCTCCTACCCACATACCTCCGTTATATACCGTGTATATCAGGACTGGCGTAGATGACATCATCACTTTAGCACTGGGTCCAGACACGGAGAGGTTGTGGTTATCATTCTTACATAGGGGGGACACTTGTGGATATCCTATGCATGACCGGTGAAGCTTACTATATCCACACCTTGGCCCACTCCACCATCAAGACTTTAATTTATTGCCGTCCTATTAACTTTATTTGTCCCATTCTAATTACCATTTCCACCTTGTCTATTAGAGCACACTCAGGGGAGCTCCTCTCCCCATTTCTACACCCCTGGTATAGAGCAACAGTTTTCGACCTTTTTTTTCTTTCGCGGCACACCTAACCATAGTGCTCAGTTGCTGAGGCAACCCTACAACAGGACAGGGTCACAGAAAACACACACACGAGAGAGAGACAGACGGTCAGATGGAGTAGAGTCACAGGAGGTACTGACTCACAGAAAACACACACAACAAATACACACAGTCTCACCTCTCTACTGCCCATGCTGTTTACCCCTCCTATGCTTGGCCACACCCCACAAGCTCCTCATTGGCTGCTGCTGGGTAATGCAACCAATTAGCATATAGAAAACTGCCCAGCCCCCTAGCAACTTCCCTGCTCTCTCTATGCACTGGGACAGGGCTGCGCAAACTTTTTCGTCTGCGCTACACTCTGCCTGCTCTCCGCCCTCCCCCCCCCCCCCCCCCCCCCCGCCCATACCTTGTCTCCGGTGTTTCTCGCGACGTCATGTGTCCCCCACAGTGTCATTTGATGCCGCATTGCCAGAAGCCACCAGAGAGAAGGTAAGTAACATACAGAGGCCTCGTGCACTCCCCCGCCATTTTATTTAAATGCTTTGGGGAAGAGCATGGGGCCTCTGTAAGCGTCGCGCCCCCCAGTTTGCACACCCCTCCACTGGGAGATCAGGGAAATCCTGCGGCCCATTTTGACCCTCTCACGGTACCGGGTAACCTCATTTGGGAAACACTGGTATAGAGAATATGATCTGATGTAAGCATAATATAGTTCTCATGAGTCTATGGGGCTTATTCTGAAGCCACCGAAACAGCCAAACGTGCCATTTACGACTGAAATTGGACCATTGAAAATAGCCCAATTGTCCACTTCAGGCGATACAGACTAAGTCCTTATATATGTTTTTTTTATATATCTTTGGAAAAGTTATAAAATATATATTGTGTAAAAAGCACGGGAAAGGGTTTGTTTACTGGCGACATCGGCAAACAAAGATGTTTATTTTCAAATTAAGTGTTAAAGAGTGTGCGACTTAGATCTGAACCCAGCTCCTTTTCTCTTGGTTCACAGGTTGTATTATATGTCTTTGTATGTGCAGGGTGTAATTGTGCAGCAAGCATCTCTCCCCTCAGAGCAATCAATTGTCATGTAACTTTGATCTTGACAAACAACCGCTTTGAATACATTTATAGAAAACCAAGGAAACTATAATTTTATTGAATCACATTGTAAACCTCGTACTAAAGTTGAATGAATGCTGAACAATGAAGAAAGGAATTTGATTGACTGTCACACAAGGCATTAATTCCATAGAAATGTCCAACCGAACTTTAAAATAACTCATTGTTCCCCTTTTGAGCTATTGAATTCTTCATCTCTTTAACGCACACACAACTCCGAAGTGTCTGTATAAGTCACTAAGAGCTCTGGAAACAAAATATAGACTTTTCATGGAGACTGTGGGATGTGCACATTATGGAACTTTATAAGAAATGAGTACATTTCCTTTCACATAAAGAACCAAAATCAAAAAGAGGCAATTGCACCACAGAGGATTTTTTGGTAAATTTGCTCAAGATGCAGAAATGACCAGAGATCGGCAAAACTGTCAAAATCTGATTGGTGGCATTTACAGAGCTTTCCATTCAAAGTCTGATCCACTGTGTAAAATTCGTCGACGGATTGTTCGAGTTTCAATCTGTGTGGATTAATCCAAAACCGCCATTGGATACAATCCACTGGTGGATTGTAACTATCTAATCCGTGGATAGTAACTATCCAATCCGCGGATCCACTGATGGATTGTAACTATCCAATCTGCGAATCCACTGATGGATTTTAAGAATCCAATTCGCGGATTCAGCCATCTGCACACGGAATGCCGAATCTGCAAATTGGATTCTTAAAATCCCCCAGCGGATCCGCAGATTGGATAGTCGAGGATAAAAAAAAATCCAGAAAAGTCTAACCGCCCTTTGTGAGACTGATTCGCGGAAATCTGCAGACCAAGGGAACCGGTCGGTCTGAGGCTGATCCAAATCCGCAACAAAAATTCGCTCATCTCTAGAAATGAGTACAATTTTGATTCAATAGTTAAACTGTACATACTTTATGTAAATGATACATATCTTCCATAGTAGGTCCTTGGTGTAGAAATGTTGTACCCTATAAATACTAATCAATTCAATCAACAGTCTTGTTGGTTGAGATGTGCTAAGCTTGGTGCCATGTGATTTCTCCTATGGTCAAAACCAAATGAAATGAGTGGGTTTATGCCCCTTGTTACTTAATGATAAGGGATAACAAACTGAGAATCGAATTACATTTCAATGGGGCAGACATTGACCCTAGCAGTAAATGCCAATTTATTTTAGAAACATTAAACAGTAGAGGGGGAAATACTGTAAGTCCTGCTATTTTCCATGGCTTCGTAGAACAGAATGAACAAATAAAAATGAAAAATAATTTTACTTGAAGTATTGCAGTCGTCCTATTTAACGTTTCAATGAGTTTATTTTCTTGAACGTGGGACAGAGAGAACCCTTTTTTTCCGTTTCCACACTAGTAAGTTGAATTCCTCCCTGCAAATATTTTCTTATTCAGATTGAAATGTCATTTTTTCCCATAGATAATAATTAAAAACGTGTTAAATTCTCCCCATTTTTTTGTTTAAACAAAAAATATTTGTGGAAGTGTACGTTTCATGTTTTTTTGTGTGCAAATATTTTTAGTTTATGGCAAATTTGCAAATGTTTCCCACATCTCTATAAGGACATATTACATTTAAGGAGTGAAAAGTGTTACTTGCCAACCATTTATAGAAATAGCTCATTGTAAAGCATGCTGTCTATACTTTATAATAATATGGGATTATATCATATTTAACTGGACTAGAAAAGTCTGAAACCTTTTTACTACGTTTACAAACTTTTACGTAGGGTCCAATTTGCTTTTTCAAGTATTAATAATTTTTCCATATAACAGCATTGTCAGGTACAAGAATTACCTTTTGTGGGTTTGCTAATGGTACTGAAGGGACTTAATTCTCATCCTCTGTTTAAATGGATGATTCATCTGTCGTATCTAAGCAAAACGTAACTCTGCTATTAATGAGCTATAGAACAATGGCCTTTTAATCAATGTAATATCACCAGCTTTTTCCCTTTGCAAAGTACTTCCATTTTCTAGTGGCAAGGCATATTTTTGCACTGCTCGCAATCTAACGATTATTCTCAGCAATATTGGGTTGACAGGTCCATCAAAGCATTAGCGGGTAAAAACTCATTAGTGCAGAGTATTCACGGCTACATTTTCTTTCAAGTCAATAAAAAAAGAAACAAACCATAAAAAGAGAGTTTGTTTCATTATGGATATCTCTACATCGCTGATCTTCCCGTCCTTTTGGAAGTATTAGGGGCCTCGGTTTTAAAACAGTTACAGAATGATTAAACTATATTTATATAGTGTATAAAAATTAATCAAGTACTACAATGACTTGCTTTATTCATAATACTTAATGGTCATGTAATAGGAGTTTTTATTCAGCAGTTAAAGTTCATAAGTGCAGGCTTTTGCGTGTTGATAGGTATTATGCTGATAGTTTAATTACACACCTTTTTGCACACAAAAAGAAATGGGTTTTTACAGTTTTTACAATAATTAAAAAAAAGGACTTTTGAGGGAATATTAATTTTGTAGTCATCAGTTCCAGTGGCCATTACTACAGACATATATATATAAAGATACTTATTATAAGAATATATATATATATATAAAAATATATATATATATTCTTATAATAAGTGCGTATATGTAAATATATTCATTGTTCCTCAAGGCAGGGTTGTGCAAACTGGCGGGGGGTGACATTTTCTGGGGGGGGGGCGCAGCTCTTACAGAGGCCCTGCGCTCTTCCCCAAAGCATTTAAATTAAATGCCGGGGGAGCACACACGAGGCCTCTGTAAGTCCCTTACCTGGTCTCTGACGGCTTTTGGCGACGCGGTGTCAAATGATGTCGTGACGTCAGAAGACATTGGAGAACAGGTATGGGAGGGGAACAGACGAAGGGAGCAGACGGAAAAGTTTGAGCACCCTTTCCTCAAGGGGTACGTTTTCGACCAGAGATAATTCTGAAGCTTCAGACAACTCGAAGAAGTATGGAGAGATGTATGCTGGTTATTATCCAAAGAGACCGCAAAAAGAACGAATGGGTTTGAAACCAAACAAAAGTCTGATATCATCACAAGGGTGAAGACATAAAAATAGCAGTGGGCCAGACATATAGCAAGACGAAATGACCAGGGTTTGGACCAAGATGGTACTCTACTGGATACCAAGGGAAATTAAAACACCAGAATGTTGACCAAAAGTAAGATGGGAGGATGCAATCAGACAATGTGTGGGAGCAATGTGGAGAGGAGAGGCTTGTAACCATAATACCTGGAATATCATTGGGGAGGCTTCATCCAGCAGTGGGGAGACCTGGGCTGAAGATGATATATAAATAAAGTCTTATAATGTGTGTGTGTGTGTGTGTGTGTGTGTGTGTGTGTGTGTGTGTGTGTGTGTGTGTGTGTGTGTGTGTGTGTGTGTGTGTGTGTGTGTGTGTGTGTGTGTGTGTGTGTGTGTGCGTGTGTGTGTGTGTGTGTGTGTGTGTGTATACACAAGTGTTTTAAAATAAAAAGACCTGTGTATAAGAAAAGCTCATTTGTATAATTGGAATGTTAGTGCAGAGAAGAGCCACCAAATTAATAAAGGGGATGGACAATCTAACTTATGAGGAGAGGTTAGCTAAATTAGATTTATTTACATTAGAAAAGAGGCGTCTAAGAGGGGATATGATAACTATATACAAATATATTCGGGGACAGTACAAGGAGCTTTCAAAAAAATTAATCATCCCAAAGTGCAGTACAAAGGACACGGGGACATCCCTTAAGGTTGGAGGAAAGGAGATTTCACCAGCAACAAAGGAAAGGTTCTTTACAGTTAGGGCAGTTAAAATGGGGAATTCTTTACCCATGGTGACTGTGATGGCAGATACAATAGATTTGTTTAAAAAAAGGTTGGACATCTTTTTAGAAACTAAAGGGATATACTAAATAAGTAAACATGGGAAGGATATTGACCAAGGGAGTAATCTGATTGCCAATTCTTGGAGTCGGAAAGGAATTTATTTTTCCCCTTATGAGATATCATTGGATGATATTTCACTAGGGTTTTTTGTTTGCCTTCCTTTGGATCAATATACTGGACATACGGATATAGGCTAAAGTATCTGTCGTCTACATTTAGCATACGTGTAGGTTGAACTTGATGGACGCATGTCTTTTTTCAACCTCATCTATTATGTAACAATGTCATGTGTATTGCATTTCAATGCTGAAACCATATCCCTTATATTTACGTTTTATTCATACCTAGGGGATACAAATATTGTTTATATGGTGGTCTCCTATTACAAATCTTTTCTCTCCATGATATGCATTAAAGTAGCAGTCCAAGCTGGGCGCAATTTATTTTGCATTATATGTTTACTTACTCGGCAAAGTCTCTTCTTGCCCGTTCCGACGCTGTTTTTGTTGAGATACAAGCATTCAACATATGAGGATACTAGAGGGTATCAACGGAGGTTATAGAGGACTCACACTGTCCCCCTTTTCTCTACCCCACCTCCTACCCTTGGATGTCGCTTCATTTGGTCACGCTCCCCTGGCTCTCTTCCCCCCTCTGATCCACACTGATCACACAGAT
Source organism: Ascaphus truei (assembly GCF_040206685.1). NCBI lineage: Eukaryota > Metazoa > Chordata > Amphibia > Anura > Ascaphidae > Ascaphus > Ascaphus truei. The sequence continues at coordinate 24,657,581 of NC_134499.1, forward strand.
CCTGTTTCGTTCCATCTGCCTTGGAGCGCATGGCAGATTTCTACATTGTCTATCTCCAGATCCTCCTGCCCATTTCCTTGTGTAAGTAAGGTCGGGCATGTCGCCATCAGTTTCTAGTTCTAAGTATATGTTAGAGATCAGACATTCCTGGTATTTAGCACATTTACATACGTTTTCAATGGTTGTCAAAGCTGGGGTACTAAGGCCTTGCAAGATTTTGTGGGTAAAATGTCTAAGTTGTAAACATTTAAATAGGCCAAACTTGAGGGTTTTGAGTTTAGAACAAAACTCTTCATATCTTCCCTTGTATGAACATGTCACGCACAGTTTTGAAATGTTTGTTTTTACAGAGGTCAAATAATCTTGTATTATAGCCCGGGGGAAAGTTTGGGTTTTCAAATAGGGGCGTAAGCTGAGCGAGAGAAGAGGACAATCCATACCACAATTTTGATTTATTCCAGGTGTCACAGGTAAATTTCACTACGTTCAGCTCAGGAAATTTTCTAATTGTATTAGATTTATCACTATTTTCCCAAAGTTGGGTTGGGAGGGAGTGGTGTTTCACATTCTGCGTTTCTATTGCTACCAAGACGAATTTACTTGGGTCAGCATTCCACATAACTTGGCGCAGTTGGGCCGCCTAGTAGTATCTTTTAATATCTGTGACACGCAGGCCCCCCCTTAATTGGGGGATAACATAATTGATCTGGCCACTCTTGGTCTCTTCCCCCTCCATATAAATTGGACATTTTCATTCTGTATGATTTTTAGCTTCTTGGATAGGATCTGGACCGGGAGGATTTGGAAATAATAGAGGCGTCTGGGTAGTATGTTTTAATTTTACCAATGTCACTCATCCAAGCCAAATGTGCAAGTTTTTTTTTTATCTGAGTGAACAGAGAGGAGTAATTGCATATTAAACGTGATCCATATGTCCTGGCAATATTGACACCTAGATATTTGATGTGCGTATCGTGCCATTTATAATTAAAATTGGTTTGCAGAAGTTTGACCTCGTGCTGAGCAAGGTTTAGATTTAAGGCCTCAGACTTATCATTATTTATTTTATAGCCCAATATCCTCCCAAACTCTAGAAGAGAAAGCTGTAGGTTTGGGAGGGATATCAGTGATTTGGATAGTCTTATGATAACATCATCAGTGAAAAGCGAGATTTTGTACTGCTTGTCTCCAATCTCAATTCCTTCGATATCCGGATTGAGTCTGATGGTTGCGGCTAGGGGCTCTATCAACAACGCAAACAGCAGTGGGGATCCCTGTCTGGTTCAATTTTTTTTTTTTTTTATAATTTAAGATTTTTTTCCCTGGAATTTTAAGAGTTGCCGAATGTGTTTTATATAAAACTCTGACTCCTTCCAGAAAAGGACCCCTCAAACCAAATGCCCGATTCATATTGGCTAGAAAGACCCAATTTATTCTATCGAAGGCTTTCTACGCATCTAGCCTTAGTTTTTGTGTTATGTACATGCTCAATAAAATGTATTATTTTCCTCGTGTTGTCCGAGGCTAGCCTCTCATTAATAAAGCCAACCTGTTCCATATGGATCAATGTTGGCAGAATTGAGTTTAGTCGATTTGCCAGGATTTTACTGTATAATTTGATATCAGAGTTAAGGAGTGATATCTGGTGGTAACTACCACAGCGTTGTGGGTCTCTTCCTTCTTTTTGAATGATAGCTATGTTTGCTTTGGTCATGGGTTCTGGTATTTCTTTCCTTTTCCAAGAAGGAGTTAAACATTTCCAAGAGATATGGGAGAGGACATCCAGATATTATTTATAGTATATATTTATTTGCCAATCTGGGCCTGGTGATTTGGCCATTTTAACTGCCTTTGCTAGCTCAATTTTAGTGATCTTACTATTTAGACTACACAATTCCTCTTTATTCAGTTTTGTTCAATTCCATCTCTCGAGATATAAAGTGACCATTACTGACTTTGATTTCTAAGGTAGTCCTCTCTTGGAGTCTCGATTATATAAATTTGTATAAAAATCCACAAATTCTTGAGCGATTTTATCCCCCCACTATTGGCGATATATGCGCATTTTAAAATGTCATTGCAAAAATGTGGGTTTTTGCTCTCATCCCTCTAAGCTTACTTGCTTGAATCTTTTCAGCTTTGTTTCCTTTATCATAGTAAACCTGTTTTGTCCACTTCAGGGCCTTTTCGGTGTCCACTATCTGAGTTTGTCTCAACTCTTTTCTGGTCGCGGAAAGAATTTATAGCTCTTCTGTTCCAAGGTGGTAATTTTTTCTTTTAACTCTTGTACTAGCTTTAGTTTAGTTTTTTTCCTGTGCGATGTAATAGATATGATGACTCCTCTAATCGTAGCCTTACGAGCTTCCCATAATAGGACTGGAGAGTCCACAGAGCCCTTATTTATCTTATAATAGTCTTCCAGAGACTATTTTATTTTCGCTTCTATCTTTGGGTAGTTTAGTAGGGAATCATTTCATCACCAATTGAACTAATTACTCCTAATGAAGGGAGGGCTACAAATCAATCTATGGGGGCGTGGTCGGACCTGGTTAATGGGCATATTTCCATTTCTGGATATTCCCTTAAATAAATCATTCAAGACTAGAATATAGTCCAATCTGGAATAGGAATTATGGGGAGCCAAGAAATATGAGTAGTCTCTCTGGCTTTGGTGTGTCGCTTTCCATGCATCTATTAATGTAAATTATTTTAGTGTTTCTTTACATTTCCTTACCGATTTCTGTATTAGGGTTATATGTGATTGGCCCGGCGTACTAGATTTGTCTAATTCTGGGGTGTCTACCATATTAAAATCACCTCCCAATATCAATGATTTCAAATCTTGGTCTTTAACCATTTCTAGGACTTTTCTCAGGAATTCTGCTTGGATTTCATTGGGTGCATAGTGCATACACATTCATAAGTGTGATTTTAATTCCAGATAAGAATCCATGTAAGATTAAATATATGCCCTCTGGGTCTTTCTGGATATCTAATGTCTTAAACGGAACTCCATTTTTAATTAAAATTACTACTTAGCATATTGGGTTCCTGGTGCTATAAACTTGATGCAAATTGAATAGAACCTAGCAACCACATGAGCCACCCTAATCATGGCCCTAGAGCCGTCATGTTTAACAAAAATAGTAGATTTGTCATTTGTAATATTTATAGCCCATATCTTTGATAACATGTAATAGGGACCACAGGGTGGGAGATCCAGGGACAAAAAGAGAGAAACGGGGACACCCTCCATCATAGTAAACCCATCACTTATATTCCACAATATTTTAGTATATTTTTATGCATTGAGGTTCTCAGCTAATTAACGGTTAGGCCTATTGGGGTTATAGTTCCTGTTTGTTCGTCTCTCACCAGGTGGGTCCCCTCTCCCCCGGTCCGCACCCAAGTCGAGATCGCAGCCACCCCCACCCGCAAGTCCACGTGTAGCTGTACTTCAAGGCATAGTCCTGTTTCCCCACCAGGCCACACACAGAGTCAGCAAGACTCAAGGCCAGGCACACATGGATTCTAGTTCAGAACAGGAATAGACCCGAGCTACAGCTATCCGTGGGATCAAACGGTCCGGCTGGAACACCTAGGTACATTTCTGGAATCCCTGTCGCAATATCTCTCCCCATCCACAGGAGATGCTTCAATGGGTATAATGATCTTGGGGCAATCCTTGTCAGGTATTCTATAAAAGCTCACAGGTTCCGTGAAATATAGTGGCCTCCCCTGTTCCAGAGAGAACTTCCAGCAGGGGTTTTGAGTACTCTGCCATCATATGTGTTTCAGTCTAAATAAACATAGTGTGTAAGGGCACAGTCCTCCTCAGGGACAGGACCAGTTTTTCTCTCTGCCTCTCCTGGCACAGTGCAGGAAGTCAGGGATCCAGGAGCAAGTCAGCACAGTAAGTCAATCCATCTGTTTTAGTCTCCTCTGATTTGCCAGTTTCTCTGATGTGCCGGGCTGAGGAACCGGGGTGTCTAGCTCCCTGCGATCCTGATAGGCTTCTAGTGTCTCTCGTCGGTTCCACTCCTAGGCTATTCAGGAAGCCTTCGATCTCCGCAGGAACCCGAAGTGAGTATTATTTGCCATTTTTAATCACAGTAAGCTTAAAAGGTAAGCCCCACCTGTAACGGTTGCCCTTCTCACTGAGCATTGATGTCAGTTTCTTTCATTCCCTCCGTCTTGCAATAGTTATCCTTGATAAGTCGTTAAAAACTTGCAGGGATGAGTTTTCAAACTTGATTTTATTTCTTTGTCTGCAGCATGTCATTATCCGCTCCTTTGTTGTGTAATGATGGAGCCTTATTATCATATCTTGTCTTCTGTTCTGTTCTTCTAGGATCAAGCGAGGTAAACAGTCTATTCAGGTAGGAATGGAGATGTTCTGAGGAGACCGACAGGAATATTTCTAATCCTGAAGTTTTGTCTTCATTCTCTATTTTCTTGGTCTTCCTGATTATCTTTTAGCATTCTCACTTCTTCAGTTAGTTTAGGGACTTTGTCGTCTCTGTTGGCTTGAAGCTGGAGAGACTCCTTCATTTTGTTTTCCAATTCGGCTGTGTGCTATTAAGGAAGCAATCTCCTTTTTAAATTCATTTACAGCTTTTTGTAGTTCTGACTGGAAGGAGTTCTGCATTTTTTGGAATAAGGTTTGCAAGAACTCCTGTGTTACGCTTGGGTTCTCCTCTCTCCCCACCTCAAGAGTCAGATGCCGCACATGGCAGGCCCTCTCCCGAGTCGTCATTGTCCAGTTCCGCATCAGGCTGGGATCTCCTAATAAACCATGACATCTCCTGGGCCATTAGTATTTTACACTTTAGTGGCATCCTAGGCCATTCCTACACCTCTAGGAAACTTTTTGGGTGCTTTTGTTAGGGTTTTTTAAGTTGTTTTATTATATTAGGTTATGATGGACTCCGGAGCTCCCACAGAAAACCTCCATACCTGATGATGTCATGTGCGTGCCCCCGAAGCAGGGATATCCTTAATACCTGACCAGTTGGTGGCCCTCAAGGACTGGAGTTGGCCACTCCTGCTTTAAAGTATATATTTTTTAGGAAATGAGATTCAAGCATTGAATTGAAACATGAAGGGTTTCTGATTTGATATTCACACCTGGAGGATATTGAGATGTGAATAATCATATGAAATAGTTGAATGGACACTTTGTATCTAGGTATGAGCACCCCGAGATACATACAGTAAGAGGTGCTCTGATAACTGGAGTCCTTTTTACTATTTCAAAACAATTACAGCACTAGAAGTAGTACTGTAATGTTCGTATTGAACCATCAATGGGCTCCAGTCATGCTTATGATGAACTCCTACAATTTCATTCACTAACAATGTAACCCTCACAGTGATGTTTTGGTGATGTGGATCTGTTCGTTGGGAACTGGCCCACATTTGCTAACTTCCTTTACATAGCTCACTAAGCATATTTGTAGAAACTAATTTGTGCACTTTCAAATAGCCTGGAAAAAGACGATCTAATTATTATTAATGAATCTCTGGTATATTGACACCCATTTAAAAAAAAATCTATATATATTTTATATTGGATATTATACCTTTCTTAAGCATTCCTCACCACATTGCTAGTGTACAGTATCTTAAATCCATGTCCTATCATTATCCTGTTTTAAATATTTCTTTTTCAGGTCTTCAGTAGCCAGCAGGATTTACTTACATGTCACAGATTGTCCGTGGGCCTGAAGAATAGTCTTATTGTGTCTACTCATTGGAACAAAGTGGTTGAAGTGTCATTAAAACGTAGTACTGTACTAGATTACACAAGTGAATTAATGACTTTGAGATGTTCACAGGATTAAATCTAGATTTACATTGGTCTAAGAAAAAATTCAGAAATATATAAATAATTTGGATTATATATTTATTGTGCTTACAGCTGCAAATATGTATGAAATGTGTTGTGTGTCCCATTTTTAATCTCAATCTTTACCGTAGATATATACATCACCTACGATCTGGAAGATGTTTTTTGTTGTAGTTTGGCTTCATAAAGTCTTTTTGTATTATTTATATTTGTTTTCTTTAAAAGCATGATTCCACATTGGAATGGACTAAATTATTAGTGCGGGGGTTGAGGTGGTACTTTTAAATATAATGATTTATTCTCATTGTTTTTACCTATTCAACATCTTCTAATCATCATCATGTCTTTGGTGTTCTTTCAAAACCCTAAGATCAAAATATGTCAAACGTTCACTCACATTTACGAAATTAGCAAATTGTGAAAATGGCAAAATTCGACAAAACAATGCCAAATTAGGGGGGGGGGTCAACATCAACAAAATGTATTAATGCCCACTTTCTGAAACTTGGGGGTATTCTCAAAGCCGATGATGAGGTTGGAGAACAGTACAAATATTCAATGATTGTTAAAAAGAGAAAAGCGTTGCCAATGTCTTACAACAGCCAGCGTTGTTCCCCGCGCATATTCCCGTATAATCTCACGCAAACATTTGCAGATCAAACTGCGGCCACTTCTCCCATCTCTACTCCCAGCATAACGTCTTTCTAAAAAGGGGCGAGCTGGGGTATCTGTACTCTGCTTCGCCAGACATTCCATTCAGGGTGGAAACACTTTGTGTGTGGAATATTCGCATGAGTGCAAAATAATAAAAAGCATGTGTGTATTAAAAAAAAAAAGGATCAGCTTAATGGGAAATAAGCATTGGGTTACATTAATATTCTATTACAGTAAAAACCTCATATTTAATAAATTTTCTCCAGATTTTTTTTTTTGTAGTTCTTAACTATATTTTTGTAAGTTAAATGCCAATCCAAAGAAACCGTGTACATGAGACTTTTGATTTATGTTAAGAAAATAGCCTGCACTGTTATTATATGTATATACATTTTACACAGCAGGCACAAAAATTCTACTTTCCACTGACCAAAATAAGCTGTGTTATTCTTATGCAGCAGAAAGGATTTTATAAACAACATTTTATTGCAAAGAGAAAAATAACATTCTTGACATTATATTTTAAACTGTGAACTTTGCGTCAGGCAGCAAGAAAAAAACAAGCCTAAGAAGCCTGGTAATTTATTTAAAACCATGAAATTATATTGGTATAATTAAAGTAACAACTGCAGGCTTCAAAATGCAATTTAATTTTTTTTTCCTCCAGTGTTTTAAGGCTGAGTTGACCGCAGAATAGCCGTCTGCGGGGAGACTGACATGTCCCCACTTGTAAGCTATATCCGCTGACCCTTGTTGTTCCGCTGACCCTAATTAATATTATACGTAGTGACATTTATGTATCGGAGCAATAAGCTAAACAGGAAACAATTTATATCACCCAAAGCTTTTTAACAAATCGATGCAACTATTTGTAATTGCTTGTTTCACAAGATTAAAAGTGCTTAGCTGTGATCTTCGCCCATGGTTCTCTGGCCAACACGACCTGTGTTTCCATAGTTAAAAAAACACTGTGGCGATCAGCACCTTATTTCCATCAACTAATCCATATTGTTAATATTTCTGGAATTTTAATGCAGTTACAATTTATAGCTGATCAAATGTGGTTACCTAAATTGCTGTTGCTAGTAGACAGTTTAACTGTCTTTATTAATTACGACATAATTTAATGTTTGAGTACAGGCACTTGTGTTGGTCATTTTTACAGCTCAAGCAGTTATCTGCCTTATGACGAACCGTTTTAGCATTTTCAATGGAAATTTGGTAATATGGTGCGATAAAAGTGTCATCCATGGTAAGTAATGGTTAGTGCTTTGTGTGTGATTAATCCCAGAAAGGCCACACACCTTCAAATTAACAATATACATTGAAGAATTATATTTAAGCAATTTCTGATGTTAGTATAAACATAAAAGCGTCCGTTTAATTCTTTCATATAAATAAGTGTCTAGGGATATTATTTCCAAGTAATCCTCCTGTAATGCATGAAAGAAATATGTACCTAATTACTGGATAGATCAGTATGTGAGTATGTTTGCTATATGAGGAAATCTCTGAACTTCTTGTGTACACCTTTGGGAAAACCTTTTCAAATCAAATCGTTATCCAAACTGGTTGACATAATTTGCTCTATAAGTTTTATTCACAGTCCAGGAACCTAACATAGCGATTTCTAGTGGAAAATCAGTGGAAAAAATCTGGAAGTTATTCCCCTGTTGAATGAAGACCAGAAGTTGTATCAAGGCAAATTTGGATCAAAATTGACACCAATTGCATCATTTTCATTTTGCGTCTCTCTGCGTCATGTATCAAGATCTTTGCTCCATGTTTTGCACCGTTTGCATCAGCTTGCAATTTGAGAAGAGGCATTAGGGAAGAGTTACATGACGAACAGTTTGTAATGATATGTAGCAAACTCTGCGTCTCTGTGCCTCACTTTTGGATCTTGTATTTGCATCAACAGAATCTGCCAGGTCTGAGTTGGCCTAAACGTTTCTGGCCAACAATTGTGAAAATGTCAAATGTAGTAATAAAGGAAGGAGAGGGAGTAGGTGGTACCGGGCTGACCTGATTAAGGAGCCTGGGAGGTTTGAAAGCTTGTAACATATCAACTTCTTGTTGGTCCAATTAAAGGTGTCATACCCAGGGCCACCGACAAGGGGGGAGAGAAGTGTCCTGGGCCCAGAGGCAGTGAAGGGCCCAGCCGGACGGTGCTGTCTTCTGGCCAGGCCCAACTTCTGCGTCCAGCTGCCGGGTCTCTGGTTGCTGCTGCTGGGCCCGGCTCTCTCCAGCTGCTGCCTGCCATGCTCTCCCGCCGGTGCGTGCCTGAAGCTGGGTGCGCTCAGAACTCAGGCCCAGCTTCTGGCGCGCACCGGCGGGAGAGAGAGGCACCAGCTGGGGTCAGCTGAGAGCTGCGGCAACAAGAGGTAAGTCGGGGGGGTTGTGGTAATTGTATTTCGGGGGGGTTGTGGTAATTGTATTTCAGGGGGGTTGTGGTAATTGTATTTCGGGGGGTTGTGGTAATTGTATTTCGGGGGGGTTGTGGTAATTGTATTTCGGGGGGGTTGTGGTAATTGTATTTCGGGGGGGCTGTGGTAATGGTGTTTTGGGTGTGGTGGTAATTGTATTGGGGGGGTGGTAATTATATAAATGGAGGTAGTAATTGTATCTGGGCGGGTAGTAGTGGTAATTATAATTGGGGGGGGTAGTGGTAATTGTATATGGTGGTGTAGTGGTATTTGTATCTGGGGGTTTATGTAGTGGTGTCTGTATTGGGGGGTAGTGATGTTTGTATTTGAGGGGGTAGTGTTTTGTATTGGGGGTTAATTATTGTGTGTGAGGGGAATTGTGTGTGTGGCCAGTGGAGGAGCAGGAAATGAGTGTGAGGAGGGGGGGATTGAAGGAGTGAGATTGAGTGATATCGGGTAATTGAGAGATATAAGAGGTGAGGAGAGAGAGGGTGTAAGAAAGGGAGAGGGGGAGGTGTAAGAGAGGGGGAGTGGGCGAGAGACAGAGGGGGAGAGAAATACAGGTGTGAAAGGGGAGGGCTTGCAAGGCTGCCGACACAGTAGAGGGGGACAGGTTGAAACGGTAGTCTGGTCCCCGGGAAATCTGTCAACAGCCCTGATCATCCTACTCCCTCTCCCTCCTTAGATACTACTTGCAAAAACGGACCACCACAGCTACAGTACCCACCCGTCTTTGCTGTAAAATGTAAGAAAGTTTCATGCATTCGATGCAAATTCGAACAGAAAATGTAGCAATGCGTCACAACAAACTTCTATGCGCACTTTTTTTACGTTGGTACATCTCCCCCTAAGGCCTTTTCAGATTTTCAAGTCAATTTTGAATGAAACAAAGTGTAACATATCACATGGCATTCTGACGGATTCAGGCCCGGATTCTCACTGCTGCTTTCCCCCGCTGGAGAAGAGATTGGCTCGACCCAAACGAATGGGACGTCCATTTCTCCTGCGCAGGGAAGCGATGTTACCGCATATGAAATAAGGGTCTACAAATCGAATTCAAATACTATGAGGAAAACAAATTACCTCCTTTCATTTGCAAAGTGCCATTTTGAAGCCTGGTCATTGCCACACATTTTTATCACGTCTTGTTATGTGTAACTTTAAAAAGCTGGTTATTTATTTTTAATGGGGAACTTGCCTGCATGCAGTGTGATTGTGACAAATCTAATACAGGGTGCTTTTCCTGGTAATGTACAGGTTAATAAAAGCTTCAATCAGACGTAGAACTTTTGCAACTTATATTGACAGATTTATTATAAATCATTCTTCCTGGCAATGCACAGGTTATTAAGAATTTATATTAGTGTAGGGACCCTTGAAACGTGGTCTGCCGTGAAGTTTGGCTCAAGGGCTTACAACAATTTGGCCAAAATGTTAAACTAAAAGGCCATTTTATTTATTAGTTATTTATACATGTATATTTAGGCACGGTACCGTATATAAGTTTTTCTGGATGTGCACTGAGCTTTGTCTGTGTTTTATGTTATGTCTCTGGTTTTAAATATATATTGCCATGCTCAGTAGCACTCCTCTGTGAAACTTATATGCTTATATATATGTTGTGGGTATTTTGGGGGTTCAATTTGAGCTTGTAGGTGTTCTGTATGTTTTATTTATTTTTAATGGTAGAACATTTACTGTATGTGCTCATAAGGATGCAATGGAAGATCCATCTAGCTGAAATTTACTCTTATTACAGGACTGATAAGATAAGCACCAGTGAATCCACTACTAATTAACCTTTAGCATCCTCAGTATTGAGCTTAATTTAACTTTATCATTAGCCTGTGCGCACAGCACTACCTAAAACAATACCTTTTTTTTTTTACTCTAGGATTCAAGTGTAAAATAAAGATATATTAAAAATTTTAAATCAACTATCCATGGTTTGATGTTCAGTTATAAATAAAAATGGATAGTCAATTAAAAAAATCTTTTTTTCTTACATGCTCTAAAATGTTATTAAACAATAGAAGATGCACAAGATAAGTAAATATCAATTCATGTAGAATAGCTAGCGGTAAATTTGCCTAAAAATACAGAATACTACTATTTTATGAACATCCCTTGTCAGGATACATGTTTGTTGCTGCAACATTGTAAGCTCTTCGAGGCAGGCACTCCTTTTTCCTAATGTTACTTTTATATCTGAAGCGCTTATTTCCATTACGTGTTATATTATTATGTCACGTGTCTTACTGCTGTGATGCGCTATATAATATACATTGTGACATTCTAGAATTATTTTTTAGAAAGTAGGCAAAGAAGGATGGGGAGCCGTGTCGGTCCTTTCTTCCATGTAGTATCAAAGGAGGGAGAGGGATTAGGTATGAGACCTTTTTATTGGACCAACAAGTAGTTGATCTGTTACGAGCTTTCGAACCTCTCAGCATCAGGTTAACCTGATGAAGGACCCCGAGAGATTGGAAAGCTTGCAACGGATCAACTATTTGTTGGTCCAATAAAAGGTATCATACCCCCTCTCCCTCTCCCTCCTTTGGTACTACATTTTAGAAAGTGTAATTTTATGGGAATATTGATCAACTGCGTCTTATTGAACTTAAAAAAGTTCTCCATACGGGTCTATGAACACAAGCTTTCAGACTCCTCTCTTCTTTAGACCTACTGTTTTCTGTAATGCTTCTATAAATATTGTTGACATGTTTTTTCTTTTATTGTTTATAAAGTTAACACTATGTTACTCTTACGATGCCGTTACTTTGCCAGTATTGTCAACAATGTTTGTGCTCTGTGATACTGTAGCTCTAAAGATTAGAAATGTGTGAACTTGATAAAATTCACTTCACTTGAAAGAGTTAGAGAATTCTATAGACCTTTTCAGGACACAAAATTTGTGTGAAATTGACAAGTCTAAGGGAAATTTGAAATTTCGATGGAATTTTGCAAGAGAAGAATATACCCTGAAATATGGGTTTTGTGGGAGAGAGAGAATGCTCATTTAAATCATTTGAATATACTTTGCATATTCAAAAGGAGGGTTTTTTTCTCAGGTGTGTTCACACATGGTGTAGAAGATTGTTTTGAGAGGTATATAGGTCAGTGGATACTCTACTAAAAAAGAGCTCCCCTCTGCGATGTTCGACGTTCCCCAATTTGGGAGTAATGCTCGCACATCTGTTAGTGCGTCTCCTTTTCTTTCTAGCCGGATACACCCATTTACAAGTTTCTGGGTATTGTCGGGTGTAATTACAATCCACTATCGTCTATAAGGGGTGATACTTGACAAACAGAATCTCCTACTGTAACTTGTAAAAGAAATATATACAAACCCAGGCCCGTATTCGCAGACACCTGGATTTTAGTGCCTACAAACTATTCAGGAGTTGAAACCAGTCACACGCAGTGTTGGGAGTTTGACAGTACTTGGTGGTATTAGCTGCTGGTACCTTTTTATTTACAAAACAAGGTTCTGAAATAGGACATCTATTTAAGTTGTCTCCATTTCCGGTGGTCGAGCATAAATATATGGAGCAGAAGGGAAGCAACCAGGCGTGTAGTTTTCCAATAAGATGATTTAGCAAATGCAATTCCAATGTTTGGACTACATAAGCCCTCACTTTGACAAAGGCTGCTTATGCAGTCGAAACTTTGGAATTGGATTTGCTAAATAAATCATCTTATTGCCAGACCGTGTGCCTTGTTGCGTCCCTTCTGCTACGTGATTCCTCTGGGGTAGTACAGGATCTCCCCCATCTCCACGAGCACCGGCAAGTTGCCTTTATTGCTGCCATTATTGTGTGCCTGTAACCCCCTCTGCACTCCGAGCATAAATATATCACAGACCTTTTAATATAATTACTCTTCAGCAATTATAATAACTTTCTCTACCGTACTTTGGCCGCTAACGATTTTAATTAGAGGCCACATACATTTCAGAGACTGTGGCACTCAACTCTCTACTTGTACTAGCGAAGGTTGCGGGAGTGAGCACAGCAAAATTGATCAGGCTGGAGACAAGTGCGTCGCAAAAACTTTATTACGGCATATCAGCCAAAAAAAATTAAAAAACACAGGGAGAATCCTCTGACGCGTTTCGTCCCCTTTTTGGGGACGAAACGCGTCAGAGGATTCTCCCTGTGTGTTTTAATTTTTTTGGGCTGATATGCCGTAATAAAGTTTTTGCGACGCACTTGCCTCCAGCCTGATCAATTTTGCTGTGCTCACTCCCACAACCTTTCCTTGCCATTTCCACCATCCGGGATTGAAGCACACGACAGAACAGGATCCTCCACCAACCAAACACACACAGGAGAAGGAATCAAGCACCGGTAGTGTGAGTATACTAAAATCGTTCCTTTTTTTATGTGACTACTCTCTAGCCATTGCGAGATGCCTTAAAACATTGTGGAGATTATACGGGAAGACTGCGGACCCACCCAGAGAGGGACCACCAAGAAGAGCATACTACTCATCGGACAGGTCAGAGGTCTATTGTCACCTGATTTCTTGAGCTCCTCACCGCACATTCATTATATGACTTTGTTGGGCAATACTCGTCACTTGTTATTAGGCTAGAGTCACCTTGTGATAAGAAGATTGTTTCACAGAGAAGAAGGGGGAACTGATCCTGCTAGCATTATGACTCTATAAGGACTTTATTTTCCACAGCATATTACCAGTATTAGAGCACCCATTTAGGGATCGGTTTCCCTTACCCATAATGAACAAATAGTTATACAAGTCCCCACCTTCAATCAGGGATCTAGAAAATGAAATATATAATTGGATACATTTTGATAGAAGAGATTTAATATATAGTGGGGATCCACAAGGTGTAACATTTGAAGAAAAATGGACATCAATGTTAAAATGTATACCAGAGGAAAGAAGGTGTATTATTATGGGGTCCAGAGATATACCCCCTTTCCCTGTTACTTCTATGTTTGTGTTGAGTTATGCAAATTTGATATATATATATATATAGCAAATGGAAATATTACTGTATGTTCATTTGCATGTCTTAGAAAGGTCTTCAACCCCGCCTTTCACCATTATCACCCAGCACTTCCACTGCAGTGGGATTCTGGGAAATGACATGCAAATGAGCACACAGTGCTATATGTTTTTGTCACTTTTTTTACCCACCATAACTTAACTAAGTATGGTAAAATCCATCCTCATTGCTTCATTTTTGCATAGCCGGTATAACCATGCATCTTAACCCTGGCTGTGCTCAAAGCTGTGACCATGCAGCAAGCTTAAGCCTATAGGGAACCATGTTAAAAATGGTTTTGAAGCAAAAGGTGGCACTGTGTGCTCATTTGTATGTCATTTCCCAGAATCCCTTGCTGCAGTGGAAGTGCTGTGTGCTGGGTGATAATGGTGAAAGACAGGGTTGCAGACCTTTCTAAGACATGCAGATGAGCATACACTAATATTTCCATTTGCTATATGCTTTACTGTGGAGGTTTTATTTACCCACAATAACTTAACTAAGTGTGTATCTTTATTATATATTAGTGAAAGCACTGTATGCCTGTATGCATCTCCTGTGTCCCTAGGGGAAATCTCATTGGTCCCTTGGGCCGGCCGCCCCCGCACCTCTCATTGGCCTGAGGCGGAGTGACGACACACACACATACACACACACACATCTCCCGCTCTCTTACCCGCCGGTCCCGGAGGCTCCGCCTCTTCCTCCTTGAACATCAGCCTCCAAGTCATCGTGACCCGCGCGCACCTCCTCCTCTCCCCGTGTCTCCCTGTTTCCCGCGCTTTCACCCCCCCCCCCCCGGTGCCGCTACAGTCAGCGGGGGAGCAGAGCGAGCGCCGGGACACCCCCCACGGCTCTCAATTGTGTGCACGCGCCGCGCGCCCCCGCGCTCTCCTCCTCCCCGGGATGCCGCTGTGTCCGCTCTCCGCACTCTCCGCACTGTGACCCGCCTCCTGTACTGGCTGCACGGGTTCCCACACCTGCAGCTCTCCCTGCGGCCCGGGGGCAGCGACTTCAACCCCACGGACAGCGGCTACCGGCATGTCAGTACCACCCACGGCCTGTGTGCAGGGGGTGTGTAAGTGCCACGGCCTTTGTACAGGACGTGACTGGGTCTGTCCTTAGCCTGGTAGTGGGTGCAGCTCTGTCTGTGGGACAAGGTGCAGCCTGTGGCTGTGATGCCCCCGTGTCAGTGGGAGCCTGTGATGCCCCCCCCCTGCCCTTTGCCCCCCCCGCCCCTCCCTGCCATTTGCCCCCCCGCCCCTCCCTGCCCTTTGCCCCCCCCGCCCCTCCATGCCCTTTGCCCCCCTGACCTTTGCCCTCCACGCCCCTTGGCCCCCCCGCCCTTCCACGCCCCTCCCCCCGCTCTTCCACACCCCTCCCCCCGCCCTTCTACTCCCCTCCCTCCCCGCCCTTCCACTCCATGCCCCCTGCCCTTCCACGCCCGGGCAACGCCGGGTATATCAGCTAGTACAGCGTTTCCCTAACTTTTTTTCTGTGACCCGGTTATTTTTGAATTTCTTCTTCGTGACCCACTAAAAATTTTATCGTCTATAGGTAAAATAAAACCGTTATGAATGTCCATACAGATTTCATATATTCTCCCAATCCCCTCTATTCTCTCTCTCCCCCCCCACCCTCTCGCTGACCTGCACAGACGCACACAGTCACTGACCTACAGACACTCACACAGACAGACCAAACACACACAGCCACTGCTGGCCTGCACAGACACACACACAGCCACTGATACACATAGTGGCTGTGGCTGATACACACACACACAGATCCATACACACACAGATCCATACACATACACAGATCCATACACATACACAGATACATACATACACAGATACATACATACACAGATACATACATACACATACACAGATACATACATACACAGACACATACATACACATACACAGATACATACACATACACAGATACATACATACATATACACACACACACACACACACACAGATCCATACACACAAATCCATACACACACAGATCCATACACATACACAGATACATACATACACAGATACATACATACAAAGATACATACACATACACAGATACATACACATACACAGATATATACATATACACACACACACACACAGATACATACACACACACTCTCTCCCCCATACACACACAGATACACACAGATACACACATATACACACACACACAGATACACACACACACAGATACTGCTGCGGCACAGTTTATTCGAGCATTTGCCCGTTCTGTGCCGCAGCAGTAGCCTGGCGCGCGCCCGAGTGTGACGGGCGCACGCCGAAGCAGCGGAAGAGCGCCCTCCGATCGGGGCGCTCTCCCTACCGCTGCCGGGTCCGCCGGGTCCCCCGGAACCCCCTGCCGCTGTCCCGCGATCGCGGGACACCAGGGCTCCCTCGGGGAGCCCCTGGACACGCGTGCAGGGGGCGCACGCTCCCGATGACGCGTGACCGCGCGCACGCCGACGCCGAGGGGCGGCCACTAGCAAGCCGGGAGATTTCCCGGCTTGCGGTACCGACCACACTTCAATAAAGTGTGTCGGTAGTGTACACACACACACAGATACACTCCCCTATATACACACACACACACACACAATTTATTACAGAGGCAGCGACGGATGTGAGTGACTGGAGAGGGGGGGGGCGGGGGAGAGAGGAAAGGCCAAGCGATCCGAGCAGGCGGCTCCACGCCTCTCTCTGCCCGCCAGCAACCGCGCAGCCACCACTGCGCCTATCTCCCGCACCAAGGGGACTGAGGGGAAGGGAGCGCCAGGAACGGAGGCACAGGTGTGCCCCCGCTACCACTTCCTACCTCATGCCGGGCATCGTGTCCTGTGGGGGGGCGGAGCATGTCATGGGCGGCAACATCATGATGCGGGGCTGCAGTAGGAGCCCGAGTCAGCGAATCACCGTTGACACCCCAGCGATAGCAGCCTGCACCACTTCAGCACCGTCCCGCACCTCACCTCGGGCCGCCGCAAGGAGGGAGGGGGGGGGCCGCCGCAAGGAGGGAGGCGGGGCCGCCGCAAGGAGGGAAGGGGAGCCACCGCAAGGAGGGAAGAGGGGCCGCCGCAAGGAGGGAAGGGGGGCCGCCGTGCAGCCAGTCTCGCTGCAACCCGGCAATTTTGCTTCCGTGACCCGGTGCCGGGTCGCGACCCACCATTTGGGAAACGCTGAGCTAGTATATATATATAACATACAGAACACCTACAAGCTCAAATTGAACCCCCAAAATACCCACAACATATATATAAGCATATAAGTTTCACAGAGGAGTGCTACTGAGCATGGCAATATAATTTAAAACCAGAGACATAACATAAAACACAGACAAAGCTCAGTGCACATCCAGAAAAACTTAAATACGGTACAGTGCCTAAATATACATGTATAAATAACTAATAAATAAAATGGTCTTTTAGTTTAACATTTTGGCCAAATTGTTGTAAGCCCTTGAGCCAAACTTCAAGTTCAAGTTTGGCTCAAGGGCTTACAACAATTTGGCCAAAATGTTAAACTAAAAGACCATTTTATTTATTAGTTATTTATACATGTATATTTAGGCACTGTACCGTATTTAAGTTTTTCTGGATGTGCACTGAGCTTTGTCTGTGTTTTATGTTATGTCTCTGGTTTTATAGTATATATATATATGCAAATATAGCTGTATGCTCATCTGCATGTCTTAGGCAGGTCTGCAACCCCGCCTTTCATATATATATATATATATATATATATATATATATATATATATATATACACAGTGTTCGACAAATCTATACATTTGCACGCCCCGGGCGAGTGGATTTAACATCGTGGCGAGCTCCTATTGGCCCAAGCAGCACACGTGTGGTACTAGGTGGCGAGTAGATTTTTTTATTCAGCGAGTAGATTATTTTGGTGATTTGTCAACCACTATATACATATATATATATATATATATATATATATATATATATATATATATATATATATGTATATATATATATTATATATATATATATGTATATTCACATTGGTGGAAATAGTATATTAGAAAATTAGAAACCACAGAAAATATTTTACAAAATTAACTGTAATAGTATTATTTTAGTAGAGATTAGGTGGTGAAGAAAGGAACATGTACAAATACTGTATATGATCTACAATATGTTGTAATCAAAGAAAATTGAAAAGGTGAATAACATTTTTTAACACATTTCAGAGACTGTATTTGTGCAACTCCAGCTTGCTAAGCTTCGGCATGAACCTCTCACATTCCCAGCATTATTAGTCTCCAAGGCTTTCACTTGCAGAAAGCAGTAGACAGCAAATGTGTGTGTTTCACCTCTTCCCCTCCACGGGGAAAACAGAAGGAATATTGTGTAAATATATGTGTCCCAATGCAGACTTTCACAAATACCTGAGCAGTCATCTATCACTGGACTCTTGATACTGTATGAGCTGTACTAGGCTTGGGGTAGTCTGTATAATGGCGAGGAAAGATATGAGGTTGGGTTGTACTTTAAAATGTTTGAGGCCAGTTTAACCAAACACATCTAATTCTTTGAACATAAAATAATAGTAAGGTTACATGCAATATTTTAAGGATATTGATGCTTACTCAAATACCTTCCACTTTATGTATTATGAACTCACTGTCCAATAAACAATTTAAGTGAAGAAATTGTTGGGGTTTTTTGTAAACTCAGCACAAACCATTTTTTCTACTATTTAAACAGATTGTGTAGTGTAACAAATGTCACTATTGGTCTTGGAAGTTCAATTTTAGTTTTATTTTTTTGTAAACCATCTGTCAAAATGTGTTGCTTATTCTGTGGGTTTTAAAATTAAAACAAAAGCTAATTTTAGATCTAATAAATGTTCTATGTTAATTTCACATGAAGATACCACAACACAGTCAATAAATATGTGATACTATTACTGATACGTTACCGGCTATTTAAGGTTGTTTATATGTGCTGTGAAAAGAGATCGAAAGCTACGTGTGATAGAACACAACAGTTATGTGTTTGGGCATTAAAAAAATTAAACAAACCTGTTATTTCTCCTTATATATTATTCCTAGTGCATTTCAAAGAACATAGCTACCCTTTATCTATTTCTTACAGAATATGTAAAAAATTTGCAATCAATACACTAGATTTATGAGCGTTTCACGAAACTGGTTTCCAAAATAGTTATCTTTTGAGCTGCAGTGAACATACAAGTTGTTTGTTAATTAAAAGCATTCAATTTAACAATGTATGTTTAGGTTTAAACTACAGCATCGCTGAGAGGAACTGCAGCCATAAAATACCATTATCTTTCATTTGTAAATCACAGTTTTGGGGAAAAACTAGTACAATTTTAGAATAGAAACCATTTTCATTATTTCTAGTACTGATCTGCCTTAAAATTATAATGACACCTAAACTGAATTCCCTTGCAGAGCGCACTGCCTTCTGAGAACTTTTATTGTACAAATACTGATCATTCTTTGACATTTGTTCTTGGGGCCTGCATTCAACGTTTTTAGCACTTCAGCCGACCTGCAGTAATTGTCTTCTTGGTTTTTCGGATAGTGTGCAGTGAAGAATTGGCTTTATGGTCGAAACAAATGCTTCCGAAGATGGAGAATTATGCCAACTACGTGTGACCTAAAGGGTAGGTAACAATCTCCCTGGGCAATGAAAGGGTTAAACAAAGACACAAAGTAATACACAAAGATTTGTAGGACATCAAAGGACACGACAACGAGAACTACCAGTGTGAACAACCAGCATTTTATTGCATTTGAGAATGCTATACTGTCAGTAATTAGCACTGACTACACAACATTTTTTTTTATTGTCTGTATCAACAGACATGGAATGATGGAATTACAGTTGATGTAAGGAATGAGTTTCTTTTATGCCTTTCAAAACAAAATATCTTGTTACTGGCGGCACATACACACGAAGCACCATGCTAACAGTCTGGACTGTACCATTGTCTATCAAGGCTTATGGGTTGACACAAGTTTGTGTATTTAGGTTGGGACAATATTGCAACCATAGAAAATCTGGTTGTACAAACATCAAAGCAAATGCTGTGGGTCCATGAAGCTGAAGTAATTAAAACAGATGAGTAGAATTGGGCATGGTAAAAAAAAAAAAACAAGATGGCGACAGGGGCTTTGCACAATGAAACAGGTGGAGGGATTTGTAAACAATCTAATTAAACCATGTTGCTGCCCAACGGATCTGCTAATCCTCACATACCTTTCTACCAGTGAAGAGGTAAAGTCAAATGATTTATTCTGAATCGCTAAAGTGAGAGCTTTTTTTCATATTTATATTTTTACAAAAGGAAAAAGTGGGGAATTGACAGAATTTTTTGCAACAGTTGCAGGCAAAAAGGGCCCAATATTTATTTTGTTCAACTGTAAGCCTTGATTTGTCTTCTTTACTGCTAGTCAAATGCAGAATTCCAACACCTTTCACAACTTTGACATGGTATGGACAGAGAAGGCTTTGACTCTCATTCCTGACAGCGGTTTACCCAATACATGGAGCTACTCTGATAATGTACGTTTTTCTTTGAGAGAGAAAAAAAAAAAACATGTAACAAATTGTCTTTACATCTTGGCACCTTGTAAAGTATTTTTATACAAAAATTTAAGTTTGACACTCCCCGTTATTTAATCACGACTTCATCGATAAACTTTGAAAGAGTGACCCCCAGGATTCACCATGCAAAATATTTACTGCAGGAGAAGAAAACACTTTTTGAAACAAATTTTTTTTTTTTTTTTTTTTGTTTTGTCTTTAAACGTATGAACCTAAGACAGCCAGAAAGGGCAGTGGTAAAATAACATAAGGGGTTGAAAAGTATCAAAAAACCAGCAAAAAACACAAAAACTGTACAAAATGCTTCAATCAATGATAGAAAAAAAATCTCAACTATGTTACAATTTAAAAGCAAAATAGTCAGGGATTTTCTCCCACATGTCAGCAAATGTCATCCATTATTCTTAAAGCAAGGATAACTAAATAAAATACATGTACAGCATATTCTGCAATTCCATTACATACAGCAGTTTTTTGTTTGTTTTTTCCAAAGCTATTTTTTGATTTAGTAAATATAAAGCAGTTGCACAACAAAGCAATGGTGTTTGACAAACAGGTACACATTTATTCCTGGCAAGGAATATCTTAAAAAAAAAAAAAAAAAAGAGGGGGGAAAGAAAATACAAAATGTTACTCAACCTTCCCTAAACACAAAGGTTCACACAGAAGCGTTGGGAACTTACTGTATGTACAACATGGAAAACCTCACTCAACAGAAGCAAAGTATTATGCAAACAGATAATGGTTATCTGGACTGCAAACATTTTATATATATATATATATAGTGAAGTTTTCTGGATGTTAAAGCCTGAGATTTTCAGTTGGTTCTTTTGCAAGACTGTGACATGATCTGTGAAAGCGAACTTTTCCTTTCTTTCTTTTTATTTGCTACAGTCTTTAGACTAAGCATGCAAGACATACAACTAAGTGCAACTTAGTGAAATGTACTTTTTTATTTTTTTTATTGAATCATTCCCTAAAGGGTTGATCTGAGGTATGCTTACTAACTGTTACTCATGCTGCTGTCTCTACTCATGTCTAGCTACACATGCTGAGCATGAACTAATGTACCAGCTTTTTATCCCCTTTTGAATTCTGGACTAACCAGCAAACCACTCCGTCTAGAAACACTGGGATTGCTTTTCATACAGTCACAGCTGGCTACTTACTGCCTGCACAACATGAAGCTGCTGCGTATTGGAAAAAACATTAAAATGACCACTGATTGCCCTTATTACAGAAAACAGAGCTTAGCTGAATAGTAACTGCCAATAAAATGTGTTGTAACAAAACGATTTGGAGCAGAAAGGAGTGTTACTGGCTTCCAAAAATGCCAAGCCATCCCCCTACTCACCTTTTAGTGCGAAAGAAGCACCCATCGCTCTAACATGGACGGGGCTTAAGAAGGCAGATATTATGTTGGCCCTCTAGCACAAATTTGAAAGTGCCACTGCCCCACATTTAATGTAAAAACGTAAACGTATTATATTTAGTATCCTTCTGAGTATTGGTTTTCTTACTGGCTGTTTTTGTACTAAGTTAAGCTGTACTCTAAATGTTGAAGTAACTGGGAAGTTTTTCATATTGTCGCATATTTTACCTAAATACCAAATTCGATTTTTGATATGGTGACATGTTGGTTTGTTTGGGCCTTTGCTTTAAATTGGATCCAGCTTATAAATTAAAAAAAAAAAAAAAACCCGAACATTTTTGCTTGTGACAGATATTTGATTGGAAATATATTTGAAGGGACCGGTCGGTGCATTAAAGAAAGATACGTGTGCGTGTGCGTGTGTGTTTATATATTGTTTGAAAAGGAAAGACACGTGTTGCGCAAACAAGTGAACTGTGGAAACATTTCTGCCACTCTCTATCCCATGCAATTGTGTTTCTTTAATGACAACACAATTGGTCAATATCTACATTTAATCCGCCCGCCGCCATCACACACCCCTCCCCCCAGGACATTTCTACACCTATCACTTTGCAAGAGACCTTTAATACTGTTCCCGATACTTATCTTTATATTATATAGTTTGGTCACACTGGAGAAATAGAAACAAGAACATCAACTTTGGTTCGGACATATATGGTCTGTATTCAATGTACAACTGGAAAGGAGCAGTTTCCCATCTCACTAGCAATAGCCTATCAACATCATCATCATCATCGTCGTTATCGGTGGTACCACTCTAGGTTCACTTGACTCCTTTGATCGACAATAAGAAGATATTTGGCTTTGTAAGATAAAGCATATAACAAAGAACATAATTTACCTTTGTTTGAAATCTTTGGTAATTTTAAGGGGGGGGGGGGAAGATAGGTAAGGGATAATATAAATGAACCCGCTCTCTGCCAGTGGAATCAGCAAAGCTTTCCTCTGCAATCCACTGAAGATCCTTACAGCAGCAAAGCTCTGATTGGAATTTAAACTAAAAATAAAAAAAGAAAGAAAACCTACTTTCCTACATTAATAACAACGTGGTTGCAGAATAAGTGTGTTTGGGTATTTTGGTGACAGGTGCTCATAGTAGACTGACATGATAGAACTCGCATGCTTTAAAAGTGCAGTCCCACAGCAATGTGTAATCGCAGTCGTAGTTCTGTAAGAACACCATCTATTCTGCTCAACGTTTGATGCATAACTTACAAAACGTTGGGCTAAATGTGGAAAGCATAGTAACACATTACAGTACAAAACCTACTGCTACTGACTTGTCTGGGGCTCTTACCCGAGGTAATAATGTTGCAGTGATTTCAAAGTTGCAGTACTTGGTCATGGGCAATAAACCATTGTGAAATAAAACCATAGTGGCAGCATTTTGTTTTAAAAGTCCATACAAAATGTGCATGAATATTTATCCATGAAACTATTTGCAAATTGAACAGTGAAAAAAATTAAATCATATACCGATCATGGTAAAATAGGGAGTGAAAATCAAGTTTTCACAGAAAATGTTACCATGTAAGTGGGACTGCACCTTTAATGGAACATTTCAAGGTCCATATGTACAGTTTCCATAGGTTTTGTTGCCCTGTAAGGCTGCCAGTGGCCGGTGAAACATACCAACCATAAACATAGTACTAAATTTGCACAGAGAAAACATTGAACCTTTATTACACTGGACTTCTTTCTTACTAGCTAAGATACAGTATATATATATATATATATTTGCGTATACATACGTTAGATCCAAGACCATTTCATAAATAGGAACCTCAACCATTCCCTCCCCCATCACTCGCTGTCAGAGGAGTGAAATGCACAGGCTGTCCTTCCTGGCAGCGAAAAGACTAGGGACAATGCACTGCTTGTGAATTTATAAGGTTTAAATGAAAGAACTGACACTGGTAGAAGAGAAAGACATTGCAGAAACCCCACTACTGGTCCTCTCAAGCATCTTAGTCTGCATGGCTACTACTTTCTCTAGTCATTTGATTTTCATGAAGAAGTGGAGCCCGAGTGCGGCATAATTATTTTGTCTGTTTTGTAGTTGTGACCTTTCTTCCTATTCGCCTTTACTGCCAACCACTAAGAAATACTGCTTCAGTACAATGAACCATCGCCACCTCATATATTATTCCTATGACTGTCATTCATTCATGTTCTTGCAGTAATTTATGGTTTTGTTCGGAACATGTCACTATTAAGGGCAGCTTTGGGTCATTTTGCAAAGTTATCCAAATGGAATGATTGTGTGGTTGTGTGTTTTAAAAGAAACATGATGGCAACTCAAGGAAACTGGAATGAATGACAGAAAATTGAATGACATTCGGCTTCATATAATAAAAACACCTATTAACATTCATCACGATGTACAGAAAACATTATGCCTCAAAGAGGCCTTGGGCCTAAAGCAAGAGGCCTGAGGTCAGAACTTAAATTGGTGTAGTACAAGAAAAACAAAAGCAATACATTAAGAAGTTTGGGATAATTACTCTGCCTCTCCCTCTGTCCCATACACATATAAAAGGTCATCCCCATCCCAAATGGAAGCAAAAGAATTGATTTAAAGGCAGTGATAATCAATATAACATGCAGTACTGTGCAAATACGTTGTCCATTGGAATCCTTAAAATCTGGGCGAAGGGATGACCTGCAGGTTGGACGCACATGCTAATATTGATGTCCTCCGTGTCCGTTTTGGCAGAACTGCAGTCCAAAGTCTGCTGCGTGTGACTAAGTGAAATCAGTTTAGCAAATTTACAACACTGATGTTGACTGTAAGAGAGGAAAAATTCCAAGTACCAAACAAGTCCGTCCAACGCACAGAGTACAAATTCCTTTTTTTTTATTTTTTTTTTTTTCAACAAAAAAAGTAGAAAAATCAAAAATACTCCCAAATGGGATACTTGATGGCACTAAGAGTTAACACATGTCAAAGTTGTCAGAATGGGCTGGGAACCCTCCAGACTGTACAATGATGGAGAGAGATCCCACCAACTTGGACTGTCTTCATTTTCAGAATAGTGATATTAGACATATTTTACTCCATGTCGTCATTTACAGTTTCATCTTCATAATCTCGGTCAGGGTCGAACTCTGGACTGTGGTTAGCTGTTGTTACAAGCGATAATGGACCTTCATTCTCATCTGGATCCAGTGGCTCTTCTTTGACATGCACATGGTGCCTATGTACAGAACAGAATGAATCAATTAAAACTTTGCAAATTATGAACACGCTAAACTCACGTGGCTTCCAAAAATGTAATGACTTTTTCAAAACGCAACACTCGTCACTGCGCTTTGGGCCTTTAAAACATTTACCTGCAACGCATTATCAAGCAACGCCAGCCCCTTCTGCAACACAACGGTTAAAGCGGCACTGAAATATGTACGTTTAACTAGAGCAGGAGTGGCCAAATTCAGTCCTTAAGGGCCACCAACTGGTCAAAGACTGAGCCACCTGTGCTGAAGCAGGGATATTTACTGTTAGTGGCCCTTGAGGACTGGAGTTGGCCACTCCTGAACTACAGTAGACCCATCCAAAAGACCCAAGCAAGGCTTGTCCTACTCAATTATTGCTTTACCCAACTGTGTTGAAGTCTAATCCAGTGTAACCAGCA
Organism: Ascaphus truei; assembly: GCF_040206685.1. Taxonomy (NCBI): domain Eukaryota; kingdom Metazoa; phylum Chordata; class Amphibia; order Anura; family Ascaphidae; genus Ascaphus; species Ascaphus truei. Next base: position 24,683,215 of record NC_134499.1, read on the forward strand.
ACAGTTAATACAGACTTAGTATGTTTGATGCCTGAATTGAATAAAGGGTAATTAGTAAGGTTAAAAAAAAAATTTTTTTTTAAAAACCTGCAGTTTATTTACGTTTGTATTTATGCTTGGAATTTGAAAGGGTGATATCGCCTAAAAGACATTCTGCTTTAGGGTGACAAAAATCTGCACATTTGCAACTGACGAAGTTTATTTAGCCAGGACTGGATTTACATTTTTGTTGCTGATCATTTCAAACTGACGTGATGTTTGTTTGTTTGTTTTTTTGTCTGCTGTTTAACATATTGTACATTTGCAATTAGCAGGGAGGCTACAGAAGTTGCTTGATTTGAAATACATGAAAGTGTTATTTGTGGCACAACAAAATAAGCAGCAGATCCAGAAATTAAATGAGACTTTATAAAGTAAAAGCGTAAAATGTCAGGCCACAGAGGCTTGTGAAGGCTCGGGTAATCATAGCTTAATGTGTGATCTGCTTCTCTAGTTAACATGCAGAACCTGTGAGCCAACTCTCCAGAGGACGACCCCAACTGAGGTTCTATCATTAATCAACTTCAAGCAAATACAGCAAAGAGACACCATGATACATGCCTTAAACTCCAAATTAATGCATATTTTCACAAACTGTCAATAAAGGAAGAAAAGCTCTGCCAGGAAACACAAACGGAGAGGAAAAAGGCTCGCTCAACACAACAATGTGATAAGAAAGCAGTGTCCTAACGAGAATAATAACACTGTCAGCTGTAAACAAGAAAAAACATGATCCCCAGCTCATGGTGGGCAAAAGGATGCACTCAGGAGATGAGATCTGCCAAATTTCCCATTATGGAAGAGCACATGAATAACCCACAGGGGAATAGGGCTGATCATACAAAAACAGCTATGATAACCATAGCAAAATGTTGTGCGTAAATCATATTTACAAGACTGCCTTTACAAATAGCAATTACTTTTTCACTGCGGAGTGGCTTTTGTCATGTAAAATACCACAATGCGTAAACACTGCTTGGCCTTTGAAACGGTGACGGAAAGTGTCATTTTATTGACATTATCTAATATTAGAGGTGAGAAGCGGCAGCAGAGGCCCTGGGTTCCCATGAAACAATTGACTTTTTAATGCAATGCCTAAAAATGCGTTGATGAATTAAACTCCTACTCGCTCTTCTTAACGAGTAGAAACCCCCCCCGCCCAGAGACTTTTTATTCTTCCTCAATGTAACCCTTCCTTAAGGCTGTAACCAGAATCACCAAGTGAGCTACACAAACAGAAGCCTCATGCTGGGGAGACAATCAGCAATATACAGTATGTGCGTGCAGTATACCTCTGTATTGCACGGACAGGCAGCCGTTATTAGCATGGAATAGTTATTCATAAAGATATTTTGCTTTCAGAAAGGGTATAAAGTCTAATATTTCCATAACTCTGGTGGCTTCCGATTTTAGTAACCATTGAGTCGTACCGTGGGTTCCCTTTTGTTCCAATGACAAACATAGGAAATCTGAGCTTAGCTGCTGCGGCTTTAAAAAGGAATCTAAATTACCAATAGAAAAGGATTTGACATATAAATGTGATTATTTGAAAACAGAAAAACTATTGTATGATTCCATGTAAAGAATGAAGAAAAGGGAAACGTTAAAACGTGACATTTCAGCTTTGTAGTAAATCAGGAGTGGCCAACCCCAGTCCTCAAGGGCCACCAACGGGTCAAGTCCTTCAAGATAACCCTGCTTCAGCACAGGTGGCTCAATCAGTGGCCAAGTCATTATGACTGATCCACCTGTGCTGAAGCAGGGAAATCCTGAAAACCTGACCTGTTGGTGGCCCTTGAGGACTGGAATTGGCTACCGCTGCGGTAGAGGCTTAAAACACATTTATGTGACTTTTTCTGTTGCTTGATGATATAGAAAACCTTACATATCCACCTGCAAATACCTTTTTTTTTTTTTTTTGTAACTTGCATAGCAAACATTTGTGTCTAAACTAGTTTAAGGCTTGTAAACAGGTTTTACGTGCTCATAACTTGTTTTTCTGTTTTGATTAAAAAACAGTCGTTATGCCAGAATTCTCACCATTGAGATAGGGCGATATTATGTCACAGTGAAGCATCTTAAATGCACAATTAAAATGTCTCCAAAAGTGTTGTGGGAATTTTTTTTGTGTGCAGATTTTCCATAAACGTCACAGTGCTTGAAAATGGTGTGAAAGTTTCAAATCCCTGCCAAAAATGGTACTAAATTACAGTATATAAAAGGTCAGGTGACCTTGCACATCAACTTTTATGGACTTATTGTGAATAAGTGTGCTCTGCCGGAACGCCTGACCGTCCGCTTTGGTGGTATTCGAGTTGAAGGCCATACATTGCAAATGACATATAATTAGTTTGAATTGCTGCTACGAAAAAAAGTACTTTGCAAAATATATATATATATATATATATATATATATAATATTATATATTTTTTCCCTATAGCGCTTTATATGGGAGTCAAAGAGTGTCACACTTACAGTATAGCGTGCAGTATGCAGCACATAGAACTTGAACAGAAACAGTCCCTGCCCCGCAGAGCTTACAATCTATGATTTTGGTGCCTGAGGCACAGGGAGATAAAGTGAATTGCCCAAGGTCACAAGGAGCTGACACCGGGAATTGAGCTGCTTCAAACTCAGTGTCATTGTTTAAGTCAGTGCCTTTACTCACTGAGCCGCTCCTTCTCTTCCTCTTACATGGGAAGACTGTGCATTCTTGAATTCCCTTTACTCTACGTGCTCGAGCATCGAGTAATGGATCAATATGAGCACTTTACATGCAAATCCTCTGTATCAAGAAATAGGGATGGAATGCAGTAGTGATCATACTGTATGTGTGCCTACTGGTAGATACATGGCATAACAATGAACTGCTGTCTCAAATTCATGCTCGGGAGGCCTGCAACTCAAGTCAGCATCTTCCAGAAGTCCTCACCAGTCCAGTTCTTGTACGCCTGTGGTCTTCCCTTTCATTATATCAAATAATCAAAACTGCTCGAATTTGCTTATGAAGAAAGTTATTAGTAGCGTTTGGGATGTATTATTGATGGAAAAATTAAACTAGTATGACCAACAATACGTGCGGAAAGTTTCTGGGGCTATGGAATCTTTGGATCGAGAAATCTCCTAATGAATTTACGGTTTAGAAATAAGTCAAGTGTTTTATCAATCTCTACTTGGACTAGAGGAAATTAAATACCGAATCGTGAGCTATAGTTATTACTATGAATAGGAAAATAAGCGTAGGCACCTAAACGCATTTCTCAGAAGCCTATCCCTAAATACTTCCCCTTTTTTTTATATCATTTATTTATTATGTACAGTACTTATTCATTTTATATTGTATGTTATTGTTACCTTTGTTTAATAATTGTTTCTCCTTGCCCTTTTTTTTCTGCACTCCCAACAAAATGTATGAAAACTATAATACATATTAAGTGAGGAAAAAAAAACGGCTTGAATTACAAGATGAATATTTGTGCCAGGAGTTGGAATGTCTCAACAAGCCTTTTCGATTTCCCCAGCCAAACTCTCTAACTCTCTGCTCTTTAGAAACAGTTTAGCAGTAAACAACGTTACTGGGAACAGATTTTCATATTTTTCACATCTGAATAATCCTTTTATTTGTCCACTCTGGGAACAGAAGAGTAAAGCTTATGGCTGGTAAAAGGAATTGTGGCGTGCACACAGCATGGAGTACTTTGCTCTGTGGATACCTTAGAAACCTAATCAGGATAAAAGTACTGCATCTCCAAGCTGTTATTATGAATATACTTTATGCTATTTCTAGGGCTAACAAAAGCCATAGCATTATAGTGTCACAAAGACAGACAATAAGAATGGCACTATGACTTCTGTAGCAGTGTTACAGTTACCATGCTAACAAGGTAATAGAGAGATAATGTTGGTGTTTAAAGCTTGATTGATTCTAATTTATTGGGATGTTCAAAAGTTAGACGCATCATAACTGTTTACTGCAGTTTTTAGAGGGCGCAATGTGACAGTTTAGCATGAAATGTACCTAAGTAGCATTAAGAAACTGAAATTGCCTTTGCAATTAATCAAATTCACTTCCAGCAGAGTAATAATTTTAAATCTGTGTATCTGCAATATTTTCATTTACACAAAAGTAGTTTAGGCACGCGGAAATTTTAAAATATTTTGTTCGACTTTAAAGCAGTATAAATACCTCTCCTGGGGCTCCGAAATCTGAATGTGTGGTAATGTGCTCCACTAAAGGTTATAATAGCATTTCTGTTCTTGTTTTTAGTCATCTATATGTGACTTTTTCCTTTACAAATAAGCTAAACTATTAGAGAAAATGATAGCCTAATTATTTTTAAGTATACGATTCAAGTACTTTGGCAAATGTAAAAATGATAGGGCTCTGTGCTAACCTTCTCATAAACCATATTAACAATAGATATTACCCCCACCCATTAAAGTAGTACTGTATTACATTATTTTTTTTAATGCAAAAAAACACCCGGGTCTCACACAGGCTCCCCACGCCTGTTCTAGCCTGTGAACTACAGATAGCTCGCCCTGCCCAGAATCTCGCTAAATGGAACGTTAAGAGAAGTCATCTGACTGCAAAACTAGGCCAAAACTGTTGCCGAAAACAAAGAAGAAAATGCCATTGGTTTCAATGAGAATATGTATCCTTAAGAAATCAGGTGCAGTTCCATTGCTACCAGTTTGGAAGACCTTGAAAAAGAAACCCCTCAGTGTGCATTACTGTTAGCTCCCTTCCATTTCTGGGATATCTGTAAAGTCCGTTCCTTCCTTAGAGCTGGGCTCTGTAAACTTCTTGATGCAGTAGGACAAAGCTTTAGGGATATTCCTGAAAAGGGTGGAAGATAAATAGGAAACACATATATGCACACCGCCACCTATAATCTGAATATTTTCTCTATAGACAATGTACCATGAAACCGTTTTGAGAAACCATTATGTGACAATGCACATTTTAATGTCTTACTATATGAAGTGGAAATTTTGTTCGTATTTTATCCACTATGACCTACTTTACCTATTTTCTTGAGAGCTTGAGTCCTAAACATCAGTGGTAAGAATGTAAGTATCCTCCTTTGGGAGATTAAGTATGAGATTAAGTATGAGAGACAAATTATATATGTATCAGAATACATCAGTTGTTGAGATCTTTCTAGGGCCACCATTGTTAGCCTCACGTTTAACCAATTTCCTACTACTAGTTACACACAAATCTGTAGAGTCTGCTAAACAGGCCAGATTTAGAAATTGTAACGTGAATCATACCAAGCCCAACTCACTACCTGACACACACAAAAAAACTGTTTAACTGTTGAACTATAAACCAAGATGATAAAAAAAGGTTAAGTGACTGGTGTTTAACTTTAAGTTCACACCCCAATTAATCTTCATTGAACTTGTGGCCCCAAACATGCTCTATGCCCAAGACAATCTGAAATACATCACTGAATAATACCGGTTCCTCGTGCAGTAAAGTCAGAGGCGGTTAAACACACGGTACTGAAACAGCAATTAAATGAGATCGTTCGCAAGACTCTAGGTCTAGAACATTGACTTCCTGTGGCTTTGAGACCTCTTCATGGCTCATGCCTGAGAGATGACCTCCTTTGTTAGAGGAGATACTATGATTGACAGAAGGATTTTTGTCCCATGAGGCACAAATAAGCAGGAAATGCTAAAGTAGGATAATAGGCCATGAAAAAATGCCTTAAATATAGTATAAAAACATTTTTTTAAATTAAGCTAAACGGAAAAACAATATGTCGAGAAACACCCCAAGTTTTTAAGGCGACTGTAGAGATGGGCACTTGGCCTGGTGTTCTGGTTCTAAATACATTTTGTTTTTTGCTTCTAAATATCTTATCGGTTTTGGTTTTACATTTGGAATGTAAGGTTCTGGTAAGTTCTGATTTCACACACCCGGTTTTGCCCATCTTCACTTTTTATGTTGTACCTGTGTTGTACCTCCTTTCCAAGTACATTGCCTCATCAAGACTGTTACGAAAAAATCAACATGGTGCAATACCAAGTAACAAAAAAGTCTTACTTAAAAAACAAAGATCATTCACGGAAACGCAAATCACGGAAACAATGGATTCCTTTAATAAAAAATGGGTTTAACCCTGTGAGTGCCTGGGGACGGCAGCACAAGAAGGTCTTATTCTTGTTTAGATCACGTCCAGCACACCATAGGGGTGCAGAACGCCATCTTTTGTATATTACCTGCACAAAAAAGAACCCATAAAAAAATATGAAAATGTTGTATGCCACGGCTACATTACGGTTTGGCTGAATAGTACTTCCTCAAAAAGCAGCCCTACGATACTTACATTGCTTGCATAGGGGAGCGTCCGGGACTGCTGTCACTTCCATTACTGTTCGTATGCTCCATCACACCGTTTAGCTCTTCTCTCATAGCACTGGCTAAGTTGCTCAGAGCAGGATTTCCCATGGAAGCAGTAGTGTATAGAGGTATACTGTTCTCCGCCATTGAAGCCTGCCAAGCGCATATTAAAAGAAAGGCTTTTAAGCTGCACAACACGACTATTGACTCTATCTTGTCAGAAATTATGCTGGTGCTCATCACAAGAAAAAGTAGTATGGTTTGCCTCTCATTCACTTGCAGCCTCTTTGCTGCCAGGTTTTATAAAGGAATGGTTCATGCTGTGTTGTATAATGATGTTGGGTAGCCCCATACATTTTTACCACCTTGTCACACTGAAGAAGCCAATAATGTTTTTTGGGGACTATTTTCTCTACATAGTATGAACTGCACAACAATGAAAACCTTTCCTTACACATAATATTTTATTTAATACTGACGAGCTACAAAAGAGTGGGTGTCCTTCTGGCTGCTTTTTACAGGAGTACAATATATTTAGTAATACTGAACCAATGAAATTACCCATTTTTCCGCTATCGGCAGTTTCAGTTTATTCTGCCAATGTAAGTTGTTATTGGAAGACCTTTGTGTGAGGTTGCAGTGTTGTATATTTGCACTGTGTTGCATCCTATCATTAAAACTGTGAACGTAAAGCCTATTTCTCATAGTGTTAACACTAAGAGA